>NC_137833.1:5838041-5989636 GCF_963921795.1 Nannobrachium achirus | reverse complement strand
AGGACGTTGGAAAAGAAACCACGCCTCTAACGTTCCTTCTTCCCTCAAACCAAACCGCTAAAAGAGGGGCAACTTTTTTTCTTCGGTAAGTCTTTGCTGTTTCTGGTTGTGTAAAATGTACTTTGTTGTCACATAATGTGCATTCTGTAATATTTACCGACAAATAGCCATGCTTTGGTAAACTTTGGTAAGTTTTTGCTGTTTCTGGTTGTGTAAAATGTACTTTGTTGTCACATAATGTGCATTCTGTAATATTTACCGACAAATAGCCATGCTTGACTTCTCTGGGAAACCTCCGTGTTTAAGCTTCAGACACAAAATACACACTGAGCGTGGGATTTTTGTTGACTTTATCGCCGAAAAGCTGCATTTTAATATTCATAGGTTTGTATTTTATGCCCTTTATTTCTGTGTTAAAGCGTTGTTGTGTGTTATTGTGTGAAATGTTGGCCAGCCGTCCCCGTGCGTTGAGCAGCAGTGAGAAGAGGAGCGCTTTTTTCTCTTCTTGGCTCCGTCCGGTTTGTCAGTGCAGTGCACTCGTTTGTCAGTGCACTGTGGTGAAGGTGGATGGAGAATATGGTCGTTAACAAATCAAGCGCTCGCTTTCTCTTGCCTGTGACGTTAACACCCATGCTTGACTGATTTGTCCAGTCAGTGCAGCTGAGCGGAGCAGCTCAGGCTCAGCAGCCAGTCACAAACGGAGCGGGGGGCTCAAACGGAGGGTTGATATTGATAGTGTGGTGTAGTTGTGGATTGGGCTTTTTAATTCGCTTGTATCGCGATGCGGTCGCTATTCTGCATCGATGCGGTGACGTGACATAATCGACTATAGCCTACGTTTGTTGATTTTCCTCAACGGTGATGCGATAGCTTAGCAACATGCTAACGCTAAATTAGCACTGGTCCATAGCGTTAGACCGGAGCAGAGCTAACGCTAAATCAACGCTATCATGCCGTTCCATCTGCCTCTTATTAGACAGAACAGAGATTTCTCGCATTTATTTTAAGATGAGGCAGAGAGAGCGCGTGAGAGAAAAATGAGGCAGAGTCACAGACAGTTCTCAAAGCGGAGAATACAACAATCATCTGTGGTTTTACAACACTGTTTCCCAAGCACTGGGTTGGGACCCATTTGTGGGTCGCGAAAACATTATTATGGGTCCCTTAATGTTTGGTTTCCTACATTTAGTTTTGTATCATTTAAAAACATTCTCCCCCAAAAAGAATAACATTTAATGATTTAAAATAAAGAAATGATTTTTTTTCCCCTTCTAATTTCATGAATAAATAAAATAAATATCTAAGAAATGATCTTAAAAAACACTGGCTTATTTAAGAAGTAAGATAGAAAATAGCCGATCTACAAGCTCACAATGTGCATGGTGTCTGTCTATGCCTGTCTATTAAAGACAAGTCCCTAAATATTATAGGTTATTCCTATAACTATATCTGTAGGCTATATTATATTTATAATTTTCTTCATTATATCCAAATAGAACAATCGGTAGGCAACAAGTCCAATTTTGCTGCATGTATTGTATATGAGTAAGTCCCTGTTTTACCCAGTTAGAATCAAATTCACCCTACCGACCCAAAAATGTCAAAAATATCGCGCTGCGCGCGGCGAACAATTTTGCACCAAAAAGGTTGTCACCTTTTTCACCTTGGGGCTGTTTGCATGTCTGTGTGTGTTTGTGTGTTCGTGCGTGCGGTGTGTTTGTTCGCTCTTTGGGGGACATAAGACATTATAGCCGCCCACATGTAGGCTTATTAACGTTAAATCAAGTGTTAGTTTCACACACGAAATATACATGGAGCGTGGGATTAATGCTTTGGCTTTCTCTACGAAAAGTAAGTGAGTGCGTGGCGTGCCGTGCAGTCAGCGTGCAGCTTCTCTGCGTTTGTTCCTTCTCTGGGGGACACACATTACCATTGCTGCTCACATGTAGGGTTAGTAACTTTAAATCATTGGACCTGGCTTGTGACTCACTCAGCCTCCCGCTGCTTGCTGTCTGTCCCATAGGTCTGTCCTTCTGAGCAGCAGACATGGCGGACGGGTACGATCAAGATGTGGATGAGTACAACGAAGAGGACGACGAGGCGAATAGACGAAGAGACGAAGAGGACCTCGACCCCGATTCGGTGTATGAGGAGGTGTTGCAAGACCGCATTGAGGCGGAGGAGAAAGCCCGCCTGAGGTAGGTCTCATGTCCAGAGTAGGGATGGGACGATATGACGTTGTCATATCACGATTATTGTGACAAAAGAAATCGCGATTTACGATATTATCGCGATATTCAAAATCCATTATCCTGGGGCGGAACATTTGCCAAAAAAATAGCAGATCTACAAGCTCACAAGGTCACTTCATGAAAATGTTTCCTTTCAGGCACACACAAAATGAGGTTGAGAATCACTTTCATACACTGGTGTAGCTACTCAGTCGAGGAATGAAATGCAGTTTTTTGTTAGAAGGCATACCGCAGAACCCCCCAAATGATGCAAAAACACAAAAAAAGTGAAATTTGTTATGGTTCCTTATTCCTTAAAATAAATGGTGGATCCGGCTTGCTTGCCATCACCTGTTTGTCTTTATGACCTGTACTGCTGTTGACCTACGGATGTTAAAATGATTCTACGCTCCATCACGCAACGCTGTCGCTCACCGACAACGTTGTTGATTGAAGCGACACCGCCATACTATGCAGCAATGTTTCTCAAACTTTCACATTTCAAGGTCTCTCCTTAACTCTGACAGTGTACAAATGGAACCAAACGGATCCTAACAGGTCCACTTGGTTCCATTTCTACACTGTCAGAGTTACAGACTTGTATGGGTCATTTTAGACCCCCATAAAGGAACCCACAGAGTCCCTGGAATCCACTTTGAGAACCACTGCTCTGTGTACAAATCACTGGTACAAGGTCTACTAAAAGGAGATCCTAGAAAGCCGAGGCTTATTTCCACAGGAACCACACTTTAAGTATATCATATAACATTGAAAGACAGACGGATAGAACATAGTACTTTATCTAGGATAATATCAGTTTCAAAAGCATAACATCAAGTACAAGGGCAGAAAAAAATAAAAATAAAGGGGGGGGGGGGGGGGGGGGCATGGGGGCTTAGTCTATTTACAAGTCAAAATAATTATAATCAACATTAAACCTTTGTTGTGGTTTGCCCAGGCTGAAACATTATGATAGTTTAGTTATGAGTTATAGTTATGTTTATAAGTTGAATTACAGCAATGTGTCATGTAAAATACATGATGCCAGCTAACCATTATTTAATGTAACAAATGTAATAATAGTCAGTTGTGTAAAGTAACTCAGTACAAGTACTTAAAGGGGGCCTCGCCTGTCACCTAAAGGGTTACTGTCACTTTAAGAATCATCAAGTTAATGTCATTGTGCGGATGCGCAATTATAAGCCAATCAAATTAATTGTATGTATAGCCTGACTGTATGACTACTTACTGTACTGGTCAGCTGTTGTTGGGTAGATTACACTGAGACAGTTTCAGACTATGGAGCCACACTGGAGATAGTCCATGTGTCCATGTGACCTACTGTATCATACTATTATAATTTCGGGGCACGTTGTGAGCTTGTAGATCCGCTCTTTTCAAAAGTGTTTACTCATTTGAAAACTTGAAATGGGAGATTCTGCTAAATGAGTATTAATGCGTATTTCTGCATTGCAGTATTGATACTTTTACTTGAGTAGACCATTTGAGTACTGCTTCTATAACTAATAGTCATGCTATCTTCAACAACTCATCTAAAACAGTGGTTCTCAACCTTGGGTTGGGACCCCCAGAGGGGTCGCCAAATTATTTTGGGGGGTCCCCAGATGATTGACTTAATGTGCAACTTGCCTGCCGTGTCTCATAGGGAGGAGGTCAGAGCAACTCTCTTCAGCCTGGACCGCAACTCATACAGCACTCATACAACTCATACTATTAAAGCCATGGTGGCGGAAATGTCCATTGAGGAGATTCATGGATTCATGACTAGTAAGATGACCAATGGTGAGAAAATAGCCCTGGGCATCGGCCTCATGGACGCCGGCACCTCCAAACAAGGCCGGTCCGACCTTCCAACATCAGAATCTGGCAACGCAGCATGCACAAGGCCAAAGGTGACCGTTTTGGACGCCGGCACCTCCAAACAAGGCCGGTCCGACCTTCCAACATCAGAATCTGGCAACGCAGCATGCACAAGGCCAAAGGTGACCGTTTTGGACGCCGGCACCTCCAAACAAGGCCGGTCCGACCTTCCAACATCAGAATCTGGCAACGCAGCATGCACAAGGCCAAAGGTGACCGTTTCGCACTGTAGACAAGGCAGAATTTCTGAAAATGTGCTTGTATAAAGTCAAGTCCCGAAGGCATTTTGCTAATATTTATTATATACAGCTGTTCTAGGGGTATTAAGAGATGCTGAATCCAAATGTGCTGTATATAATGCTCAAACATGTTCCTAAATGGCTCAAAATTGATCCAACATGGCCGCCACTGCCAGGCTGAAATCTATTTAAGTGAAAATCCTTTTGACTAAACAAGGTAGAAACTTGAACTAATTGTGTTTTTCTAGGTTAGCCCAGGGATGTAGTGGGGGGTGTGGGGGGGGGGGGGGGGCACACGGGGGTACCCACACTTCTCTCAAGTCAAGTCAGTTGATATTATATTTTCAGGTCGTTCTGACCCAGCAATTGGTTGAAATAGGCTTGCCAGCCGTGCTGAAATGAGCATGACTAACAGCAGATGGTAATATAAGATTTGAAAATGGATTAATTAATTGGAAATATCAGTTGTGGAGCTTTTTGCATGGGAAGTTTGGCTGATGATCCGGTCATCAAATTATTGGTTGAGAACCACTGGTCTAAGGCTATTTCTGCTGCCGCGCAGACCTGTTTTAAGCCAGCGAAAACGTTATGTGCACGCGCACGGACGCACGTGCATGCACACACATTGCCGCGTGTGCGCGGGGAGTGCCCACACTTCCAAATTTAGCACTACAACACTGGGTTAGCCTACATGGGGAATTTGAAATTCTATCCTGATTTTAGATCAGACGTGAATAATTGGCTTGAAACTCATACATGTATAACAGAAAAGGTTCGTTATTGATGCATAATTCGTCAAACAGAAACAAAAGCAGGATGAACCATGGTTTTATTCATCAAAACTCTTTTAGATTCTTCTATCAACAAGTCATATATGCAAATTATATATAGTCCTTAACACCTTGCCGTCCGAAATAGAATGGTGGTTGGTAGATTAGCCGTGAATTTTCTATTATTGTATTGTGATCTGAGACATAATATTATGTTTATAAACAAGAGCGCGCCGCTCCTCCATCTTAACTCATTTTGCACCCCTGACTTTAACGGGTTAAAATGTCCTGCGCGCCGCCCGCAGGTTCCATTCACTCACGTTCTCTTATTTTGAAGGCCAGAAGTGCATGCGCGTGCACACTCCCGGTCCGACGCACGCGCGTCATGTTGTCATGCTTCTCTTCTGTCTGTGTGTTTGGGTAATGGCGGATCAGGGTGTGCAAGCGTGTGCTGTGTGTGCGAGCGTCTACTGCCGTCTTCCCTCTGAAAGTGTTGTTTTGAGATAATGGACATTAAAGATGAGGGGCCCCCGTCCACCTCAATGTTATCTGATGACTATTGTGTGCTCGTGGAGCCGTGATGATGACAAATCAGCGCGGATTTCGGCTCCGGAGCGTCGGGCATTGTACTAGGTATTTCTACTCGCCGTTACAGTAATAGATTACTTTTTGCGTGACATCACGCACTCGGCACTGTAAGTACTCTATTACTTTTTGCGTGATATCACGCAAAAAGCACAGAATGAGTTAAACGGTGAGGTTGTTTTTTCTTTTTTTTCTCCCCCCAGCCCAGTAACTCACTGTGATTATGCAGATCTCCGTTGGGATACAATGGGGGTTTTGGCCGATCATCGATGTCCCCGTGCGTCTCGCGTGCGCGATCCTTTCACGTAAATGTCCCCGCAAATAGTCCATGTGTGTCTGGAGAACAGAACTGAAAAGTTTCGCTAGCATCGCAGCTAACATTGCTGCTGCAGAGGGTCCAGTGTGTAAACAGTAAACGGATGCCTGGGAAGTGCCTTGGACAAGGATAGGGCCATGACGTCACCTCTGCTTCATCCACGGTCTGTCTGAGCTATGGATGGACGTGTGGTGACTAGGGGAGGCTAGACAATCGCCGATTTTCGGAATCAAAACCTGTTATTCCGGTTTTAAAGACAAAGTCCGTTTTAGTACGGTTTGGCTGGGAGACCCCTGGTGGGATGTGCGATATAGTACGATTTTAACATTAAGGGGCTCCCCGTGGCTTGGAAGCTGTTAATATGAAGGTAGGCTACATTCATTTATCCTATTTGCAGTCATCAATATTTCGAGCAGATCTCATAGGTATCTTGCAGCTGTATGCATCCAATTCCACTTTTCCTGAATAGAATAGAATGGATTATAATAGTATTTTACCATATAAATAAAAGTAAATGTACATGGGAATACTTCTTACTGTAATCCTTACTGTGGCAGCTTATTCAGTCTTCCTCAGTGTTCCGGCAAGTGTTGGGTTTTTTGCAGTTGCATGCTTCCATACATGCCATATGACTCTTTCTGGATAGAATAGAAGAGAGTTTATAGCCAGCACAAGTACATCAGGGTAGGGTTCATCAATCTGTCAACATTTAAAGGTCTAAAGTATGCAGTCTAGTAGGCTGATATTCTCTAAAATTACCAAATCCCATTTGTACAATCTATACATACATACCTGCAGCTGCAGCGTTGGCTGAGGCAGTCCTTTGTACACCCGCATGAAGTGAACTACCTGCAGGCTTTGGGCATAGGTGGCAGAGAGAGTAGCTGTGGCACTAACTGGCCTTCCTTGATCATCAATCCCATTTCCTCCACTGGAGGAAGATCAGGGTGTGGCAGGTGAGCTTCATTCCATATAGTTGCTTGATAGTGTGCACGCATGATATGGAAGCTCACAGCATCTGTGGTTGGTGGCAGAGTCTCTTGGGGACGACCTTTGCAGAATAACTTTACTCATGCTTTGTTGCATGAATCAATGTCAGGCACACCATAGATCTTACAATTGAATCTTTCTGATGATGTCATGATATCTTCTGTGAAAGGGCCCTTCCCAAGGCCAGCAAGATCAGTGTGATGTTGTCTTCTTTCCGTGGCCGCTGAACTGAGACACACTGTCACATCCGGTAAGGGCATGGAAGGCAAGGAGTGTCCACGAGGAAGCTGATACACGACTGATCCTTCACTGTATCCATGCACTGATGGAAACAGTAGTCGTGTCAGCACGTGACACAGACATGCTTCTACTACTGCTTGCTTACTTTAACAAAATCAGATGTGCCTATGTCTACATGAAAGCTGGGATATCAAAGGACCCAAAGTTTTTCCCAGTGCATGAAATTCACAGGATACTGTCTGAGGATCAACTGGACACACTCCTTGCCTTCCTTGCCCTTACTGGATGTGACAGTGTGTCTCAGTTCAGCGGCCACGGAAAGGCTGGCAGGTGTTCGAACATCATCACACTGATCTTGCTGGCCTTGGGAAGGGCCCTTTCACAGAAGATATCGTGACATCATCAGACAGATTCATTTGTAAGATCTATGGTGTGCCTGACGTTGATTCATGCAACAAAGCACAAGTAAAGTTATTCTGCAAAAGTCGTCCCCAAGAGACTCTACCACCAACCTCAGATGCTGTGAGGTTACATATCATGCATGCACACTATTAAGCAACTATATGGAATCAAGCTCACCTGCCACACCCTGATCTTCCTCCAGTGGAGGAATGGGATGGATGATCAAGGAAGGCCAGTTAGTGCCACGGCTACTCTGTCTGCCACCTATGCCCAAAGCCTGCAGGGAGTTCAATTCATGTGGGTGTACAAAGGACTGCCTCAGCCAACGCTGCAGCTACAGGTATGCATGTATTGTACTAATGGGATTTAGTAATTTTAGAGAATATCAGCCTACTAGACTGCATACTCTAGACTCTTAGATGTTGACAGATTGATGAACCCTACCCTGATGTACTTGTGCTGGCTATAAACGTTGTATCCCCTTCTCTTCTATTCTATCCATAAAGAGTCACATGGCATGTATGGAAGTATACAACTGCAAAAAATATTTTTTTTGCCAGAACACTGAGGAAGACTGTGAATAAGCTGCCACAGTAAGGATTACAGTAAGAAGACTCCCATGTACATTTACTTTTATTGATATGGTAAAATACTATTATATTATATTATAATCCATTCTATTCTATTCTATTCAGGAAAAGTGGAATTGGTTGCATGCAGCTGCAAGATACCTATGACATCTGCTCAAAATATTGATGACAATAGGCTAAATTAATGTAGCCTACCTTCATATTAAAGGGATATTTCCACTACTTTCAAAAAACTTTTGGTAATTTTATCGTCTAATCAGGCTTTTATGAACACCCTGAACAGTTTTTAATTTGCTTGATTCAATATTTAGATATTTGATGTAAATGTTACCAGGCCCTCGGCCTCTCCCCACAGACAACCATTGTAACTTCAAACTTCATTTTAACCATGATGGATTCATTAAAAACACCCATTATTTTCTGGTGACTCATATTACCCTCCTAATATGTGAGCAGGGCGTGTTTTTTCAATAACATTTGTATTTATTTATTATTAATTTAATAATTATGTTTTTAATTACATTTTTTCCATTTTCCCAAATAATTAATAAAAACAAATGAAAAGGGTTTAAAAAACACGGCCTGCTCACGTATTAGGAGGGTAGAATGAGTCACCACAAAAAATATGGAGTTTGAAGTTAGAATGGGTGTGTGTGGGGAGAGAAGCCCTTCCCCTGTTTCCCTGTTGAAAGTGGAATATCCCTTTAAGGACTATATATAATTTGCATATATGAAAAATCTAAATCAAAAGAGTTTTGATGCATAAAACCATGGTTCATCCTGCTTTTGTTTGTTTGACGAATTATGCATCAATAACGAACCTTTTCTGCTACACATTAAAATCTAAAATTAGGATAGAATTTCAAATTCCCCATTTAGGCTAACCTAGAAAAACACATTTAGTTCAAGTTTCTACCTTGTTTAGTCAAAAGGATTTGCACTTAAATAGTTTCAGCCTTACAGTGGCGGCCATGTTGGATTTCTCAATTTTGAGCCATTTAGGAACATGTTTGAGCATTATATACAGCAAATTTGGATTCAGCACCCCTTAATACCCCTAGAACAGTTGTATATAATAAATATTCGCAAAATGCCTTCGGGGTTCTGATTTTCTGAAAATTGATCCTGTCTACTGGTAACACATTTCTATCGTGATTAATTGTATATTAATATTTTTTTCTCTTACTGTGCAGCGTCTAAGTATTCACGCACACGACAACTTTGGTCATGGTCTCTCCAAGGAATTGTGGGATAAGAGTGCCAACAAGGAGTTCCTCCTTGGTGAATTCAACAGGCAACAAGCAGAGATCCGTGGAAAGCAGGATATTTTGAAGAAGGAGAGCGAGACAGCCCTTAAGGGACCCCACATACTGGAGCGGGAGAGGAAGAGGCAAAGGTTCCCGCACAATTTAATACATGTGTCCACGGACCCCATTTTAATTATTTTGTGACCAGGTTTTGTGTCATGCATGCTTGGCTTGATTAGTCAAGTTATCCACACCTCCGGAATTCTCCCCACCTGCTATTTGATTAGTTGGTCCCACTTTCCAGTCAGTTTGCACTCTCAAGAGCCACCGCACAGGATTTATTCATTCATAAATGTAAACCTTCTCTTGTTTTAGAGACCTGGGTAAGCTGTACATTGGTGGGCTGGGCCCCAACATCACAGAGGATACCCTGGCAGCAGCCTTCAAGAAATACGGAACCATTACCCATGGTAAACTACTTGCAATCCATATCGAGTCACCACAAAGTTCATTTTCATTGATTTATCTTTGCTGTATTACAGTAATTTGTTGTTTTGTCTACAGTTTCTGTCATCGGAGGCAAATATAGATACGGCTTTGTGCAGTACGCCAAAGCAGAGGATGCAAAGAAGGCAAAGGAAGAAATGAATGGAGCGGTGAGTTGATGAAATATTGTCAGATGGGTGGGTGGGTGCTGGTGGCCATTTTGCAAGGCACATGGTGGCCTGGTGGTGCAACATGGTATGGTACTGGACCGAATAAAACACAACTGACAAACTGACTAACTTGTCATTTCAGACTCTGGATGGCAAGATAATCAAAGTCAACGACGTTCGGGCCAAGGGCCAAGGCAGAGGTGATGGCAAGAGAGGTGAAGGTGGCGGAGGATTTGTTGTGTTTACCGTATAGATGCTCCGATTGCAATTTTTGGGGCCGATGTGATCAACTGGAATCGGTATCTGCCGATAACGATATTCTCGATCACGTTGTCAAATCCATAAATTCTTCTATTTATTGCATAACTGTAGCAGCATTTATATATTTAATGATTCTTCTTACAAAACATTGACATTGTATATTAGGTATACACATTATGAGATTGCAGGCTGAGGTCCTTTAGTGTCCAATTCAACTTGTAGGAGTTGAGGTAACATTCAGTCCCACAGATAAATATTGTAAAAATAGCTGATCTAGCTTGTAGATCGGCAAAGCCGACAGAGGTATTATCGGCCGATCGCGATCACTCACCGATCAATCGGCACATCTCTAGTTTACAGTTAATGCTGAGGCTTCCCTTCTCTGGCACATTTATTCTTAGATTGATTGCATGTTAAATATGTTGTCTCCCCCTTGTATTAGGTGGAGGATATGATGGCAGCCCCAACAAGGACTCTGGTCGCCGTGAAGGGGGCGCTTGGTAAGGAGCATCCTTAAATTTAGGAATAACTAGTGTATTTCACACCTGTGTACACAACTTCATCCCGCTGATCTTAATGATTGTGTCTTTGTCTTTACAGTTAAGGGATTGTCCTTCCGGAGGAGCTTACAGGGACGGATATGACATGGTAAGTAGTGGGTGTCTGTTAGTGTTCATGCTGCTGCTCCGGTCCCCTGAACTCAAAACATCTCCATGGGACAATTTTTTAACCAGGTTTTTGCAACTACTTCTGACATCCTATATTTTGGGCATGTCAAAAAAATTGAAAAATGTTATTGCAGATGTACATGTTCAAAGCATGTCGTAATGTGATGTTAACGTGAGCTAAGATTTGACTTTTGGACTTGAATGGTTAAACGGTGTGGAGCGGACACAATTGGCAGTTTCAATCCAAATAAAAGAGGTGCCTAACATAATGTCTCCGCTAATATTCACTAACTTATATTAACAGCCTACTATTGACTAACTTCAATTAACAGCCTACTAAAGTGTGTGTCAACCCATTAAGACCTGGAATGCATCCGTGTCACTCTAACCACATGAACCGTTTTATTCTTTAGCCATTAAAATGTCAGATGCAAGCTTGCAGCTGAGCTTGTAGATCTCCTATTCTTTTTGCAAATGTTTTGAATATCTTTAAATCAAACATTTTTAAGTCTAATCTTTCTCAGGGTCCCTGGGACATGTTTTGAGATGGTCAACACAAAATAGAAACGTGTTTTTAAAAAAACCTAATGCTTTATAGAACATTTTTCCAAAAATGTAGATCTACTACAAGCTCGCAGCGTGGCACAAAAGAGGATGTCAAACTCATGAACTTGCCTTAACTCAGTGTTTTTACTTGTGTCATTTTCTTCCTCCTCAGCTGCAAACGACCGAATCTGAATTCATCATCCCTTGGCTGGCTGTGTTAAAAGACCAAGAAGAATGTTCTCATGTTACTGTTGCCCTGACTTTTTTTTGTTCTACTACCAAAATTCATTCCATTAGCTGGCTGTAAAGATGCGCTCCTCCAGGAAAATGTTACTGTTGCCTTTTTTTGTTTACATATTTACATATTTACATATTTTGTTTACATATGTTTACAAGTTGTTGCACTAGAGTTCACAGGTCCAATGACTTGATGTTATTTGCCTACAAGTTAAATGTTTGCACAGAGTTGATTCTATTGAATAATTCTTTTTTTTATTTAGGGAAAAATATGTACATCCTGTCACAAAATTCCATCTGTAAATACACATGTATAACATTGTTAGAGGATTCAGAATTAAACTTCAGTGTGTAATATAATTCAATTATAACATGTTGCGGTTCCAAAGTAAATTATAGTGTATTTACCACTATATTGATTAGAACAGCTTTATGTGTAGGTAGCCTACTCTGTGCACATTTAACAGGCCAAGGTTTATGAGACCTAAGTTCATCTATTACGCCGTTCAATGTTTTGATCAGTTACAGCCAGGGTGTCTTCTTGTAATTAGTTAATCAATGGCTCCACCCTGTGGTTGTGTACAGTGTGTGCATGTGTTGTTCATTTACAGAACCAGGTCTATACTGTACATCCTGTAGAAAATATTTCAGCAAAACAATTACACATTTGACTGATTTCTGATTAAAGTAGATTGCTCTGTAAACTGTGCACGATGGAAAATAAATATCTGCCACAGACACAATGTGTGATTTGACTTTCAGCATTACATAACATCTTCGAGGCTAACATTGATAGCCCTGAATGAGCATTACAGGTTTGTAAATCCGAGCATGAAAAAAATGGAACCCTACAGATTAATTTGGTTCCATTTATACACAGTTATGGTGGTCCTTGAACATAAGGTTAAGAACCAGACCAGTGGACTGGTCCAATAAATCAGTCTCACATGTTCATAACCTGGAGTCTTGACATTCAGTAATTGGGTCTCAGATCAAAATAGGAACATAACTGTTCAACTGAAAATGTGCTCCCTTTTGGATATTGCCCACTGCTACACAGTAAATAACACCTGAATGATGTAATGCTAAGAACTCTTCATCAATATGAATTTATTTAATTAGCTGGACTGGGTGCAGAGATTAAGGGGCATTTCACTTTAACATTTTATCTGCTCAGGTTTTTTGCACAACGGACTCCAGTTTAAGTTGGTTGATTAGATATTTGATCACACACACCCTGACACCCCCCCCCCCCTTTCTTAGAAACCTTGTACCTTCAAACTCCATTTTAAACATGGACCATTACTCATTGAAAACACAGACCTTTGTCCTGGTGACTGATATGGTCCTGCTAATACACAGGACTGCCATTTTGATTCCACCCCAGCACCTCCACTGGACAATACAGGTTAGTTGTAAATCTTTAAGCCAAAAGTTAATGGTCAGACCAGTTTTGCCAAGTACAATAGAATCAGAAATTTTGTGACAGGATGTACATATTTTTCCCTAAATAAAAAAAAGAATTATATTACACACACCAACACAACCCCATAATATAATCAGTTCACCCTTAGGGGGGTGAACTGATGGCAAATCATTCAAAAATATGAAATAAATACTATTGTAATCAGAATTTAATTAAATAGATGAGGTGTGCACAGCTGTGTAGCTCATGAATGTCAAAGCACGCTATTAGAATAGTTGATGCTTTTAAATGCCTAAAGTTTAGTGCATTTAAAATGACATGAAGTTGTGATGCAGCCCCAGTTTCCAAACTGAGTGCATTTTATACACCGGTCCAACATAGCATCTGTGTGCCCTCTTGTGTTCTGAGCAGCCAAACAGTGAGCTCTCACCTCAATCATACTGATTTGGGTGAGCGGCCACCACGACTGGACGACCAATGGGTGTGGTATGTACACACCGCAAAAACGAAATGATTTGTTTTACATTATATATATATGTATATATATATATATATATATATACACTGTGTATATATATATGTGTAATTTTTTGTGATTGAGGAGTACAAGGTACAACAAGTTTCTTAACATTTCAAACTAACATAGTTGTGAAGTTAGCGGTGCTATTTATGAGTAATTTTCAACAGCGCCCGCAGAGCCCTGAGCGTGACTCTGACCCTGGGCGTACATCAAACTTTGGGCACTTTGTGCAAAGATGTAGGCCAAGCTTTGTGTCTGGGCGCACAAAAAACTTTGGACAAACGGACAAAGCCAGATGTTGAAGGGTTCATCTTTTTTATTTCATTTTTCATATTTCAGTTTTCAGCTTCACTCAGCTGAGAGTGTTGCCCACAGAGAAGCACGGAGGGGGGAGCAGTTATAGGGATCAAGTCCAGAGGTCAGAGAGAGTCCTAGACAGGCTCACTAACCATTCAGCTATGGCCGCCATGTGAGCTGTTTCCCTTATATACTCAGACTCAGTCTGTTTTTAATCAACCTACCACATTATAAATCCCCCCAAGATGATCCCCATTATCAATCACTTAACAGGATTAACAGGCAGCCCTCAAGTCGATCTTCAGGCACCAATCACACCCAACCACACAGCTAGGCTTCATCAGGCCGCTCCCCCATACTGTAACAGCATCTTCCTATGCAAAATTATTAAAGAGAGAGTCACAACAAAATGCGCACCTTCTGTGTGAATGGGAAACAACAATACATTTCAATATGAATGTGTATACTGAACAACCTAAATATATGCTGCAAGAGGCTGCTCGAACAATTATGTAAAAAATAAAGATGACACTGTGTACATGTAGATGGTGCAGGAGTGCACAGACATGATTACTCGATGAGCAGTGTTTAATGTGGTTGTATTCCAAACACCTTTTCTTGGTATACAGCCAACCAGCATGCACTCACACAAGCATCTGCACGCACAAGTGCACACGCACACACACACACACACACACACACACACACACACACACACACACACACACACACACACACACACACACACACACACACACACACACACACACACACACACACACACACACACACACACACACACACACACACACACACACACACACACACACACACACACACACACACACACACACGCCTGTTCCTCGAGTCTAGTTGTACCTCTAGCCTGTCAGTCACATCCAGCTCTAGCTGTGGATCCAGCTGTCTGTCTAAGCTCAGCACAGCACCAACCTGGGCAGCAAAACCAATTATTGTCCCTGACAGGCAGATTCTTAAAGTTTCCACAAACTTGTCTGCTTTTGTTTTCTCCGCACTGAGCCCACAAAACAATCTCCTTCCTTTGACCCTGCCAGCTGAGATCATGAACAGAGGACACACTATGAGACACCTGTGAGCTTGAAGATATGCTATTTTCCTCCTTTCTCACATGCCACCAAAACCCACCGTCTTGATTCTGCTTCTTTGCGTTGGCTGATATCTTGTAAAAATAAGTTTTCGTGGTTTTCTGGAGAGTCACTGGGTTTCTTTTGCATGTAGCAAATATAAAGTTTCCAATTAGTTTGTTTAGTTTATTTTATTTTTTGCAAAGACATTTTAACTCACTGACCTTTTTCCATTTCCATGCACAATGTGAGTTATAAGAAGGCAATACAGCTTTCATTGTGGAAACCACACATCAATACCTTCTACTCCTCTTATTGTAGGAAAAAGCCAGTCATTATGGCCAGGCTTTATTGGCGCGTTCGCTGAAACAATCCTTTAACTAAACGCTGAGGGAGAAGGTGGAGATCTTTGTTCATATAGGAAGACTATACTCTCGAGAAGTCACTTATGTACACAAAACTCAAACCTGTAGGCCCGATGTAGTAGCTAGCAAGGATACCAGACCAGTCCCAAACTAAACTCTGTTTCATCTCTTTGTATGAATGCCTAAATTCATAATGCCAGGGGGGAAGCCATATTCTATTGTGAAGAAACAATCAATTCTCACATGTGTTTTTGTGAGACAGATAAACCTTGTCGGGAACCTCCAGGTGAAATAACTTTTAATTTGTGAACCATCGTCTGCACCCCTTCAGCACGGCGACAACAGATTGCAAGCAGGAAAAATAATTGTGCAATTTGAGCAGCAGAGCGATATTGGGATTTTGCAAGTGTTGTATTCTACACTTGGCATGCTTACAACAGCACTTATCAGCACTATAGAAAAGTGAGAAAGTACTAGATGAGGCTTTAAAAAAGCCACCGGACTATTTTCTGTTATAATCTATATACCAAATGTGTTTTCTAAAAAGATGTATGCTGTTTCTGCATGTGTGGTTCTCAAACGTGCTGAGACACCCTGGTGTCACTCACTCAGTCATCTCTTGCCCAAGGGGGCCGTAGGGGTGTCATGGTGGATGCTTGTGCTTTCAGGGATCTCCAGCGCTCTTCTGCTCGATCTTCGGCTGTGTGTAGCAGGGTTTGGAAGCTGCAGCCTTGATGTTGTCCATCCAGGACTTTCTCTGGCTGCCTCTTCTTCACTTCCCCTCCACTGTCACCTGTAGAATGGTCTTTGACAGGGAGGTATGTCTTGTGACATGACCATACCAGGCCAGTTTACAACATTTTACTGTTGAGACTAGTAGAGGCTCCTGTTCTCCATCTTAACGTACTGTAATTGTTTGTCCAAGGTATGTGACTTGATAGGTCGATAGGTCTGTAGGTTCAAAGCAGTGGTGGGAATTGGTTGGGAATCGCTGTAGTAGCACCAGGGGTGTCGAACCAAATTCTGGGCCCTGGGTGCAAGGATCCACTCACATTTTGTGCTTTAACCATTGAAAAATAGCAGATATACAAAGTGCTGCTTGTAGATCTGCTATTTTTGTTTGTTTTTTTGGAAAAAACTATGTTTCTATGTCTGTGGTGCTCAAACCTTTTCATATGAAGGACGACCACTAAAATGATATGTATTTGACCACGGACCCCCATGTCAAAATATTTAGTTCCAGGGACCACCCAGAAGCAAAATTTTAGTTACAAATGTTCGCTTGAGAAATACATATATTCAAAGATTTGCACATATTTTCACGACTTCTCAAAAATAGCAGATCTACAGTAGTAGCCCCTGTAGTAGCATCATGCCGTGGCCCTCTTACCTCCTCAGGGCAGTACTTCTCCACAGTCTCCAGTGAGCCCAGCGCCTCATTCCATCCTCCCACAGCATAGATGCAGTTGTTGAGGCAGGCCACGCCCACGTAGGCTCTTCGTGTCACCAGCGGCGGGAGATGGGGTCGTACTCCTCAGCCGAGCGGAGCTCCATTCCCTCGTCGCTGATTCCACCGATCACATAAATGAACCCTGGGATTGATTGATTTTATTTGGTGACATAAAAAAAGAGCACAGAGAGCACAGAGACCCCAAACAACTCCAGCACCATACTGCATAAAATGTTGCCCTTAAGTTATTATTAACTTAAATATTGCAAATTGAGATTCACCGAAAAGATATATTACCTTGTAGCTCACAGCAGCCAAAGTAATAGCGGGGAACTGCCATGTTACCTATCACCTCCCACTTATTCTCCTCTGGGTCATAACGTTCCATCGTCTTCCCAATTTCGGACCCGATCCAGCCGCCTACAGAGGGAGAATGAGTTGACATTTCATTATAGCTTCTCATGCTCCAGGCCGCTCTGTAGGGCCTACAGAGCCTGAAGAGATGGTCTTAGTTGTTCAAAGAGAAGGGACATGACTACTACATCATGCGCAGTAGACAAACATCACTGCTTACCCAGTGCATAAAGAGCTCCGTGGCAGGGACAAACGCCCACCCCACAACGGGGAAAATTCAAAGACGCCACAGCTGCCCACTGCTTCATCACCGGATCATATCTCTCAGTGCAGTCAAAAATCATTGAGTCTTTTTCTCCTGGTGGAAGAAAAAAGAAAAGATGAATTCAATCTATGTAATTTATATTGGCCATTATATGCTTTATTCAGATAGGACAGTGAACAACAGAGAGATACAGTAGATGGCGAAATGCATGTCAGCTGCAAGGATTCAAGCCTTATTTGTGTGGTATGAACCGTTCATACTCGGTGACGCAACAAGGCGCCCCAAATTAGAGCACCTATAATTCAGGGCTTAAGTGGTTAATATGGGTAGGATCTCACCTCCCACGACGTAGATCATCCCCTCCAGTACGGCGACCCCCAGCCCGCTGCGGGCCTGGTGCAGGGAGGACACGGTGGTCCAGTACTGGGTGAAGGAGTCGAAGCGCTCCACGCAGCTCAAAGCCCGGCTGTCGCTCCACCGGCCGCCTTGCAGTCGCGTGTAGCCTCCTGCCGCACGGAAAGACCACACAACCATTGATGAGTTTGTGTCGTGTGCTACAGTATGTACAGCAGATGGATGCAGGGTTATGGTGCTTTTATTTACCACAAAATGAATAAGCAATACATCATGTGTTACTGTAACACCAATTAGCCATTAGCCATTAACACATTTCTTTAATGTGATATTATAGGTGAAAATTATAGAACTTAAGGCGAGATGCTTAGGTCACAGTACCAATGGCATAAAGGAACTTTCTGGCTTTCCTCCTGGGTCTCATCTTGGCCGGCTGAAACATCCCAAAAATCTTATTTTCCTTGGGAGACTTGTTGAATTCAGTGTATTCTTTGAGCAGAGTCTGCAGAGCCACCCGGAGGCTGAAATCCGCAACGCCTTTGTATTCAGGCAAAAGAGAATACAGTAAAGCAAGCGGTTCAATATATATAGGAACGAGGTTACTGCCCAACAGCAACAATATAAACAATAAACCAGACAATCACATTGTGATCGATTGCACATGCTCACGTTCTTCTCACCTTCTATGTACTTGAAGAGCCTCTGTGGGGACAGTAGGAGGAAGCGGACAGGCTCCAACACCTCCACCACATGTTTCTTCCTCTTGGTCACATCATGAAGAACCCAGTCCATGGCGGCTGTGAAGACCTGGTACTCGTCTTCGATCCTGAGCTCCTCGCTGCGAAGCAGTTTAACCAGCTGGTCCTTTGAGAGGCCCCGGAACTCATCAGTAACACACACCTAGGAGAGGCCAGCCGACAGGATTTCAGTAAGGACAAGGGCAGCCACTGCACTGTCGTGCAATGGAGTATAGATTAAGCTTTAGAAAGATATGAAATAAAATCTAAATTAAAATATGAACTACGGACAATTTTCCAAATGGTAGAGGCTGGGTTCCAAAATGAACAAGAGTACTTTACAAAGAGCGTTACATTCACCCATGCACACACCAGTGGTGGAGGCAACAATGCAAGGCATCAACCAGGAGCAGTTAGGGGTTCAGTGTTTTGCTCAAGGACACCTCAACAACACAAAGCCAGTAACCCTTTCTGTAACCCCAAAAGTCCATTGAGTTCAATGGACTTTTCTGCCCCTTTTCTGATAGGACAATATAATGTCCAATCAAACAAGATTGGTCATGCTTCATGTGACATCACAATATGTCAAGACGGAATTAATTTCCCCGCGGATTCCTCGCAACTCGCATGAATGCAACCACACTTTTCCCAGAATTACACCTTTCTCTTTTAATGTTTCAACTGGCGTTCGAGCCACAAGGACACTCTTGCTTAACAGAGCACTCTCTATTGACCGGCATCGAGCTTTAATCTAGATTACTGTATATACCAACAAGGCGACAGCATCACGCAAAGACACAGCAAAGCGATCTGAAGCAATAAGTTGGGGAACTAGCATACTGTACCTCCAGGAAGTTAACATAGATGTAGTTCTCAGAGAACTCCAGCATGTCCATGCAGCCAATCTGCTCCAGAAACTGGTAGATGCCCACACAGTTAGAGGGGTCCATGTGACCTTTGAGGAACTCGCCGCAGATGGACACCACTTCACTCAGCTACCATCATCTCCTGTACGTTCTCCACTGTCACATTGATCATACCTGAATGGAAAAAGCTGATTCAGTAAATGGTGTAATAAAAAATACAAAAAAAAAAATATATATACATAAAAACAAACTCATAAATGTTGGATCTTTGTTTGGAATTGACATATACAGTACAAGCAGGTGACAAGTTAAAGGAAAAACATGCCCTAATAGATCACTCCAGGACATAAGTGTTCATCATAGCATGAAGGTGATCACCTAATGCAAGTGCATCACGTCATTGAATGTGCGCTTTCAACTACAATTTCCCAACCTGATGTCTTTCCCACATATAGAGTAATGCAGATGTCACTTTACTCACTGTTCTGTTAGCCAGTTGAGCAATGTGTGCCCCTATAATGAGCCCTCCTAGTCACAATATTTTCTTCTTTCTGTTTCTATTCAATTATAAAGGTTTTTCCTTTAATGTGTCTCCTGTCTGTATATACACTGACTAGAACACTGGGGCACTACACTATTTTGATGTACTGAAAATAATGGTGGTCAGAGTTAGTGATTTTTATGTATCACATGTCAAACACATTATGATTACTGGATGAACATGGTGCTTTGCAGGCAAAGACATTTGCGATTACATAATGGAGTCTGGACCTGTGTATATGAAGTCCAACAGCACCTCAAAGACCTCTGCCTCTACCCCCAGGATCTGGACCTCTTCCTTGTCAACCTCACTCATCCCCCCAGAGAACAAAGCGGAGAAATATGGGCTGCTGGAGCTGATCCGAACCTCCCCACCCGGCTTTGAACCCGGGTCTCCCGCGTGAAAATCCAATATCTTAACCATTACCCCAAAGGGATATCCCTTGGAACGAGAGCAGATACTAGACTTTTGAGGCTTCAGGCTGGGGCTGCGACTCTCTCCGCCACATACATACACGTCTACACTGTGACATTTCTCGTGGTAAACTGCGACCTTAGGTCGCAATAAGAGGTTTTCTTCCCGACAACAACGGTATCTAAAAGATGTCCACCGGTGGACATCTTGTGCATGGGCCTGTTGCCAGATAATAATATGCACAGGAACAACAGAAAGGCATCCCATTTGTTCCGCCACTAATTGCCTGGGCTTGTACGAAAACAGGAGACAGCCTAGTAACGGCATGTATGGCCTCCCTGTCCAATCGTTAGCCATCCATAGTAGTACAGGGACCGTGTGCGTGCGTGTGTGTGTGTGCGCGTGCCGTGCGTGCGTGCGTGCGTGTGTGTGTGGACAGGGAATTGTCCCCATAAAGATAGTACAATCGGAGGGAAAAAAAACAAGTGGGGACAAATGAATAGGTCCCCACAAGGTGTTTAGGGGTTAGGTTAAGGGTTAGGGTTGGGGTTAAAAATGAATGGAATGTCCCCACAAAGATAGTAGACTATGTGTAATGTCCCTACAAAGTAGCAATTGCAAACCTGTGTGTGTGTGTGTGTGTGTGTGTGTGTGTGTGTGTGTGTGTGTGTGTGTGTGTGTGTGTGTGTGTGTGTGTGTGTGTGTGTGTGTGCGCGCGCGCGTGTGCGTGCGTGCGTGCGTGAGCAGTTTGTGAATGAAGCTGCACAAATCACACAGCGGCGTTCAGTGGGGAAAAAACCACGCTGGGGAAGCTGGCTGCTCTGGGGTGCTTGTCCCAGTGGGGTGACCACTGGGACTTGACTAATAACAGCACAAGTGCTAAAAGCACTAAGTGAGTTTCGAAGTGCGTCACACTCGTGCGTTTCACAATTGTTTATAGCCGAAGGCGGTGGTTCTGTTTTGTGACGTTGTGCGGTGTGATTTCATACAGACAAAAGTACACAGACAAAGGCAGGGGCGTCAATTGGATATGGCAGGGGTATGCAGCTGCCATACCCTGGGTCCAGGGGGGAACACCAGTAAGACTCCCTAATCGGGAGATAAGCGACCGTCAGGTCGCAGCGTGATTTTAGGCCAAAATGTGTAGGAGCAGTGTCCAAAAATGTGTTTGAAAAAATCTGCCTGGGCGCAATATGGGACAGATCCATGTTGATGAGATGAGTGTAGACAGGGGGGAACATAAAAGTTACTTTTAAATATAAATCCATGAATGTCTCTTTGTCTGTCTGTGCTGGTTATTATGTTGTTAAATTACAGTAAAATAACAACAAATGCAATTTTTTACAAAATGGTCACTTTAACAAGGTATTATGATGATATTCTCCACACTTGTATTCTCCCCATCTCGACAAAATGGTACAGGTGCAATTCATTATTGTTAATTGTGGCACGTTTACTATAGCCTATGCCAAGTTTAGCTGCACTTGAACAACCGTTCCGGCTGCCATATCCAGCCCAAGAAACCGTAGAAACGGGGGGGAAAATGTAATGTACTTCTTAAAATAAATGTATCGTGCCTGTTGCTAACATGACTTGTGTCTTGCGCGCGCAACGCGCATGCAAGACACCAGTCATGTTGCCATACCTTAGCTTTTTCTGAACTGACGCCACTGGACAAAGGGTCTTCACAACGTTTCTGTAAGCACTCAATCACATGGTAACCTCATTAAGTCACCATGATCGAGTCTTCCCTCCCCTTCACAGATGTCTTAAGACTACTATACCATTATAGCCTTACATTAAGCCGAACCTGCAGTGGCTTCTGCATTGTGGCTTTGGGACGGCTGCATGGAGCGTCTTACCGACTATACAGACAGGTCGGGGGCATGGTCGGCAAAACTGCAATTGCGACTCTACACATGCACAAAAATGCGAAATATAGCACATCTAGAAGTTCTGCAAGATGTATGCGACTTGTCCGGAAGCCTTGTTTAATGTATTAGTCCGTATTTTTTAATAAAATTTGTTTTTACCAAGTGTACTGCTTTTCCTCGTTTGCTACAATGTTAGCTGCAACAGCGCCCGTTGGTGGCTGGAAGCATTATTGTGCATTCTTTCGTATACACATACTGTAGGCTACGTCATGTCCTTCTATGAGCGAATGGGGGAATGGATGAACGTCACTTGATAAGTGCAGCCATCTTTAACCAAACCAGAGATGCTCGATTTGGAATCGACACACACTTGGTAAAAACTAATTTTATTTAAAAATACGGACTATTACATTAAACAAGGCTTCCGGACAAGTCGCATAAACCTTGTAGAGCTTGTCCGGAAGCTATATTTCGCATTTGTGCATGTGTAGAGCCGCAATAGCAGCTTTGCAGACCATACCCCCGACCTGTCTGTATAGACGCCCCTGCACCCGTCCCCACGCCAGAATGCGGAAGCCACTGCAGGGCGTCTTAATGTAAGGTTAATACCATTAAGTCACTGCTCAAGTCTTCCCTCTCATACAGATGTCCACACTGTACGTAAAAAAAAATTGCGACCGTTAGGTCGCACTTACTATCAAAACCTCCACCGGCTGTCTGTCTGTCAGTCTGTCCGTCACATGTCATGTCACACTTTTGCCCTACTCATATCTCTGCCACCGTTAGCCCCTATCCATGCCACACTTTGCACACACACACTCCTTGGCTGCCAAACCACAACCTCCACCCCTCATTTGGCCCTCTTCTAGCGCCACCATGAGGCCGATTCTTGCAAAAACACATTATTGGACACTGCTCCTACATATTTTGCCCTAAAATCACGCAAAGCGGTACACAGTATCTCTAAAGTCATGTCATCAACATGGATCTGTCCCATTTCCCATATTCCCTCCTGATTGGCTACCATTGCCTTCTAAAGTTTGTGTATCCAACCTGAAAATTAGGGAGTCTTACTCGATGTGTACGTTTTGTCCGTGTAAATCGTGTAAACATGCGTGCCGTTGACGCCGACGTGTACATCTGTGTGCAAATCGAATTAATAATAATGATAATCATTAGTTGGAACAATAGAGCAATCAAAGCTCTGTACAATCTGACCTCTAAGTCTAGTTTGGTAACAGTTAATACATTATCAATCAATGGGACAGGGGAACGTACATAGCTCATGCAACCTCTACCGTTCTGTCTGCTAACCTCTGCGAAGTATGAAATATGATTGATAACCTTATGCAGAGGGTAAATTCTTAATTATAGCAATGCATCTTGCAGAAAACGTACGGAAGGCGTTTTCGTCTTTTTCCATCGAGTCGTCCTGCAAAATGAATCTTGAATTCGGGGCACTGTGCAGATGGGTCAGATGGGTAACTTGTGAACTTTTCTTTTTCTTTTCCCCCCGCTGCAAACTGCAACGAATGTAATGCAAGTTACCCTTATCCCTGCAAGACCCGAATTAATTTATACTTGCCAAAAGAAATTAATAAAACAAATCAAATTATGTTGTAGGAGTCCTAATCAAGAGGAACATTTTATGTTTAAAAAATCAAAAAAAAATGTGTAAGGTTTTATAGCCATAAATCATAAATCATAAATCATGCTCTAATTTGCATTTTGGGGATATTTTTCACAATGATAACATACTGTATGTACATGTTCTAGACATTCTAATGATCACCCAAAAAAAATTATTACAGGCATTTAGCTTAGTTTTTGTGAGGAATAGCTTCGGTGAAAAAGCGAGATGATGTTTGTCTAGACTCCAGAGATCTTGAAGTGGTGTGAATGTCAGTCTCTGTGGGGGGTATTTATATGCAAATACCGTGGCCAATGGCATTGTAATACTAAACAATAGGATTTAATGGCGATGTTAATGTGAAAAAAGAACAGGAAAACTAATTATAACTAGGGTTGGGTATCGTCTGCGATACTTTTAATGGTTTCGATTCACTGACTCGATACTATCGAGTATCGGTTCACGTAAAAACGAACGATACCTTGTTTCGATACTTTTGAATGCACCCCTTGCCGGTCGCATCTGTAACATTTGGGCCACTGAAAGTTTAATGACTGCTTTAGTAGGCTACACACGTTACTGTGAGAATAGCCTATAATGTTTATTATTATGATAATGATCCAACGTCTATAAAATAGCCCATAGAAAAAGGCAAATAATAATAATAATAATAAATAAAAAGTATCGGAAATGGTATCGAAAAAGGTATCGTATCGATTCCCAGGTATCGAAAAAGGTATCGTATCGATTAAAAGGTGAACGATACCCATCCCTAATTATAACATTTTTAAAACATGTATTTAAAGAATGTTGCCAAAAAGCATGGCTGGGCCTTGCAGGGTTAAATGCTGGGGTAAGCACTATTACATCGGTTTGTTTTCCTCTTGTTCCTCTTGTAGTTGCTGAACGGCAGGGGCGTCACAAGGGGTAGGAAAGTGGGACTGAGTTACCAGGGCCCAAGGTGGTGGAGGGGCCCTAGTAACTTTATCTATTGAAAAATAGCAGATATACAAGCTGTGTGAAAATCTTTGAATAATATGCAATTTTTAAGCGAACATTTCTAACTCAAATTTTGCTTCTGGGGGTGATCCCTGGAACGAAATATTTTGAGATCGGGGTCCGTGGCCAAATACATATCATCTTGGGGGTCCTTGACATAGGTTTCTTGCACACATTTTCACGATTTTTCAAAAATAGCAGATCTACAAGCTCGCAGCGCGGCACTTGGTGCCGCGCTGTGAGCTTGTATATCTGCTATTTTTTAATAGTTAAAGCAGAAGGCTGCTCTTCTGTCAGGCGCCCCGCCGAGGTCACCTCATTAAGAGGAATGTGGAACATCTGCGCCGCGGCCTGACAACTTGACTTAGGCCTCCTGGCCGCTGCATGCCTGCCGCAAATAAGAACAAAAACCTCACAAAACCGGCTCTTATACGGCGAAGCAGCTAGGGACGTGCTGGCCATTGGGAAAAGCGGGACAACTCCCGAACGGCCGGTTCATTCCCGGGCCGGGTCCAGGCCGGCCATTAGGTGCGAGGCGTTGTGTGCTTGCAGATCGGCTGTTTTCACTAGTTTAAATATTCTTTTTAATGATAAATACAAAACAAAAAACAGTTTTTGACATACATGGTTTCCACCCCACAACGACGAGATATAACTCATGTAATTGGCCCACTGGCTTGTCACTTGTCACGATCTTGAAATGGCAAATCTTTGAGTAGCAGCAGCAGCGCTACAGAGAGAGATCTCTCTCTATAGCGCACAATGAGGGCCTCTCCAACTCTTTTTCCCTGGGCTGAATCAGGGGCCCAGCACGTCCCTGCGGCGAAGCGCGAGGAGGACAGCCGCTCCCTCTACCTCGTTTAGAGGCGATCCTCTCAGTCACAGTCGCTGCTGTGGATTTGTTTAGGTTTTGGGCGATAACGCTGCTTTATCCATGGTGTCTATCTATTAGACAAGCTGCTGGCTGTTAGAGAACCTCCATGAATGCATTTAAAGGTCCATACCGGCATCAATGCATGGTCTTTGCATAGCTATCTCAGCAAATATCGTACTTTTTACTCCACTACGATTATTTGAAAACTACTACAGTAGTTACTTTGTAGTTATCGATTATTATTTCAAAACACACACATTTACCACTTCAGCCCTATTTAAACTTTGGCTATTTGAAAATGTCCGATCTATAAGCTTTTGAAACGGGACATAATGAGTAGTTTCTACGTTTGGTACTTTAAGTACATTTAGATACCAGTACTTTTGTGCTTTTATTCAAGTCAATTTTTGGATTCCAGACTTGTACTTGTGACAGAGAATATCTACATTGTAGTAATGATATTTTTTACGTAAATAAGTAAATAATGTGAGTTATAGTTCCACCTCTGCCTACCGTACACCACACACCTACATGGTGTGTTTAGTCGGGAACACTCACTTCAAAGTAGATTTAACCATGTATTGCAACAAATGGAATACGGTTAAACTTGGCGTTTAAGTGCTCCGCGTTCGGAGATGTTCCCTGCATTTTGCCCATGCATGCCTGCTAAACAATATCAGGGAACTTTAAGCAAAACCCCTCATAGGGCTACAATAGTAGTACAATAGCAATACATTGAATACAAGCAATATCTTAACCCATTTAAAGCCTCTGACCTTAACAGATTATAAAGTCCACAACGCCACCTTCAGGCTCCCATTCACTCCCGTTATCTTATTTTGAAGGCCAGAAGTCCACAGCGCGAACACTTCCGGTCTGACGTCATCGCGTCCTGCGCCGGAACCGATCGTTGTTTACGTGGTGCCATGCTGGATTGCGTCAGAGTATTTATTGCGACCGAAGGTCGCATATACTCTGAAGAACCGTGTCGCTTGAGTGTCCTTCCTTCCTTCCGTATCCTCGTGACCGTCCGAAGCCTCTGTGATGTCAGTGTGATGTCAGCGAGTTGTAACATCACTTCATGTACAGGGCGGCTACACGAAATGTGGATAACACTATATATGGAGATAGTCCAGTCCATCATGTCATATGAGACTACCGTCATAGAAAGTAGCCATTCTTAAGTAGCCATTCTTAGGCCGGAGTCAATGGCTGTCTAAACATGGAGATGTGGATAACACTATTCCAACATGTCATATGGGACTACCGTCATAGACAGTAGCTATTGTTAATCGGGAGTCAATGGCTGACTGTCTGTACAGGAAGTGATGTCACATTACATACTTTTTATGCCCATATATGAGTCCTAACATGGAGATGTGGATAACACTATATATGGAGATAGTCTAGTCCAATATGTCATATGGACTGGACTATCTCCATATATAGTGTTATCCACACGTCCTCTGAGGGTCTTGCAAGACGTCTGTCGTGATTGTGCCACGACTGAATTGTGATGCTTGTTTATATAAGGTCAATGATGTCATAGTGATGACATCAGTCTGACAACATTCATTGTGATGGCACACTCACAGAATCAATTTTATGCCCATACATGGAGTTCCCTGACTATGTTATGTCAAAACATGCCCATATGTGGACATTACCAAATATGGGCATTTCCAGATATGTCCTTAATACGCAAACTCCACACAGAAAGGCCCTATTGCCAACCGAACCTAGGGTGTGAGCGATAGGGCCTTTCTGTGTGGAGTTTGCGTGTTCTCCCCGTGTCTCCTAGGGTTGATACCCTCACAAAAACATGAACAAACTCCCCCCAGAATGACAACAACTAGAATCGTCAGAGAAACGCTGTGGTTGGCCAGATTATCAAGAATTGGCGCGACCTCGCCCTTTAGGGCGAGGTTGCATGTCACCCTGAGGTCGCATTCCACCCTCGGGTGTCTTACTAGTTGCGACCGAAGGTCGTTGCGACCGAAGGTCGCATATACTCTGAAGAACCGTGTCGCTTGAGTGTCCTTCCGAAGCCTCGTGACCGTCCTTCCGAAGCCTCTGTGATGTCAGCGAGTTGTGACATCACTTCCTGTACAGGGCGGCTACAGGAAATGTGGATAACACTATATATGGAGATAGTCCAGTCCATCATGTCATATGGGACTACCGTCATAGAAAGTAGCCATTGTTAGGCCGGAGTCATTGGCTGTCTAAACATGGAGATGTGGATAACACTATATATGGAGATAGTCTTGTCCAATATGTCATATGGGACTACCGTCATAGACAGTAGCCATTGTTAATCCGGAGTCAATGGCTGACTGTCTGTACAGGAAGTGATGTCACATGACATACTTTTTATGCCCATATATGAGTCCTAACATGGAGATGTGGATAACACTACAGTATATATGGAGATAGTGTAGTCCAATATGTCATATGGAACTACTGTCATAGACAGTAGCTATTGTTAGGTCGGAGTCAATGGCTGTCTGTCTGTCTGTCTGACTGTCTGTACAGGAAGTGATGTCACATGACATACTTTTTATGCCCATATATGAGTCCTTCTGTACCACATCTCCATGTTTAGGCAAACTCCACACAGAAAGGCCCTATCGCCAACCCAACCTAGGGTGTGAGCGATAGGGCCTTTCTGTGTGGAGTTTGCATGTTCTCCCCGTGTCTCCTAGGGTTGATACCCTCACAAAAACATGAACTATATATGGAGATAGTCCAGTCCATCATGTCATATGGGACTACCGTCATAGAAAGTAGCCATTGTTAGGCCGGAGTCAATGGCTGTCTGTCTGACTGTCTGTACAGGAAGTGATGTCACATGACGTACTTTTTATATATATATATGTAAATATGGGGGCGTCTGTTAAAAACGTTTCGTTGTCAAGCTCAACGTTGGGCATTTGGACCTATACATGGAGAAATGGATCTGACGATTCTAGTTGTTGTCATTCTGGGGGGAGTTTGTTCATGTTTTTGTGAGGGTATCAACCCTAGGAAACACGGGGAGAACACGCAAACTCCACACAGAAAGGCCCTATCGCCAACCGAACCTAGGGTGTGAGCGATAGGGCCTTTCTGTGTGGAGTTTGCGTGTTCTCCCCGTGTCTCCTAGGGTTGATACCCTCACGAAAACATGAACAAACTCCCCCCAGAATGATAACAACTAGAATTGTCAGAGAAACGCTGTGGTTGGCCAGATTGTCAAGAATTGGCGCAGCATGTCACCCTGAGGTCGCATTCCACCCTTGGGTGTCTTACTAGTACATGTGTTATATAAGCGAGCATCTGCCTCCATCTTCGCTTCTAAAGTGTAGTTTTGAGATAATGGACATTAAAGATGAGATCCCCCGTCCACCTCAATGTTATGGGATGACTATTTTGTGCTCGTGGAGCCGTGATGATGACAAATCAGCGACGGATTTCGTCTCCGGAGCTTCCGCCATTCTTCTCGGTATTGTACTCGCCGTTACAGTAATATATTACTTTTCGCGAGATATCTTGTGATCGGCACTACTAATACTCGAGTACTTTTCGCGAGATATCTCGGGAATGGCACTAAATCGGTTAATCAGTAGACATAAAATCACAGGTATTTGAGCCTATGCCAGACTCTGATCAAAAGGTAGATCCAAGACAAGCAGAGCTAGAGTGAATGCAAGCCGTATTTAAAGGGAGTGAGCTTTGATTGGATTATGAGTGTGCTGTAATGATCTTACCAGGTGGCAGCATTGCTTATGCATTGCTTTACCATCTGGGTTCACTTGCGGAGGAGGGGTTCCCTTCGGAATGTCCCTGGCCGGACCAATCAGCGGCAGCTATGGGCGGGCTCTGAGCCAATAGAGTCTGATTGCAGACCACATGGAAACCCAGGAGGCGGATTCTGGGTGCAACGTCATGCAGACAGGCCAATATGAGTGGTTGGAGTTGGCACGGCCATATCCAATCACCTGCTTTAGAATTTTAAAAAATGGCCCGCCCCTTACATCGGTTGTGCTGGACCGAGTCCAGATGGTAGAAGCAGAGCGTTATGCAGGAATATGCAATGCTGCAAACCATCTGGCGAAAGTCAGGTTAGTAATGATCAGCAGATCTGTGAATGAGGAGAGGATCTGAGGTCGGGTGAGACTCACTAGTCCTGCATAAACTAACGCTATATTATGTTTCATTTCATAGTTACAGTACGTGACCCACCTCTAGCAACATACTGTACTAACTACACCTTACAGTACGTGACCCACCTCTAGCAACATACTGTACTAACTACACCTTACAGTACGTGACCCACCTCTAGCAACATACTGTACTAACTACACCTTACAGTACGTGACCCACCTCTAGCAACATACTGTACTAACTACACCTTACAGTACGTGACCCACCTCTAGCAACATACTGTACTAACTACACCTTACAGTACGTGACCCACCTCTAGCAACATACTGTACTAACTACACCTTACAGTACGTGACCCACCTCTAGCAACATACTGTACTAACTACACCTTACAGTACGTGACCCACCTCTAGCAACATACTGTACTAACTACACCTTACAGTACGTGACCCACCTCTAGCAACATACTGTGCTAACTACACCTTACAGTACGTGACCCACCTCTAGCAACATACTGTACTAACTACACCTTACAGTACGTGACCCACCTCTAGCAACATACTGTACTAACTACACCTTACAGTACGTGACCCACCTCTAGCAACATACTGTACTAACTACACCTTACAGTACGTGACCCACCTCTAGCAACATACTGTACTAACTACACCTTACAGTACGTGACCCACCTCTAGCAACATACTGTACTAACTACACCTTACAGTACGTGACCCACCTCTAGCAACATACTGTACTAACTACACCTTACAGTACGTGACCCACCTCTAGCAACATACTGTACTAACTACACCTTACAGTACGTGACCCACCTCTAGCAACATACTGTACTAACTACACCTTACAGTACGTGACCCACCTCTAGCAACATACTGTACTAACTACACCTTACAGTACGTGACCCACCTCTAGCAACATACTGTACTAACTACAAACTAAAAAAAGGTTGGCACAATTAAATACCAGTAAGCAGGGGCGTCACACCAAATTCTGGGCCCTGGGTACAAGGATACGGAGCCCGGCAGTGGCCACTGGAGGGAAAAAAAATATATATATAATGCTAATTGGTGGCTAACCAATTAGCATTAACTAATTCATGCCCACAAAATAGTAATTCGTGGCCACAAATTAGCGTTATATATATCTTTTCCCCTCCAGTGGCCACTAGGGGGCTCCGTACAAGGATTCACCGTGGGCCCCCCCATGAATGTTAGCTATTGAAAAATAGCTGATTTTGTGTAAATTGTGAAAACGTGTGCAAGAAACCAATGTTTCCATGTCAGTGGTGCTCAAACTTTTTCATGTGAAGGACCCCCAAGATGATGTGTATTTGGCCACGGACCCCCATCTCAAAATATTTAGTTCCAGGGACCCCCCAGAAGCAAAATTTGAGTTACAAATGCTCGCTTAAAAAATACATACATTTAAAGATTTGCACACATTTTCACGACTTTTCAAAAATTGCAGATCTACAAGCTCGCAGCGCAAGCTAACCCTGCCGCACTGTGACCTTGTATATCTGCTATTTTTCAATAGCTGAAGTTACTAAGGCCCCTCCACCTTGGGCCCTCAGTCCAGCTACCCCCCCCCCCCCACCCATCCCCCCATCCCCCCGACGCCCTTGCCAGTAAGACTCCCTAATCGGGAGATATGCGACCGTCACGTCGCATCCACAGAAGACATAACTAATTGATGTTGATTTTCCAAACAGTTAACCTTAATCCTCTAGTTTTCAAATTAAAATGGGGTCAGAAGAGGCTCCATCATATGAGTTCATAGCATACAAAAAAGCAAAAGAAAAGGGAAAAAAAGAAAGATGTAAATGAAAACATAATAGTGGAGCCTAGCAGATGAGAATTGTCAGAAGGGCAGCTCAGACTGCAGCAGGGGCGTCACAAGGGGGGGAAAGTGGGACTGAGTTACTAGGGCCCAAGGTGGAGGGGCCTTAATTATGCTATACTTTAGCTATTGAAAAATAGCAGATATACAAGCTCACAGCGCGGCACTCGCTGCGAGCTTGTAGATCTGCTATTTTTGAAAAGTCGTGAAAGTGTCTGCAAATCTTTGAATATATGTATTTTGAGGCAAATTTTTTAAATCAAATTTAGCTTCTGGGGGGGTCCCTGGAACTAAATATTTTGAGATGGGGGTCCGTGGCCAAATACCTATAATTTTGGGGGTCCTTCACGTGAAAACGTTTGAGCACCACTGACATAGAAACATAGGTTTTTGAAAAAAAAAAAAAAAAAATAGTTAAAGCACAAAATAATGCGTAATAATGCGTTCCCAGTCTAAATGGGTTAAACCCCCTCCTTCCCTACGAAGAACATTCATGGGGGGCCCGCAGTGAATCTTTGTACCCGGGGCCCAGAATGTGGTGTGACACCCCTGCTCTGCAGTCATCAGAAGGCTGGATGCAGCAGGTAACAACTGGGTGTGTTGAATTGATGCAACTGAAGTAGGACACTGCTGGATAAAGTGCATGCTGTCTCAGTCAACTTCCCGGATCTGTCACTTTAGTATAGTGACGGCGAGGGACAAAATGCTCCAAAGCGCACCCTGATCCCACAGCCAACTTCCTAGATAAGTTATTTAAAAGTAACATAACTTTTCGTCGTATGATATTGTACTTCTCAAAATGAAGACCGTGTATGCACTAATTTTGCCTAACCTTGAAGGGGGAACGGAACCACCCATTTTCAACATTCAACCAAGGACGTGCTGCCGCTGGGCCCCTGATTCAAGCCCGGGAAAAAGAGTTGGAGAGGCCCTCATTGCATGCTATAGCGCTGCTGATACTCAAAGATTTGCCGTTTCAGATCATGACAAGTGACAAGCCAGTGGGCCGATTACATGAGTTATATTTCGTCGTTGTCGGGTGGAAACCTTGTATGTCCAAAACCGTTTGTTTTGTATTTATCATTTTAAAAATGATTTAAACTAGTGAAAACAGCCGATCTACAAGCACACAACGCCTCGCACCGCGAGGCGTTGCAGGCTTGTAGATCTGCAGTTTTCACTACTTTTGTGCGACGGCCTTGTCTGATGAAGCAGGGCTTTACTTGTACAAATTTGTATCTTGGAGGTACGAGGTTTGTGCCCGATAGTGATGATTTACTTTGTTGGCCGCCCAGCCCAAAAAATGGAACAAAGGCCGACATTTTATTTTATTTTTTTTCCTAATGGCCAGCCTGGACCGGCCGGGAATAAACCGGCCGTTCGGGAGTTGTCCCGCTCTTCCCAATGGCCAGCACGTCCATGCATTCAACTATGTCATTAATATACCTTAGAGAAGTTGTGTGGGGGGAAAAAAAAGTTCCTTCCCTTCTGTGTTGTTGTCTAGAACTGGAGGATTGATTTTGGGGTTTGTATTGTAAATCACACCGTGATGACATCACACCCATCACACGGGCACTGTGAGAAGATCTGGCCGCGATAATAGCACTCCCGAGCGTTTCTAGATATCTATCAAGTTTGATATTTGTCTCTGTCGCAAACTGGACATCATAGAGTATGAAAGAGGTTGCAAGCGCACCCTGAGAAGATCTGTGTTAAATGAGAGCACAGGACAGCTGTGCTCACGGGCATAAAGTCTGTCTGTCTGTCTTTATGGATAGATGGATGTATCATCGCTCTTGTGCACAATTAGAATAAAAACAAATGTCATGTTGGCTATCGGGGATAGCATATCCAGGTGAAATATCTGGCAGTGTGTGATCCCTTGTCGGAGATCAATCTTATAGTGTGAAAACCAAAAAGATGTTTGACAGCCGATTATAAGAAAGAGACTTGTATAGTGTGAAATACAATCGGATGAGTTGGTGACACTTCCAAATCGTACAGTGTGTTCGAGGCCTTGACCTCATTAACCGTGGTAGTGCTGTTTTGGGCAAGTTATTGTGGGTGGACGTTTAAAAAAAAAAAAACAGAATATCGTGTCACGTTATGAGCTTGTACATCGTCTATTTTCACTATACATTATAGACTGGCTATTTTCACCATTCATCAAACAGCAAAGCATATGCACACAATAGGACTAACAATTGGTTAAAATGGCATTAGATGGCAAGTGGTTCTGTATAGCTTTGTGGTCATACCCCAAGATGAAAAATCACCATAACGTTTCCATGTAGGAGGAATCATTATAGCTGCAATAAGAAGTACAACCTTTTTTTTTCTCCCAGTGATCTCAGGTGTACCATTCATCCTAGAGAATGATTTATGGACAAGAAAATAAACATTCACAGTGCCACACTACGTTGTGTAGCTACATGTTTCTATATTACATCTATATGCTCCAGAAAGAAGAACTGTTCCATTTAGAAAGAAGCCATTATAACTATTGACCTAACTATGCTTCCACATGCACGACTAAGTACAAGTGCTTAATTGAGAGTTAATACGATCAATATCAAGACGGGTCATTTTTCTTGATATTGACCATTTTGATGATTCGGCTTAATTACAGTGATTCACCATCACATGACATCATTTTGTAATACAGTAAATGTTAAAACAAATCATACTGTGTAACTTTTTTATATAATCTTTCACTGGTATATTTTACTATTCCACATAATGTTTTTTTACTAGACAACTTCGCTAAAGAATGCTTTCATAAAGAAGGGTCTGCCACCGACACTCGCACCAAAATTACGCAGCAGGCAACGGGAATGTACCGTAATTGTATTTACTTATTTATTTTAAAGTTAATTGCGACCGTCAGGTCGCAGTTACTATCAAAACCTCGACCAGCTGTCCGTCCGTCAGTCAGTCCGTCAGTCTGTCTGTCACACGTCACACTTTTGCCCTGCTCATATCTACGCAACCGTTGCCCCGATCCATGCCAAATTTTGCACACACACTCCTTGCCTGGCCAAACCACAACCTCCACCCATCAATTCACACATGACCCTCTTCTAGCGCCACCATGAGGCCGATTCTTGCAAAACACATTTATGGACACTGCTCCTACAATTTTTGCCCTAAAATCACACAAATCGGTACACAGTATGTCTACACTCATGGTCATCAACATGGATCTGTCTCATTTAGCGCCACCTTCAGGCCGATTAAAAAAATAATAATTGGACACTGCTCCTACACATTTTTGCCCTAAAATCACGGAAATCGGTACACAGTATGTTTACTCTACACTCATGGTCATCAACATGGATCTGTCCCATTTAGCCCCACCATCAGGCCAATTTCTTCAAACACATTTTTGGACACTACTCCTACACAGTGATAAAATCACGCTGCGACATGACGGTCGCTTATCTCCCGATTAGGGAGTCTTACTGGTAAAGGCTGTTTCTGAACACGTTTTTGCTGCATTCCATATAACCTCTGTGCTAGTACCCCAGGACAAAAATCCACTCACTCATCCTAGACAATTTGCCCTCCTGACCCCCAAACTGTGGAATAAACTCCCAGTTGCACTTAGAACTACAGACTCACTCCCTAGCTTCCATTAGAACTACAGACTCACTCCCTAGCTTCCATTAGAACTACAGACTCACTCCCTAGCTAACACCGTGGACTCACCTCTTCAGACTCCACCTAAACCCATAGCACTACTGTAACACTCCCCCTTCCCTCGATGACCACACATGAAGCTAGATAGCATTTTTAGGTTTTAGAAATGTTTTTTACTGATTAGGTGCGTGGTCTACCTGTTATTGTTTTTCCAGATTGATATTCCTATGCCTTGTTATATTGTTGTTGATATACTGACTCTTGCTTATTGTATTAACGTATTACCTGCTTAGTGTAAGTCGCTTTGGATTAAAAGTGTCTGCTAAATGCCTAAACTGTAATTATAAATTGTCATTGTACCCCACAGCATTCAGTCGTGTTTTTATTTCAACTGAATCTTGGGATTAATGGCCGCTTTTAAAAACAACGAGCTAGCAGAGGTTTAGCCAAAAACACTACTAAAATTAATGTCACACAGTGGGACTTAACTGTCACCATCATCAATCGATATCGTAATAACTGACACATGGTTTATGTTACATTTTCCCATGTTCCCCCCAGTTCTCCTGTGTCACTGCTGGAGTATTAAACTATTTCGTTTAGTTTCCGACTATTGTAGAACGATTTAATTGGATTCAATTTGAATTAATTTAACTGAGAATTGTCTTTACTTGATGTTCGTATTTCCATTTCAAGGCTTCAATAATGGTTTGGTTCCTCTGACGACTAGGATACATTACGCTACGTTTGAATCAGCGAAATAAAACACACTGTAAGCCAAGATCACTTTTTTTTTATGACTAACGCACAATCTGTCCGACTTAAAGAAAATGAAAAAACGTCTTAGTAGAACCATTCATCCACACATACAGTATACAGTAACTGACTTTCCGGGGCCAAAAAGAAAGTGAGGTTTTAAGCAGAACAACAACTGTGAATATTTTTGAGCACCCGATATTTTGGAGTGTTTATGCAAAGTACCGAGACACAGAGCTGTAACAGTAACTACTCGTGTGATTGGACTCCTCGAACAAAAAATCTATTGCATTCTGTAGTCTATTGTAGTATGGAATCTAAGGTAGTTCTATAATATGCCCCAAAGTAACCAGGTGACCCCGAAAATACGTGGGGAAAAAAGGCTGCAAACTGCCTATAAAACACAGGGATGATGACAGAACCCTCGCTAAAAACCCCAGGGCAAAAATCCACTCGTCCGAGACAGTTTGCCCTCCTGGCCCCCAAACTGTGGAATAAACTCCCTGTCGCACTTAGAACAACAGACTCACTCGCTAGCTTTCGCCGTGGACTGAAGACTCACCTTTTCAGACTCCACCTAAACCCTTAGCACTACTGGAAAAAAATCAATGACCATACATGAAGCTAGTTAGCATTTGTTTTTAGGTTTTTTTAGAAACCTTTTTTTTTTCTTTACGGATTATATTGTTTTTTCTAGATAGATATTCATTTGCATTTGTTATATTGCTGTTGATGTACTGACATTTAACCTTGTTTATTATTGTGATGTTTTATCTGCTTATTGTAAGTCGCTTTGGATTAAAAGTGTCTGCTAAATGCCTAAACTGTAAACTGTAAACTGTGTTGTAAAAAAGGCTGGAAACAGTCTATAAGATATGTGGAAATCTACAGTACAAGTTCACAAGAGAGCTTGTAGATCACCTTATTCAGCATTTCAGCACATGACACCAGGGTGCAACCAGGAATAAATGAAGCGTCTGTGTGTGGTGACTGCAGTGTGGATGCTGAACATGTTGAATTGCACCATCCTACTCTACTCTGCCGGACGTGTGGGTTTAAAATAGAGTCTGTGGTGGAGGGTGGAGGTGGTCGGTAAGGTGGTGTAGTGTACGTGGTGCCGCTCACCAGCTGGGCAGCGGCAGGAGGCCGCTCCATCCGAGCGTGTCAGGCAGGTGGAGCCTCCGCGGCAGGGATTGTGGGGCGGCGAGCAGGGGTCGTAGGGCAGGGCGCACAGCGGCCCAGAGAAGGCGGCGGGACAGGTGCAGGAGAACTCCCCCGGCTCCGCCTCCCCGTCGTCCTCCCTGCACCGGCCGCCGTTCAGGCAGGGCGCCGAGGAGCACTCCTTCACGTCGTCCGCGCAGCGCGCACCCATCCAGCCCCGAGCGCACACACACCTGGGATTCACACAGAGAGAGACAAGGAGACAGTGGTGTAAAGTAACTACAGTACATTTACTTAACCCATTTAGGGCCTAGAATTATTGAATGCTTTAACCAGTGAAAAATAGCAGATATACAAGCTCACAGCGCGGCACCGAGTGCCGCGCTTGCGAGCTTGTAGATCTGCTATTTTTGAAAAAGTTGTGAAAATGTGTGCAAATCTTTGAACAAATTTATTTTTAAAGCGAACGTTTGTAACAAATTTTGCTTCTGGGGGGTCCTGGAATTAAATATTTTAAATTATATTGGGGATCCGTGGCCAAATAAATATCATTTTGGGGGTCCTTCACATGAAAGGTTTTGAGAACCACTGACGCTAGTAGTCTCTCAAGAACAGACTAACTGAGCTCCAGTTAAGTGAAAATGACCTTTTCTTTGACGATGGCTGGCCAGATTGCCGACATAGGAACATAGGTTTTTCAAAAAATCTTAGGCTATTTGAAAAAAGAAGATCTACAAGCTCACAACGCCTCGCGATGCGACGCGCTGTGAGCTTGTAGATCGGCTATTTTCAAACATTTTGTACTTTTGCTTTTGGTACTTTAAGTATATTTTGATGCCAATACTTTCGTACTTTTACTCAAGTACATTTTGAATTCCAGACTTTTACTTGCAACAGAGTGTTTCTACATTGTAGTATTGATATTTTTACTCAAGTAAAACAATTGAGTACTTTTTCCACCACTGCAAGAAGAAGAAAAAAAGAAAAAAAAAGAATAAAAAGCTTTTGCGGAGGTTATTTTGGAAACATGGGCAACGTAAAAAAAGATCGATACATTAAATCGCATGTTGATATCGCCGGATGTCAAGTAATAAAGTTACAGGGGCTAATTAGGGAATTAACGGCAAACGTCGACTTAAAATTTAAATGTTATTTATTTTTATTTTTTTTAGATTAGACAAGCAAACTCATTCCCTGCTAGGCCCGATAGTCCAGAGAATATGCTAATGTCCCTCCCTGCCAGGCCCGATAATCCAGAGAATTTCCCGTTTTTGACCCCAAAAAATGGAGTAGGCATGATAGCAATCGCGAAATTGCATGTTTAACCCCCATAGCAACCCCATCTTTCAAACATGGCAGCCATCTTTGTTTACATTTTAGGAAAACATAATGGCTGCCATTTCATGAATGCCTGAACGGATTTCCATTCGGATATTTTTGTTTCAAAGCTGTGAGCAATGTGGACACACGTGGTGCATGATCTAGGCATGGACATGACATTATCAGTGCACTATGGGGCGGCATAGCTCAGGGGTAGAGAAACCGTTATTAGAGCACGAAGGGTTCCCGAAGGGTTCCCAGTTCGAATCCGGGCTCCCCCTGAGTTAATGTCGAAGGTTCCTTGGGCAAGACTCTGAACCCCACATTGCTCCCGGTGAGCAGGTTGGTGCCTTGCATGGTTTCCTCCACCACCGGTGTATGAATGTGTGAGTGAATGGGTGAATGTAATGCACAATCTATGTAAAGCGCTTTGGATAAAAGTGCTATATAAATGCACCATTTACCATTTACCATTTACTATGAATTACATGGAAGTCTATGGAGACAGAGGCAGTGATGTCATTACGTGCGCATCCCGCATCAAAAACTCATTCAAGTCACCCAGGGACTCATTCATGTCATGGTCCTGGGGTCCCGGGGATGCGCCTCCATTGGAGTCCATGTTAAAATAATTTACCGCGTCACGGTAAAAGAAAAACAAATGTCCACAGACACCACCATTGTTCATGGGTGAAAGCATCCTACTTTACCCTACGTTAACACAAATAAAATCCACGTAGAAAGTCTTAAACAGGCGATAGAAACGTCAATGTTTTGATTCCACCGACGTCCGACGCCATTTTGCGCGCGTAAACTTTATATTGAGGACACATAAAACTTTTCTGGGACCCATTTGAATGACCACCTGTGGGTCCCGGGACCCATTACATTGAAAACCTAGTAACATCACTGCAGAGGCATATGAAAGTACGAAGGTATTCGCAAATGGCGGGGTATGAGTTAATTAGGCAATTTGGAGATTAAAACGGTAAAACACGACTATGCCACTATTATATGATACGGTGCTCTGTGTGTCATACAGGCGGCATGCAGCGGTGCATGTGACCCTGTGTGTGTGTGTGCGTTCCCTGCTGAATATCTTTGCATGAGACAGAAACAGTTAAGGGGATTTACAGGTTAATTGCACTATTGGTCATAGCAGCGTTTAATTCATTTAGAACGGGTACACATTTATTGTGTATCATTATTTTATGCTTTAACCAGTGAAAAATAGCAGATATACGCTGCGAGCATGTAGATCTGCTATTTTTGAAAAATCGTGAAAATTAGAATTTTGACCCGATTCTATAAGTGTCGTTTTTAATCCTTCTAAGATTTTTTTGAAAAACCCTATGTTTCTATGTCAGCAATCTGGCCAGCCATCGTCAAAGAAAAGGTCCTTTTCACTTAACTGGAGCTCAGTTAGTCTGTTCTTGAGAGACTACTATGTCAGTGGTTCTCAAACCTTTTCATGTGAAGGACCCCCAAAATGACATGTATTTGGCCACGGACCCCCATCTCAAAATATCTAGTTCCAGGGACCCCCCGGAAGCAGAATTTGAGTTACAAACTGAGTTAAAAATACATATATTTAAAGATTTGCACGCATTTTCACGACTTTTTTAAAAATAGCAGATTTAGCTCGCAGCGCGGCACTCGGTGCCGCGCTGTGAGCTTGTATATCTGCTATTTTTCACTGGTTAAAGCGTTCAATAATTCTAGGCCCTAAATGGGTTTAATTCTGGACAGCTGAATATAGGACACACGAGGTTAGAGCCCTGACCACATATTAAATGGAAATGTATGCGACAGCCAGCGAGGAAGAGACACAGAGAGGGAGGGAGGGAGGGAGGGAGAGAGAGAGAGAGAGAGAGAGAGAGAGAGAGAGAGAGAGAGAGAGAGAGAGAGAGAGAGAGAGAGAGAGAGAGAGAGAGAGAGAGAGAGAGAGAGAGAGAGAGAGAGAGAGAGAGAGAGAGAGAGAGAGACTGACTGCATTCAGGGGTGTCACACCGAGTCCTGGGCCCTGGGTACAAGCATTCACTGCGGGCCCCCCATGAATGTTCTTCATACTGTAGGGTGAGGAGGGGGGTTTAACCCATTTAGACTGGGAACGCATTATTACGCGCTATTTTGTGCTTTAACCATTGGAAAAATAGCAGGTATTCAAGCTTGTAGATCTGCTATTTTTGAAAAAACATTTTGTGCAAATCCTTCTAAGTTTCTATGTCAGTGGTGCTCAAAACCTTTTTCATGTGAAGGACACGACCCCCACAATGACATGTATTTGGCCACGGACCCCCATCTCAAAATATTTCGTTCCAGGGACCCCCTAGAAGATTTGCACACATTTTCATGACTTTTTCCAAAAATAGCAGATCTACAAGCTCACAGCGCGGCACCCGCGCTGTGAGCTTGTAGATCTGCTATTTTTCAAAAGCTGGAAACTATAAAATAATTAAGGTCCCCTAGCTCCAACCTTGGGCCCTATAGTAACTCAGTCCCACTTTTTCCCCACCCTTGTGACACCCCTGAGACAGAGAGACACTGCATGCTTGTGTGTGTGTGTGTGTGTGTGTGTGTGTGTGTGTGTGTGTGTGTGTGTGTGTGTGTGGGTGTGCAGATCTGGGCTTATCTTGCACTCAAGGAAGCTAAATATTCCACTTGGTGGCAGTGGGTGCCCAAGCAGGCAGCAGCAGCGAGTACCAACCACTTCAGCTCCAATTCCCTTCCCTTCCATCCTCCCACAACTTTATTCCACCTGAAGCCGCTTTATAAGTCTCCCTACAGACACACGGACGGGGAGGGGAGGGGGACGGGGCGGCGGGGGGGGGGGGGGGGGGGGACATTAGCTCAAGCAGCAGATATAGCAGGGCTTTTTTTTCCCTCCTTCCAATGAGTCACAGATCCCCCCAAAACCTTTTCATGCTGCGAGTCATTGATTGACTCATTTATTTTACCTGCCATCTGCAATTCATTATCTCCTCCTGGCAACGAGTGAGGAAGGACATGCATGCCGCTGCCACATCTCTGGGAGAGAGACGTTTTTATATATATATTTTTTTTTATCTTTTTTTGCACGTTCTTTGCATGTATTAATCCGTTTCGGCCGGAAAAAGTGGGACTGAGTTACCAGGGCCCAAGGTGGAGGAGGGTCCTTAATTGTTTAATGCTTTCCACTATTGAAAAATAGCAGATCTACAAGCTCACAGCGCGGCACCGAGTGCCGCGCTGCGAGCTTGTAGATCTGCTATTTTTGTAAAGTCGTGAAAATGGGTGCAAATCTTTTGATATATGTATTTTCAGAATGAACATTTGCAAATCAGATTTTGCTTCTGGGGGGTCCCTGGAACTAGATATTTTGAGATGGGGTTCCATGGCCAAATATATATCATTTTGGGGGTCCTTGATATTCTATTCTATTCTACTAAATCCTTCTAAAGGTTTTTTCTTTTTTTTTTAAACCTTGGAAGGATTTAGAAGACACTTATAGAATCGGGTCAAAATTATTCAAAGACTTCCACAATTTACAATTTAGGCATTTAGCAGACGCTTTTAATCCAAAGCGACTTACACAAAGCAGGTAATACATCAATATACAAAGCAGGATAATATGTCAGTACATCAACAACAATATAACAAATGCATATAGGAATATCAATCTACCAAAAAACAACAACATAGGTAGACCACGGCATGCACATAATCATTAAAAAAAAAACGTTTCTAAAACCTAAAAATTATATCTATGTTCACGATTTTCCAAAAATAGCAGATCTACAAGCTCGCAGCGCGGCACAGAGAGCTTGTATATCTGCTATTTTTGAATAGTTAAAAGCCTAAAATAAGGCGTAAATAATGCGTTCCCGGTCTAGATGCATTAAGTGAATGATGCGCCTCGAGCCCATAGCTGCCCCCGGAGCCAAATCATACCGCACGGTAACACCTACTTGTAGCCGCCGTGGAGGTCTGTGCAGGTGGCGTTGTTTTTGCACGGCTGCGATAAACATTCATCAATTTCTCGTTGGCAGAACTCCCCCTCCCAGCAGGGCTGGCACACACACTCGTAGCGCTGCAGAAGAGAGACAGAAAGAGAAAATAAAGCAAGGACGACGATCAGCCTGCCTCGTGAAATATGTTCTGTTGAACAATGAAACAGTGATTTAGATTTTCAAGTAAACATCCCTTTATCATCTGCTTCTCTTAGTTTAATGTTTCAATTTGTAACGGTTCATAATATTGCAATATTTATACCGATGCATCCAGCTATTCGGTTATGGTGTATGAAGATGTATTAGTAGGCTACAGTACGGTGTAGTGTATTAGTATCAATGAGCGGGCCGTGCTGCGCATTCAGCATTTTGTCATTTGAAAAGTGCTTACGATCTATTTATCCCCATGGCAGAATATTAAGACATTTAGGCCCGAACGCAAATCTGTGTCACTTAAGATTTGAACCACTGTAACCATTGTTTTATGCTTTAAAGGAGTAGTTCACCCCCGAAATGACTTTTTTTTTCCTATTGATTACTCAGTTTAGTTTAGTTTAGTTTTAGTTTTTAGACAAGACAAAAATGTGATTACAAAAAAATGTACCCCCATTGATTCCGGATGGGGACCCAAATGCATTCGGGTCCCCATCCGGAATCAATGGGGGTACATTTAATATAATCAATTTTTTGTCTTGTGACACAAATACTAAGAAATATTATTGAACTCAAGTCTCCATGGCATGAGTAATCAATAGAAAAAAAGTCATTTTGGGGGTGAACTACTCCTTTAACTATAAAAAAATAGGGTTAGGGTTAGATATATATAAATATATTATAGCTATTTCTGAAAAATCGTGAAAATGTTTGAATATGTTTTGATCCGATTCTATAAAATGTCTTCCAAATCCTTCTTCTAAATCAGGGGTTCTCAGACTTTTTCATGTCAAGGACCCCCAAAATATCTCGGATCTCAAAATATGTCATTCCAGGGACCACCCAGAAGCAAATATTTGAGTTACAAATGTTTCGCTTTTAAAAAGATATATTCAAAGATTTTTTTTTCTCAAAAATAGCAGATCTACAAGCTCGCAGCGCGGCACTCGGTGCCGCGCTGTGAGCTTGTATATCTGCTATTTTTCAATAGTTAAAAGCATTCAATAATTCTAGGCCTAAATTGGTTAAACCACAACTTCAGAGAGCTAGTTAAGAGAGTTTGGGGAGTTCAGACGTTGCTCTTTGGCAAAGGACGTGGACACTAATGAATGAATATCCATCGCTTGCTTTGGCCTCACTGCCCCTAAAAGCCACCCGTTTGTTTACCCATCTGTTTTTACATGTCAAACTCCAACGAACGTGTAAAAACATTGCCGTGATTCGGGGATGTAATTTCGTTAATTAAAATTCCGTTCGATGTTCTTGTAGAATGTAGAATGTGTAGATTAAAACCTCCCACTCAAACGGGATAACATTTCATGTGGAAATCTGTTTTAAGTGTGGAGAAGTCATGCTCGCTCTCGTCTTCATGATTATCCCGTTAGTTGCAATGCAGATGTATTCCTTCCACCACCCACATTCTGAAATATATGCAAGCTGCGACGTGGTTATTGTAAAGCAATCAAGAGTACCTTATCGTTGGGAAAATTATGCAAGGCACTCCAACTGCTTGCACCACCCAGAAACACGTTTTAACCAATTCAGAACAGGTACACTATATTGTGTATCATTATTTTATGCTTTAACTATTGAAAAATAGCAGATATACAAGCTCGCAGCGCGGCACTGAGTGCCGCACTGCGAGCTTGTAGATCTGCCATTTTAGAAAAATCGTGAAAATTTGAATTTTTACCCGATTCTATAAGTGTCTTTTGAATCCTTCTAAGATTTTTTGAAAAACCATATGTTTCTATGTCAGCAATCTGGCTTAGCCATCGTCAAAGAAAAGGTCCTTTTCACTTAAATGGAGCTCAGTTAGTCTGTTCTTGAGAGACTACTGTGTCAGTGGTTCTCAAACCTTTTCATGTGAAGGACCCCCAAAATGTTATGTATTTGGCCACGGACCCCCCATCTCAAAATATCTAGTTCCAGGGACCACCCAGAAGCAAAATTTGAGTTACAAACGTTCGCTTTGAAAATACATATATATTCAAAGATTTGCACACATTTTCACGACTTTTTCAAAAATAGCAGATCTACAAGCTCGCAGCGCGGCACTCGGTGCCGCGCTGCGAGCTTGTATATCTGCTATTTTTCACTGGTTAAAGCATTCAATAATTCTAGGCCTAAATGGGTTTAATCACATGAACCCCCTGTAGCGTACTCATTCCGTGGCAAACATTCGGGCCAAAATAGGAGATCTACGAGCTCACGCGTTGGGGAGGGCCATGATGGTTTAATAGGGCTCCTGGGAATATATAGAAGGTCCCAGGTTTGATTCCCAATGTGTTGGAGTGTCCCTGAGAAACACCCTAACTGCAGGGGCGACTGCAAAACCATAAAACAGTGCAGACAGCGTGTTTTATGGCTTTACTTCACTTAGACTGTTCCAGTGTATTTTATTTGGGTAGTCTCTACTGAAGTGCCCAGGTATATTAGTATTTTCTCTGATGCAAGTTGTCCCTGTTAGTCCATGGGCCATACGAGATGTTGATTGATTGATTGATTGAAGACTTTATTAGAAGTTTGCATAGGAAAAGGTACAGTTTCATGACGGTACAGTTCACTGGTACAAGGTCAACTTAAAGGAGATCCTAGAAAAGACAAAGCTTATTTCCATAGGAAACCATTGAAGTATCTCATATAACATTGAATGACAGACAGATAGAACACAATACTATGCAGTAGATATAGTAATAAAAAAAAAGTAAATAAAAATAAAATAAACAGTGCAAAAATATATATACAGTAGGTAAATACAAAGGTGGGTCAGGGGAGGCTGGGCTATGTTTGTTATTGCCAGTTGCGAACGGCTGCCGCCTCTAAGTGGTTTTTCAGGGCGATTTTAATGGATGCTAGGGAACCACACTCCTTTAAGGCCTTCGGTAGGGCATTCCACATTTTGGTTGTATAGCAGAAGAACGAGTTTCCCTTTGTTTGAGTTGACTTTGGGTTGAACGTGATCTGGTGTTGTAATTGTGGACGTCCTTAACGTTTATAAAGTATTTTGCCAGGTACATGGGTATCTTGTGGTGTAGTGTATCTTGTTCACCAGGCCCATTGCAAGTTGTTTCTATCCGATAGGTGGCAAAGGTTACTATGCATTTTTGAAAAGCTCTATTATCTGTGGATTATATTTTGGTATATTAGTGATTGGTCCTCACATGACGTTCTGGCTATCCAGGAAATACATAGGCAATAAATAGGCAACCGACACTTGCAAGTTGATGCAAGTTGTCCTGTAGAGCACCGACGGCGACGAGCCCTTCTACACTGGACTACACTTGGTTAAGCTTCACATGACAATTTGGCTATCCAGACTATAATAGGCAACCACACTCGCAATTTCCCAGAATTGCATTTTGTCTAGTTATAATTAAGCTTGCATTGTGATGTGTTGTGTAGATTGTCTATTTTCAGCGAGGAGATTTGGTTTAGAGAGAAAAGAAAAACAGACCTAGCGTAGAGCCCTGGGGGACTGTGGTGGAATTCAGATCAATCAATAATCATTGAGACAAGACAATATTAGGTGGTGGTGGTCAAGTTTATGTAACATGATATCATGTACAACTAGTAAGACACCCAAGGGTGGAATGCGACCTCAGGGTGACATGCGACCTCGCCCTAAAGGGCGAGGTCGCGCCAATTCTTGACAATCTGGCCAACCACAGCGTTTCTCTGACGATTCTAGTTGTTGTCATTCTGGGGGGAGTTTGTTCATGTTTTTGTGAGGGTATCAACCCTAGGAGCTCAGCACACTCACAGAATCATGGCACACTCACAGAATCAATGTTATGCCCATACATGGAGTTCCCTGACTATGTTATGTCAAAACATGCCCATATGTGGACATTACCAAATATGGGCATTTCCAGATATGTTCTTAATATTGATAACATTGGGACAGGGATCTCCATATATGGGCATGAAACATATGTTAATTAGTAAAGCCAAGCTTAGGTTTGATGCCTTGGGATTTCTATATTTGGACATAAGTGTGTACCCAATAGGTCATCATCTGGAAAGGTAGGGTGTAAATCAGAGTAAAGCAGGCTTTTGAGCTAGTTAGGGTCAGAGATTGATGACATCAGAAATCCCCATATATGGGCATAAAGGGATTTTGCTTTTGGGAATGCCCATCTATGGCATTTTTATTTTATTTTATCCTTTATTAATAAAAATACATCCATATACATATGGAGTTCAATATTGATGTTTTTGGAGAAGGTATGTTGTAAATGTATGCTACTTAGTAAGGGGCCTCGCGACTTAAAGTTGGATCCAGGCCTAATAACTTTATCTGGCTGCCCCGTTGCCACCTCCTTGTTACATTTTCTTTTCTCCAGGTGGATGGACATTCTTTCATGGACATCCTTTCATAGGTGATCTAAGTCCAGCCGCCCGTATCAGATCAGAGGAGGATACCGCACATTGTACCTCATCCACCCTTTCTTCTCTCTCCTTTTGGTATCTTTATCCTCCTTTCTTTTTTTCTTTTTTATTCTTCTCTTTTTTTGTCTTTCTTAGTCTTGTGTATCCATCTCTTTTTTTTGTATTTCTTAGTCTTGTGTAGCCGCCCCGTACAGGAAGAGATGGGGACTTGAGGTCGCAAGTCAGGACTTGAACCTGTGACGCTGCAAAAGCTGGATTATCAGCCTAGATGTTTGGAACACTACCCGGTGTTCCAGAGCAGCAGTTGATTCTCAGTACTGTGTGGTTCATTTGTTTCTCATTTTGGTATGTTGTCACCTTGACTTTGATTATGAAGACATGACTTGTTGAGATTACTTTATTCAATATGTCTTCAAATGCAATTTTGTCATTCTCTTTGAAATTCTTCAGTGATTCCTGGGTCATGTTGTGACCCAGCAGTACCTCAGCTGTTTCGTGGAAGCATGTCACCCATTGAACATCTCCAGATTCTTCAATTTTTACCTTCAGCCGAAGTCTGTATTTAATGTTTGGAGAGGTCTTTTCGCATTTGGGACAATAGTAGGATCCATTTTCCAGGTCTCTAAGTTTCCTGTTGCATCTGTCAGTGGTACACGCTTCATATATGTCCTGTTCAATGTCAGCAACCGTTGCTGTTACTTCATAGTATTTCTCCCATTCTCCCTCTTCTTCTGGTGCATTTTTCATCTCGCTCAGGGATTTCCAGTTGATCACGACATTCTGTGAATTTGTCAGCGATTCAGTGATGAAGTTTTTTCCTTGTTTGTTGTACCATTTTTTAAGCCTAGTCGCTTCTGTTATATCTGGATTGACCATGATAGTTGAGTTGTATGACATACTCAGAGATCGGCCTCCAAAATCTGACACCTTTGCTGATCTCACTGCGACAATGGCTTGACTTGTCCCATCAAACTTCCTTGCTTTATCTTCCCACAGGGTGAATGTTATCTCTTTACCACTGTCGTCCATTAACTGGAAGTCTCTCTTGCAGATCTTGACGCCCTCTTTAGTTGTCTTTTCTGACACTGGTTCAACACTCTTGCAAATTCCAATCACGTCAATAAGGCTGTTTGGGTCTTTTTTCTCTATCTCACTGATGGGTACGAAGGTATTGATCTTTGTGCTGCTAACACAGAGCACGACATTGCTGTTACGGGTCAGTATAATCTCGTACTCGTTCACGCTGGAATACTTTGGATTCGATTTCTTGAGAGTTCCATTGGAGATACGGTATGTATTGTCCTGCTTCACTAGAGGGAAGAAAGAGTCAGCATCCGTGTTGAACGCAGTGATCTGGATCTTCTTTCCACTTTCATCGGCAATGGTAAAATTAAATAATCTTCCCTTTTCACTCTGAAAACGACGTACATCAGTCTTTGTAGTCACAACACCTTGCACAATCCAATTGGTTTTGTAGAGCTTCAGATCGGCAATAAGAGTTGTTGGGGAATTCTGTTGGTCAGTGCTGTTTTCAATCCCCGTTGGCACATTTTTTTTTGTGGGCTCTTCAGAAGTCTGTAGAATATTTGTCTTTTTCTCTGAACTGTAGACCTTCTTTGTGCTGCTAGCACAGAGCACGACTTTGCTGTTGCGGGTCAGTGTAATCTCGTACTCGTTCACGCTGGAATACTTTGGATTCGATTTCTTGAGAGTTCCATTGGAGATACGGTATTTATTGTCCTGCTCCACTAGAGGGAAGAAATAGTCAGCCTCCGTGTTGAACGCAGTGATCTGGATCTCCTTTCCAGTTTCATCGGCGATGATAAAATTAAAGAATCTTCCCTGTCCACTCTGAAAACCACGTACATCAGTCTTTGTAGTCACAACACCTTGCACAATCCAATTGGTTTTGTAGAGCTTCAGATCGGCAATAAGAGTTGTTGGGGGATTCTGTTGGTCAGTGTTATTTTCAATCGCTGTTGTCACATTTTCTGTGTGGTCTTCTGTTCCCGAAGGAGGTCTTGGTTCTTTAGAGGTTCGCTGGATCTTTGTCTTTGGCTCTATCTTGAAGCCCTTCTGTTTGCGCTTTTGAGACATTTCTGCGATGTAGCCCCTTGATGTGGAATGTCCTCTGAGGGTCTTGCAAGACGTCTGTCGTGATTGTGCCACGACTGAATTGTGATGCTTGTTTATATAAGGTCAATGATGTCATAGTGATGACATCAGTCTGACAACATTCATTGTGATGGCACACTCACAGAATCAATTTTATGCCCATACATGGAGTTCCCTGACTGTTATGTCAAAACATGCCCATATGTGGACATTACCAAATATGGCCATTTCCAGATATGTCCTTAATATTGATAACATTGGGACAGGGATCTCCATATATGGGCATAAAACGTATGTTAATTAGTAAAGCCAAGCTTGGGTTTGATGCCTTGGGATTTCTATATTTGGACATAAGTGTGTACCCAATAGGTCATCATCTGGAAAGATAGGGTGTAAATCAGAGTAAAGCAGGCTTTTGAGCTCTTTAGGGCCAGAGATTGATGACATCAGAAATGCCCATATATGGGCATAAAGCGATTTTGCTTTTGGGAATACCCATATATGGCATTTTTATTTTATTTTATCCTTTATTAATAAAAATACATGTATGTATCCATATACATATGGAGTTCAATATTGATGTTTTTGGAGAAGGTATGTTGTAAATGTATGCTACTTAGTAAGGGGCCTCGGGTTAGATACTCTTTGTATGGCCTCTGGAGGTCCTTGGCGTCGGTTAGTAGTATGCCCACTGCCCAGCACATAAGATGTGGGACGTCACAAAGCCTGCGGCCATGTAGCATTTTCCATCAGGCCTGTTGGTTTTCACGCTCCAGTGCGGCGTTCATGCGCTGCAAGTCCTTGTCCACAGCCCTACGGTCCTGGTGGCCCTTGGTATTGTTGATATTCTGGAAACGCTGCCATTGACTTGCACCAATATCCGCAGGATCCAGGCACAAGCCTTGCAGTGACGTAACCCTGGAGCAGCCAACGTAAGTCATTCCCGAAGCGAACTCCTTCATGCCAATGTCCAGGCGAACCTTTTGAAGAGTAAAGCCCTGGCTCTTGTGTATCGTGATGGCAAACGACAAACAGAGAGGAATTTGAGTGCGTGTGTACATCTCGTGTGAATTCATCCCCCTGAAGGTGTGCGTCGTGATGGGCACGGTGCGCTCGTAATTGGTGAGAAAGCTTGGCCCTTTGTAAATGTCAAATTGCACCAAGACCGCTACAGGCAGGGCAGGTGGGTGGGCGCCGTTGGGATTGTAAAGGACCCCAAGTACAGTTCCTAAGGCTCCATTGGTTAAGCCAGCATCCAACCACAGATTTTGGCGGAGCATGACTCGTGCACCCTTGGCCACTTTTAATTCATCGACCAGGCCTCCGGCATCTTTTGCCTTGACTTTCCCTGCCTTAAGACCTACGTTGACTGCCTGTAGCTTGAATATTGGCGTAGACAATGTCTTAAGTCTTGTTTCGTTAATTTTATCCTGAGCTTCATGCTTGCTGACGATCATCTGGGCATCCTTGAAACTGGCCTTTTCCTGTTCATTGAGCATGTGGTGGGATCGCTGCATGAGAAACTGCCAATCTGCATGTGTGATCTCACCTTTGCGAAGACGTGCAAGAACGGCCATGAAGTCCTTTGAGTCCTGCGTGTCTGTCGTGATGCGTTCCACTTTCTGTAGAACGAGACCCTGTTTAAAAGTGGCAAATGCTCTTTGCCCCACATTACTCAATTCGTCCCCCGGTAACTTCGAGTACATGGGCATATCACAGATAGGGGGTAACTGGCCAAAATCCCCCATCAGCACGATGGAAACGCCACCGAACCATTCCTGACAGTGATCGGGGAAGATCTGGCGCAGGCGCTGGTTAATGGCACCAAGCATTCGGCGGCCTACCATGCTCATCTCGTCCACCACCAGCATCTTGAGGTCCTGGAGCCGTGCCTGCAGGTTACCGAGAGCCTCGGGTGACAGGTCTGCCAGAACCCCTTTTAGAGGCACCGGCAGAGACAACAGTGAATGCAATGTGGTTCCACCGATGTTGAAGGCAGCTGTGCCAGTGGGAGCTGCAAGTCGGATTGCTGACGGGGCATGTTCATAGTGTTTGCCACAATGCTGCATCAAGCATTTAATGATGTAGCTCTTCCCTGTGCCAGCAGTGCCTGAAATTATGATTTGTGTGGCTTGTCGCTGTATGTCAGGGAGCATGGCAGTATGGACAGCCTTGCACAGGGTTTTAAAGGCCAAACGCTGGGCTGCGTTGAGACATGCTGAGTTAGTGTCGTCATAATTCACAAGAGGCAGCCGGTACTCGACTTTTTGTTTCTTTACAAAACCCCCAGCGTCCTGCAGCATCTGATCAGATAAGCCTTGCTTACGCAACTCCTCCCAGAATTCAAAGGGATTGGAGGCCGGCCCACTCTCTTGTTCCGGAGGGTCGAGTAACTCGGTGCGAACAGTGCTGGCCTGCATCCAATCGTCCTGCATGTCTTGTGCCGAGTCAGCCTCGTCACTCGAGCTGTCTGACTTCTCAGGGTCATCCTCATGGTCCCCAGTTGTGATCAAGCGCATGAAATCGGCCTTGAGGTGGCCCGGGGCAATGTCCTTTTCCACCGCAAATTGGAGGGCTTCTCGCCAGGACCCCTTAGTGTCTAGGAGCTGCTCCTCGCTGCGGCATGGTATGTTTACCATCATCTGCAAACGACACCATTCCTCAAAATTGTCGTCGTGGCAGTTGGCACAATAGATGCGAGGGAAAATTCGGGGGATAACTTCCTTCTTGAGCTTCTTATATTCCCTGCGACAGAATTGTGAAAGTCCTAAATGACATAGATTCCATCTCCTCTTCTACAGGTCGCGCCACATAGATCTCCCAAGGTGACTGTTTCAATCTGCTTTCCTCGACGTTCCACTGCTTTGTCCCTGTGAGGTTAGCCACCTGGAACGTACGGGAGCACTTGAATGCGGGTAAGCGAAGAAGGTGATGCGTAACCTCCTGGGCAGTGTAGTCGCGATTCCCCACAGAGCCAACCAGTGCTTTGGCAAATGCATCACCGGATGTTGCATTGTCACGACTCTGCAACTTTTTCATAACCTCCTTGAGCGTATCAGAAGGTGGCTCATGCTTGGTGCAGTACTTGGTGAGGTACTGGACCATGGCATAGTGGCTTGTGACCGGCTTGATGTCCATGTTGGCGCGCCAGATTTGCAAAGCATCTGCCTTCACGGGATAGTTATTCATCAGGGGATCATTTCGTGCTGGGACATAGACAACATCGCCAGGGGCCCTTCCTGTGTCGCTGAAGCAAGATGTTGCTGTCTGTTGCCAGGGCACACCAGCCTTGCACCTCCATTTGCCCTTAAGCCTCTTTATGCATGTTTGCACAGAGCAGTTTTTGTGGCGCTGGCAGAAGTTGGCGAGGATAGCAAGGTCGCCTGCGAAGTCAGGGTCAAACTGTTTGCGGCAGGGATGTTCCACATTGGGAGGCAAAGGCAGTGGGGGGTTGGCAAGCTCTGGGTGTTTTTCGGGATCTTGCAGCATGTCAAGGAGCTGCTCACGCGTCCACGAGATGGGATTCCAGGCACTGCAAAACTGGTCGTAGAAGTTTAGGAGCACCTGCTGGTCAGCCTGGCGTGCAGGGTTTTTGATAACGTCCTCGACGTCCTCAAAGGGACATACGCCAGGCTTTAGCCAGATGACACCATGAGCGTGAATGGAGCCACGTCCTTGCCACTCGAAGATGATCCAATGCTCTTCACTCTGCATGCCTTCAGCAACGATGGTGTCCATGAAAAGCTGCAGGCGCTCGATGAACCACTCGTCTACCAAGGCAGGATTTTCGTTGACGCGACGATTTCTGCCACTGTCGTCAATGTCATGCCCAGGTGCGATCCCCTCCGCTTGCTGCAGCATCTGCTGGAGCAGGTTCCACTGCACATCAGCTGAACTCCAAGTGAGGAAGAAATGCGGGAGACCCTTGGCGTCCATCATGTCCAGGAGCTCAGCGCGTCGCGCACGTTTCCAAGCAGCTGTGCCACGCAGCTTGGAACCGAAGTGGTACAAACGGTTACAGGTGGCCGTGTCACCAGACTCCAGGAGGTTCCGGAGTTCGTCCAGTGTCATGTTGGCCTGGCCATTTGCATGGTTGACAAAGACCTTTCCAGTCATGCGTGCGCGATGTCTCTGCAGCATGTTGAAGATGTGGTAGCGCCAGCGAGGATGCTTTGCGAAACGACCATCCTTCCACCGCATGAGGAACTCAGCCCAATCAGCCAAGGAAACGGTGCGGACGACACCGTTTGCACCGACATTGCTTATGTCAGCGGCGCCTGTGGGGAACAAAGTGGGATATGACATGGTCCAGATTCCAGGGCTGCTATACTCAGATAAGGGCTGCTGAGACCGCGTGGGCCAATTGATGGCTGCTCGGACCTTCAGCGCCTCCCGGCGTGGATCCACCTCATCAGTCAAACCGGTGACAATGGTGTCGCTCTGATCGACCTCACATGACTCGTCAAGCTGTGGCTGGCCATCCACATCAGGGTCCTCGTCTGCAATCTCGCCCACCAGCTCGGTGGGCACCCCGTCTTGGGGTAGATGTTTGATGGCATCTTGAAGGATCCTAATGTCTTTATAGAAGGGATTGTTAGATTTCAACCATTTCAAGGCAGACTCAATACGTTCACGACGAACCCGGAAATCCTTGTGTGTGTTGTTGTGGCCCTGCTTACGTATGATGATTATGTTGGCATCACGTGGAGTCCGAGGTAGTGCATCAACAAAGCTATGCAAGTCCTGCTCGAAGGCAATAACGTGGTTTCGGTATCCGTACTGGCCCCCGCAACGCAGACGAGACACGTACATGCAGGGCAAATACCGCACAATGAGCATTTCCTCCAAGAAGCTGAGGCCCGAGAGCTCAGCGGGAACCTGGGCGTCCGGCTGCATTCCATTGGCAGCACTCCACTTCTTGGGCTCCTGCTTGTCACGCTTGCAGATGTCGCAGATGGCATGGGCGTTGATCTGGATGCTGAGGCGTCTGCGGTGGCAGCAGGCACACTCTTGCAGTTGCAGATTCCGCTCACCGGATAAGAACTTCTGCTGAGGCGTAGCAATAGATGGCTGTTGCAGTTGCGTTCGCATGCGCTTCTGCTGTCTGTGCAGATGCTGCAGCTCCATACGCCGGCGGAGTTTCTCTGCGGCAGCCTTCTCCGTGCGATTCCCTCGCCGACGGCGCTTCTGCGCCGTATTACGGCAGCGTTCATCTGCAGCGGCTTCCTCCGTGCGATTCTGAAGCCGACGGCGCTTCTGCGCCGTATTACGGCGGCCTTCATCTGCAGCGGCTTCCTCCGTGCGATTCTGAAGCCGACGGCGCTTCTGCGCCGTATTACGGCGGCGTTCATCTGCAGCGGCTTCCTCCGTGACATTCTGACGCCGGCGCTGCTGGCTTTCCCTGCGAATACGGCGGCGGCATTCGTCGGCAGTCTCCCCTGGAACATGGGAGCATGTGGGCATGGACATGGGTGGCTGGGGATACTGCTCCAGGCGGCGTTTCTCTGCGGCAACCTTCTCCGTGCTTTTCCCTCGCCGACAACGCTTCTGCGCCGTATTACGGCGGCGTTCATCTGCAGCGGCTTCCTCCGTGACATTCTGACGCCTGCGCCGCTGGCTTTCCCTGCGAATACGGCGGCGGCGTTCGTCGGCAGTCTCCCCTGGAACATGGGAGCATGTGGGCATGGACATGGGTGGCTGGGGATACTGCTCCAGGCGGCGTTTCTCTGCGGCAGCCTTCTCCGTGCTTTTCCCTCGCCGACAACGCTTCTGCGCCGTATTACGGCGGCGTTCATCTGCAGCGGCTTCCTCCGTGACATTCTGACGCCTGCGCCGCTGGCTTTCCCTGCGAATACGGCGGCGGCGTTCGTCGGCAGTCTCCCCTGGAACATGGGAGCATGTGGGCATGGACATGGGTGGCTGGGGATACTGCTCCAGGCGGCGTTTCTCTGCGGCAGCCTTCTCCGTGCTTTTCCCTCGCCGACAACGCTTCTGCGCCGTATTACGGCGGCGTTCATCTGCAGCGGCTTCCTCCGTGACATTCTGACGCCTGCGCCGCTGGCTTTCCCTGCGAATACGGCGGCGGCGTTCGTCGGCAGTCTCCCCTGGAACATGGGAGCATGTGGGCATGGACATGGGTGGCTGGGGATACTGTTCACGCGGCAATGAACTTTCCTTTTGCCATGCAATCAACTTCAGAGCAATGATATGTACTGAGTTACATCACTGTGACTCAGTCCATTGAATTGTGGAATGGACTTTCTCCATATATAGTGGTCTCCACATCTCCATCATCATCATCATTTATTTACTCACGACCATGATCACATGGTATGGAGCACAGATTATATACCGGTACATACAGTATACAATACATAACAGTATAATACAATATTGACATATGACATATTGGACTAGACTATCTCCATATATAGTGTTATCCACATCTCCATGTTAGGACTCATATATGGGCATAAAAAGTATGTCATGTGACATCACTTCCTGTACAGACAGTCAGCCATTGACTCCGGATTAACAATGGCTACTGTCTATGACGGTAGTCCCATATGACATATTGGACTAGACTATCTCCATAAATAGTGTTATCCACATCTCCATGTTTAGACAGCCATTGACTCCGGCCTAAGAATGGCTACTTTCTATGACGGTAGTCTCATATGACATGATGGACTGGACTATCTCCATATATAGTGTTATCCACATTTCGTGTAGCCGCCCTGTACAGGAGGTGATGTCACAACTCGCTGACATCACAGAGGCTTCGGACGGTCACGAGGCTTCGGAAGGAAGGACACTCAAGCGACACGGTTCTTCAGAGTATATGCGCTCCGGCCTAAGAATGGCTACTTTCTATGACATGATGGACTGGACTATCTCCATATATAGTGTTATCCACATTTCGTGTAGCCGCCCTGTACAGGAGGTGATGTCACAACTCGCTGACATCACAGAGGCTTCGGACGGTCACGAGGCTTCGGAAGGAAGGACACTCAAGCGACACGGTTCTTCAGAGTATATGCGACCTTCGGTCGCAATTATCACTCTGGGCAGTGGTAAGGTAGTTCTGCCAAGAACAATGGTCAGACACTGAGTTATACATGTGGCTTCAAGGCCTCTGGGACGAGCTGTACCATAACAAGATAGGCTTTACCAAAACAATAGCTACTCAGTCCTAGTGAGACATCTAGACTCTTACAAGCTATCCCGTATCAATGATGTATCATAAGAGCTAGATATTAATATAATCAATGAACACATGATCTACTCTATAACGTCACACATAATCAATCATGATAATCTCTAATCTACTACAGGGTCAACTTTTAACCAACTCAAGTTTAAGTGGTTAAAATGAGTCAAAATCAGGATTTGACAGGATACTGTATACATACATTATGGTTTGTGTATAAACAATGCTAAATGGAGAGAGATACCGTACAGTACACCACTCAGTCAGTGTAAACCTAGACACCCTTGGCAAATCTACGAGGAACCTCACTGGGCTTGAGTTCCTTCCTCCAAGTCTATGAGCAGTGTCCTCTGCTTTATCATTAAAATCTTCATCATGATAATTAATCACGGCACGGGAGATGAATGGTTTGTTGTCCGTTACTTTCCGAGGTACCGGTTTGATTTAAAAAGTTCTCTTTTGCACACACAACGAAGAGCAGTACAGTCAGAGCTCTGGTCAACGGGGTGGCGAGGAGCGAGGATTCCAACCCTGCCAACATTCCGTCTAGAAAAGGTCCCGGCTATAATACTTCGGCCTGAACGCATGCTAATCTGCGTTTCATACACCGGAGGGGATCCGTTAACCCAATAAGACCTGGAGTTATTCTATGCTTTAAGCTATTGAAAAATAGCAGATATACAAGCTCGCAGCGCGGCACCGAGTGCCGCGTTGCGAGCTTGTAGATCTGCTATTTTCTTTTTTAATTAAGTCGTGAAGATTTGTGCAAATCTTTTTAAATCTTTTAAAGCGAACATTTGTAACTAAAATATTTGCTTCTAGGGGTCCCTGATAATATTTTGAGATGGGGTTCGGTGGACACATACATATAATTCTAGGGGTCCTTGACATGAAAAAGTTTGAGAACCGGGGCGCCCGCTGGCCTACTGGTCCAGGCGCAAACCACTTGGGCATTGCCATATAGGCATGGATGCCTGCAGGCGGCGGCGGCGGTTCGATTCCCGATCCGGACGACATTTGCCGCGTGTCGCCCCCCCATCTCTCCCCCCATTTCCTGTCAGTCTACTGTCCTGTCAATAAAGGCATAAAAGCCCAAAAACAAATCTTAAATTTTTTTTTTTTTAAAACCACTGACACTGAAACATGCATTTTTCAAAAACCTTAGGTTATTCTTCAAATAGTCGCTCAAATACTTGCTTATAAGCGAGTATTCTCGCTCCTATATTATGGAATAACCAGGGTTACGCACATAACCTTAAAGTGATCCCTGACTAATACGACAAATATGTCTTAAAACATTATAATTGTCTTCTATAACTACAATGTAAAATTGAAAACACCTTAAATATTTTATTTCTTCTAGAAATAGCTAATCTTTCACTCAGTAGGGGTAATGCCTGTCGCAAGTTGATGATGTCATAAATGTCATGTGTAATTTTTATGGCATGCATGTGCAAAAAAACAAAACACAAACACATTTGAAATATTGATTTGATGCTCATATTAACCATATAGGAAGTATTAAGTTTGTTTTTATTTTCACATGCATGCCATTAATTCCATAGGGATAGATCACACTTGACATTTATGACATCATCAACTTGCGACGGGCATTTCCCCTATTGAGTGAAAGATTAGCTATTTCTAGAATAAAATAATTGAGGTGTTTTTAATTTTACATTGTAGTTATAGAGGACAATTATAATGTATTAAGGCATATTTGTCGTATTAGTCAGGGATCACTTTAAGATTTACAAGACATTTATCTACAACTTTCCAACATCCCATCGTGCATTGCGCAGAAGGTGATGTGGCATTTCCGGCGTCGCAGCCGAGAGTGATCTACAAGTTCACAGCGGTTGCATCTGCGGCGCGACGTGAGCTATGTTTGCTGTTCTCCGGATGTGTCTCACACACAATTCTACAGTAAATTCTCACGGAAACAGGTGGATAGTATCGGGTCAATATATATTCAAAGACTTGCTCAAATTCTCATGATTTTTTCAAAAATCAAACCTCGTTTCAAAGTGGAGCGGTGAATCTGTGTGTGTGTGTGTGTGTGTGTGTGTGTGTGTGTGTGTGTGTGTGTGTTTGTGCCTGCACAACAGCGCCCCTCCTATAACTTGTGTGGCCACTCAAGGTATTGCCAGGCTACAGACATACCCAGCCAGCCAGCCAGCCAGCCACATAGCCAGCCACAGACATACCTGTCTATTGGGAGCGCTTTCACCGCTCCAAAAATAGCAGCTCTACACGCTCGCAGTGCGGCACTATGTGCTGTAATAATTCGTAACAATGCCTTCCCGGTCTTGAAGCGTTAAACTTTGTCTGATATAATTTGTACACTGTAGGCCCTGTGGTGGTGCTGGTGGTGCGAGGGGAGAGATGCCGTCATCTCATGATGAATTAGATGCCTCCAGGAGACTCCCATTCCTTACCCCTGGCAATGGAACATAATCTCATTTCTGCTACCAAGTCACCTTCAGGGAACTGCAATTCTCAAAAATAAGCTAAGGCTCTGTGGGACCGACGCGGTGCTCAGAGAGAGAGAGAGAGAGAGAGGGATATAACCAACCGCACTGTAAACAACACAATGTGAAGAAGAAGGGCTTTCCAAAAAACTGTCTGTGTTTGAATAATGAGGGGTTTTGTTGGGGGGGAGGGGGGGGGGGGGACAACACACAAAACAAAGAGCTTAAACCTCAAAGATCGGGAACGCGCCCGAGTCGCGTTAGATCTTAACCACTTTAACCATTATTTTATGCTTTAACTATTGAAAAATATTTAAAGCAGCACAGAGTGCCGTGCTGCGAGCTTGTAGATCTGCTATTTTTGAAAAATCTTGAAAATGTCTTTGAAGATCTTTGACCCGATCTTTGACACGACTTCTAAATCCTTCCTCTAAATGCAGTGGTTCTCAAACTTTTTCATGTCAAGGACCCCCAAAATTACATGTATTTGGCCGCAGACCCCCCATCTCAAAAAATGTTGTTCCAGGGACCCCCCAGAAGCAAATATTTGAGTTACAAATGTTCGCTTTAAAAAAATAAAAAGATATATTCAAAAGAAATCATGATTTTTCAAAAATAGCAGATCTACGAGCTTGTATATATATCTGCGATTTTTCAATAGTTAAAGCACTCAATTCTAGGCCTAAATTTGTTAAACAGAGAACTGTGTGACTAGGAAAATGATCTGCGTACATGTCATTATATCCCCTCATATACATGCACCGTCCCTTCTCATGTTTATGTCCTTGTCTGTCTGGTTCGGGAAACGTAAAGATGTGCCGGCCGTTTCAACTCCTGCAAATGCATTTTTTTCCACAGGTTTCTTAATTGCTTTGCTTTTCTAGTTTTTAAAGGACAACTTTGGTTTTACACAACATGGGTTCATATTTTAGATTCTAATTAGAAAAAGCTGAGTGTTAAAATATTTTCATTTACTTTTTGAGCGGTGCAAACCGTGGCTGTGTGTGTGTCCGTAGCCTTTTTCCTCAGCGTTTTGCCATAGCAAAATGTGTGTACGTAGCATCATGTTTGTCTAGTGATGTCATATGTCGTATGTCTGTAGCCTTTTTCCTCAGCGTTTTGCCATAGTAAAATGTGTGTGCGTAGCATCATGTTTGTCTAGTGATGTCATATGTCGTAGCCTTTTTCCTCAGCGTTTTGCCATAGCAAAACGTGTGTGTGTAGCATAGCCTGTACATCCTAGACTCAAATCCTAGTCTGAAGATGTTATGCAAGCACGACCACCGCTTTTCTCTATTTCTCTATTTACAATCTAAAATATGAACCCTTGTTGTAAAAAGCGTATTTTTGCAGAAACCACTCCATTCCCTTTGAAAAGCAGAATCCACCTTCAGGTAGAGGTGAGTGGTTACCTGGTATTTTACACCGGCTGAGAGGCGGTGAACCCTCTTAGCCGGTGTAAAATACAGGTAACCACAAGCCTCACATGGCTTATTGCTTTTCTAAAACAGTTACAATATGGCAACATGAAAAATCATAGACATGTACCAATTAAAACTGTTCTATTTCACAAATAATTCACTATAAGGTCTGCTCTGCAAGAAAGTATAGTCCCCAACTACAAGAAAGTATAGTTCCCGGCCAGGCTGCAGAAACAACACAACTGCTACTTGCAATCAAGTTCTCTAGTCTAGCTTCACAACACTGTGGAAAGAAATAACGCACCTGGGTTTGATATATGTATGTATGTTTAACCATGGCTCTGAGTGAGTGACTATAGCAAACCTGGACTGGATTCAACTTGTCTTTATTTCAATCAAATACACATAAAGACATGGCTTTCTAAGTGCTCTTCACACACGCAAGACAAATGACGGTATTTATCCTTTGTCTTTGTTTGGAAAAGCCTCTCGAAACAATGCTTTATTTTGCTCAACAGTGCATTGCCATTACTCATGCATGTAGGCTATAATAGCAGATTCATCATTGCAGCCATGCACATCACGGTGACATAATTCAAGTCTACTATTATTATTATCATCACCATCATCTACTGTAAGGACACTGCATCCTTTAACCATCAAATACCGGGAATGCGCCCGAGTCGCGTTAGATTTTAACCACTTCAACCATTATTTTGTGCCTTAACTATTGAAAAATAGCAGATATACAAGCTCACAGCGCGGCACCGAGTGCCGCACTGCAAGCTTGTATATCTGCTATTTTTTTTAAATCGTGAAAATGCAAGTCTTATATATCTTTGACCCGATCTTTGACCCGACTTCTAAATCCTTCCTCTAAATCAGTAAACCTGTCAAGGACCCCCATAATTGCAGGTATTTGGGCACAGACTCCCATCTCAGTCAAAATATGTCGTTCCAGGGACCCCCAGAAGCAAATATTTGAGTTACAAATGTTTGCTTTTAAACAGATATATTCAAAGACTTGCAAAAATAAATCATGATTTTTCAAAAATAGCAGCTGTGCGAGCTTGTATATCTGCTATTTTTCAATAGCTAAAGCATTCAATAATTCTAGGCCTAAATGGATTAAGTGCAGAGTCATCAAGCAGCCTTCTTGAATCAATCCTGGCCTGGCTTCGCTCACTCCTATGTAAAATGGGTCGAGCATAAATTTTACTAGCACATTAAACCTCCTCTTTGAGAAATATAGCCTCCACTGTTGTGCTGTGACAACTGGCTTTAAAAAGTCTGTCCCTTTTTTTCCACTCTCTCAAAGTGTGACAATTAGCCACGCCAGCTTCGCCTCCGTGAACTTCAATCAAATCAAGGAGACAGCACTGGCATAAATGACACGTATAAATGCACAATACAAGCGACCAAACAAATGTAATCATTTAAGTCTGCCTAATGAAATTAAAGCTCCATTGTTGAGAGATATGCAAGCCCCTACTGGTAAACGAGGGGAATTACGTTAACAGTGTTTCCCCATCTCACAGCTAGAAGGTCCTGGGTTCGATTCCCGCCGGGGGACGCTGTGGGTGCTGGGGGCGTGTTTCTCCCTCTGCGTCATCAGCGCCCACACCCTAGGTGGGGTTGGCGATAGGGCCTTTCTGTGTGGAGTTTGCATGTTCTTCCCGTGTCTCCTAGGGTTGATACCCTCAAAAAACATGCAGTAATCCTGGTCTCAATAATGCCTCCCCCTGGCCAGCCGGGGCGCTTGATGGAGGGGAAAGGAACTGGTTGGAATAACGTGTTCCTTCCACGCGCTACGTCCATCCTGGGGAAATCCCCCGTCAGGTGAAAAGAAACAACTTGGACTACTCATGCATTGAAGGAAGCATGAAGTCAGTCCGTTGTCTCCCCAGGCACGTCAGAGGGAGAGCAGAGCCCAGGATTACATAGGCAATTGGCACTGGTTGAAAAAATGGGTTGCAAAATCGTGGGATAAAAATTATAAAAAATAAAAAAAAACAGTGTTTCCACATCGTCGATGTACAATTAAAATCCGGGCGTTTAAGCGGACGATATTATCCAGGACGACGCATAAAGTGCAAGATTGGAGTACTACTCTAGCCAACCAACGGCAGCAGGGTAAGTGGTTGAGTAATTTTTCCTATCAAAGAACTTCACATGCAGCCTCTGACCTTCTCCATCTCTCTCCTCTCCTCTCCTCTCCTCTCCTCTCCTCTCCTCTCCTCTCCTCTCCTCTCCTCTCCAGGGACGTGCTGGCCATTGGGAAAAGCGGGACAATTAACTCCCGAACGGCCGGTTCATTCCCGGACGGTCCAGGTCCATAAAAATGTCGGCCTTCGTTCCATTTTGGGGGCTGGGTGGCCAACAATGTAAATCGAAATATAACTCATGTACAGTAATTGGCCCACTGGCTTGTCACTTGTCATGATCTGAAATGGCAAATCTTTGAGTAGCAGCAGTGCTATAGAGAGAGATCTCTCTCTATAGCACGCAATGAGGTCCTCTCCAACTCTTTTTCCCGGGCTGAATCAAGCATGTCCCTGCTCCTCTCCCACCTAAACCCATACGCAACCTCAATCTGTCGCCACTCAAGCGAACCAGGGGTCTCTGAACCCCGCCTCCTCCTCCTCTATCTCTGCTTCTATCCTTTCCCCTCCTCCCCCAAATATCACCCTAGCCAGGGACCCACTCACCCAGAATGTGAGATGACTGGAAACATCGCGAAAAAAAAGTTATGGCCATTTGTACATTCCAGAAAACTGTGATGGATTCAGAATAATTAAGAACCCCTAGTTTGACCCCTCACATGCTACTTAAAGCATGCTACGTGCTACTTTTGCTTTTTTTTAATAGTTTTCTGTTCCTGTGTAGTGGAGTCAATGGGACAGTGAATATACAAATGGCCATAACTTTTTTTCGCCATGTTTCCGGCTGAGCAGACATCTCATTCTATGGACCTTAATGACCAAACTAATAGATAAAACAGAAATAAGAAAAGTACGGCAAGACATTACAGGTTCAACCCCCTATTCCTTGAGCTTTTGGGCTTGCGGGTCCCTGACTACCTCGCTTCACAACTTCCTCCTGTATTCCGCCTGTCTTTAAGCGCCACTGCCCTCTCCTCCTCCTCTAAGCCAGCACACGCCTGTGTCTGCCATGGCTCCTATAGGTTATCTGAAACCCTCACAACTCAGTGAATACGTCTCGGGGAGCGCTGAAAGGAATGTGCGCCAACGCTGGCCAATCAGATGACACCACACTCCCACGTTCATTCACTCCTCAGCTGCCTTCTGCCTCTCATGATGATCAGTGGTGTAAAGTACATTTACTGAAGTACTGTACTTAAGTACACTTTTGAGTTATTTGTACTTTACTTGAGTAGTTCCAGTTTTCAGTACTTTTACTTCTACTCCACTACATCTCGGAGGCAAATATTGTACTTTTACTCCATTACAATTATTTGAAAACTTTAGTTACTATAGTTACTTTGCAGATATAAATTATTATATTATAAAACATACATTGATCCACTTTAGCCCTATTGTATACCTACGCTATTTGAAAATAGCCGATCTACAAGCTCACAGCTTGTAGATCTGCTATTTTCAAACATTTTGTACTTTTACTTTTGGTACTTTAAGTACATTTTGATGCCAACACCTTCATACTTTTACTCAAGTACATTTTGAATCCTGGACATTTACGTTTGTTGCCAGTAGTAGAGGATTTCTGCAAAATAAGCTCCATTCTCATTGAAATGCATTGGCGGATTCCACTCTAGGTATTTTGGTGTGAGGGCACCCTAACAGAGTACATCTAGTGCAGTATTGATACTTTTACTTAAGTATGAAACGTGAGTACTTTTTCCACCTCTGCTCGTGATCCACTGCTAAGTCTGTCTCTCAGCTGCAGCTCAGATCCAGTCCTCCTCCTCTGAACCGAGGAGGCTCTTCTCAAGGCACCTGCTTCTCCTCCATCCTTAACCCTCGTCCCCTCCCCCAGTCCCCCCATGCAGGGGTGTAACAAGGGGTAGGAAAGTGGGACTGCATGTGTTACTAGGGCCCAAGGTGGAGGAGGGGCCTAAATTATTTTATACTTTAGCTATTGAAAAATAGCAGATATACAAGCTCACAGCGCGGCACCGAGTGCCGCGCTGCGAGCTTGTAGATCTGCTATTTTTGAAAAGTTGTGGAAAATGTGTGCAAATCTTTGAATATATTTGAACATTTGTAACTCAAATTTTGCTTCTGGGGAGTCCCTGGAACTCAATATTTTGAGATGGGGGTCCGTGGCCAAATACATACCTTTTTGGGGGTCCTTCACATGAAAACTGACATCGAAACATAGGTTTAAAAAAAAAAAAACTTAGAAGGATTTGAAATATTCAAAGATTTTCATGATTTTTCAAAAATAGCAGATCTACAAGCTCGCAGCGCGGCACTCGGTGCCGCGCTGTGAGCTTGTATATCTGCTATTTTTCAATAGTTAAAGCACAGGGGCCCCACAGTGGATCCTTGTACCCAGGGCCCAGAATTTGGTGCGACACCCCTGCTCCCATGCAGCATCCCTAGTCTCTGCTGAAGCTTTTATCTCCCACTTTGATAGGAAGGTTGATGATATCAGAAGCTCTCTCTCTCTACCCATCCTCCCCTCCAACCAATTTTCTAGACTCACCCTGACGCTAACCCCAACGTAGCATGCCTGTCTTACTCTCTTCTATCGCCAGATGATGTCCTGGAACTATAGTGTCCTCTCTGCCAGACCGACCACCCATACTGTACTCTCCAGTTCAGTTCAGTTCAGATCTGACTAATACCAGTGTTGATTTCGTCGACTAAAACTATGACGAAAATTGTTTGTCGACTGCGTTTTTTTCACTGACGAAAACTAAATAAAAACGAAATAAAAACTAAGCTGTGATGACTAAAAAACTAAGACTAAATATATTGACAATTTCGTCAACAAAATAAAAACTAGACTAAAATGTTAGGGAGGGACTATAGAGGAGAAGAGTCATTTGGTTGCTCTCAGGTGTTGTGTGCTGAAAATAGCACATCTACAAGCTCACAAGAGTTGTTTTATTTTAGACAAAAATTAGACTAAAACTAAAACGTTTCATGTGTCTAAATTATGACTAAAATTAAATTACATTTTATTTAAAGTAAAGCTAAATAAAAATTTGCTGTCAAAAACAACACTGACTAATACTAAGCTCCAAACCTCCCAAAACAACCTGATTCGGCTACCTCTCGACCTGGGGCCCATGACCGATATTTCTCCCACACCTTTTGCTAGCTTAAGTTGGCTCAGCAGTTGAAGACAGGGTTAAACAACAAAAAATGGGATTGACTTTCAAAATAGTCAATGCAAATCTGCCCTCCATCCCCTCAGTACCCGCTTATCTGACCAAACATCTCCAAAAAGTTAGCGACACCCACAGCCACAACACCAGAGGGAGCGGAGCGCACACAACGATCTGATAACACAAACCTATATGAGACAAATATGTTTAAATTCTCCTTCTACAACACTGCCACCCAGGTGTGGAATTCCTTGACTACCTCCTTTAAAACATGTAGCTCGCTGGCATCCTTCAAAACTGCCCTGAAAACTCACCTTTCAGGAGGCCAGAGAAGGAGGTAGTTATCACTTCTCCCATAGACAGGCCAGAAGTGAGCACCTTACCTTAGCCCCACCCCCTTGTTTCCCCTATCCTGTACGTAGTGTTTTTATGACTGCAATATTATTCTATGTTTTCTTTGCTTGCTATTTACCAGTAAGACTCCCTAATAGGGAGATAAGCGACCGTCAGGTCCCAGCGTGATTTTAGGGAAAAATGTGTAGGAGTAGTGTCCAACAATGTGTTTGAAGAAATTGGCCTGTTGGTGGCGCTATATGGGACGGATCCATATTGATGAGATGAGTGTAGACATACTGTGTACCGATTTGCGTGATTTTAGGGCAAAATCTGTAGGAGCAGTGTCCAAAAATGTGTTTGAAAAAATCGGCCTGATGGTGGCGCTATATGAGACAGATCCATGTTGATGACATGAGTGTAGACATACTGTGTACCAATTTGCGTGATTTTAGGGCAAACATTGTAGGAGCAGTGTCCAAAAATGTGTTTCTGCAAGAATCGGCCTCATGGTGGCGCTAGAAGAGGGTCATGCGTGAATTGATGGGTGGAGGTTGTGATTTGGCAGGCAAGGAGTATGTGTGCAAAATTTGGCATGGATCAATGACTGCAATATTATTCTATGTTTTCTTTGCTTGCTATTTATTATGTCCATGAATTAAATACAGAGGGCTTTCAAAGGGATCTGTTCTATTTCTTACGCACGCATATGCGTTTTGTACACAGACTCTCTGCACATATACGCCCTCCTTGGTGTAGCCAGGGGCTTTTCGCACACGCACAGACAGCGCACGCGTGCGTGCGCGTTTTCTGGTGTAGCCGTTAGCCGTTAGGGTTGGGATTGGAACCAGATGAACCGGATCCAACATTGACAAACCGGAAACCGCTTTTGTCGTTTACAATAAGTGCTAATACTGTTAATCTCCAATATATACTAGAGCAATTGGAGGCAAACCTAAACCAGAATGTTTAGCTACATATTCTCACAACACCTCTCACAAACATAGCCACCACGTCGAACAAAGGTGAAAATGTCCCACTGTCCACATTTTAAACATGCCACTCTTTGAACCACATTTATTTCAATTGAACAAAATCTCGCCTCACGCAGAGCAGCCAGTCTGGCCAATTTTTTTTTCTTAAAAAACTTTTTTTTTTCTCAAAAAACATTTTTCTCAAAAAACTTTTTTTTTCTCAAAAAACTTTTTTTTCTCAAAAAAACTTTTTTTTCTCAAAAAAAGAATTACCCATATTTGGCCATTACACACACACCACACTGCCGCAACATGGCGGTGAAGGCCGCGCAGCGGCCTGAACTCTAGACTTTTAGACTTTTAGTAACTTCTAGTAATACAATAACAGAGCAAGGCTTAATTTAAAGTTTTCATTTTGAGCCCCCTAGGGGGCGTTGCAGGGCTCTAGGAGGGCAATGTTGGTCAGTTCAAACCACTTTGGTTTGTCTGGGTGTAAAGGTGCAACAAAGCTGCACAGTAGGTCAAGGGGGAAGCCACACCAAAATGACCACATTTAACCACAAATCCAGTGAACCGGGGTACCCCAGGGCTCTATACTTGGCCTGCTCTTTTTCCCCCCTCTACGCCAAATCTCTTTGCTGAAAATAGCTGATTGAATGTGATTTGTGGAAATCATGAGACAGATGAGCTTGAAAAGAGGCCTTTGTACAAACAAACCACGTGTACATACAAACCATTAAATAAACAATATGGGTGTTTTTTTTTGCCATTAGTGAATGTCTTGTTTTTAATTCCATCTGTTTTGATAAATGTCATGCCTCTACAGTCTTCATGACACTGCTACTTTAGCTGAATGTACAGTACAGTACAGTAGCTTGCTAAAGATGAGACTGGAGAAATAATATAATAATTACAAAGAAATGCATTGTTTCTGCAGGCAGGCAGGCAGGGACTACAGTATCTTGGAGAAATAGATTCTGATTTACATGCATGTATATCATATCAGGGTCAAACGTACCCTTTAGATGTGATAAAATCACACAATATACAGTAGAATGACCTGGGGTGAGCACAGTACATCATTACACATGCTGCTTACATTAACCCATTAACCCTGAAGCACGTTCTAAAAATGTTGTACATCATCATAGCAGTTCTCTGAAAAACGTATGCTGCTACAGCAAAGGTCTTCAATGTTTTCAGGCCAAGGACCCCTTTTAGTTGAGAGAGAGATGAAGCAGGGACCCCCCGCAACCTTTTCATAGATTCCATATTATAGTTTAATGGTTTGACAGCACGATCATCAGTGTATTTTGGATTCATGTCAATGTGTGTTGTCAGATATTTAACCACTTGAACCGTCAATACTTAATAAACTTGACCTTTCACTCTGTACTTAGTCCAGACCTCTTTTCCGAAAATAGCCGATCTACAAGCTCACGCCGTTGTGAGCTTGTAGACCTGCTATTTTTGGCTAAAGTTCTTGGGTTCAAGTGGTTAATATAAAAAAGAAGAAAAAAAGTCACAACAATTTGGAGGACCCCCTGTAGTGACTCTGAGGACCCCCTAGGGGTCCCGGACGCCCTGTTGAAGACCCCTGTGCTACAGTATATCAGTGGTGATCAAACCTTTTCATGTCAAGGACCCCCAAAATTATAGGTATTTGGCTGTGGACCCCCATCTCCATCCTTTCTAGTTTCTTTTCCTTTCGAGTTTCTTTTATTTTATTTTCGCACTGACTTTTTTTGACACTGCACTATTAGTTACCTGACTTTCGCCAGATGGTGGCAGCATTGCTTATGCATTGGAGTTCCCTTCGGAATGTCCCTGGCCGGACCAATCAGCGGCAGCTATGGGCGGGCTCTGAGCGGCTCTGAGCCAATAGAGTCTGATTGCAGACCACGTGGAAACCCAGGAGGCGGATTCTGGGTGCAACGTCATGCAGACAGGCCAATATGAGTGGTTGGAGTTGGCACGGCCATATCCAATCACCTGCTTTAGAATTTAAAAAAATGGCCCGCCCCTTACATCGGTTGTGCTGGACCGAGTCCAGATGGTAGAAGCAGAGCGTTATGCAGGCATACGCAATGCTGCAAACCATCTGGCGAAAGTCAGGTTACACTATTAGGTTGTGTTAGTAGTTTTGGGTATTTTTGCTTGTGTTTGACATGACAGTTTGATACTTGTTGCACTAACTGGCATTGACTACTTTGTAAATAACCTTATACTGCTGTGCTGCCTCTGGGCAACTGATTTTCCCCCTTGGGATAATAAACGTATCTATCTATCTATCTATCTATCTATCTATCTATCTCAAAAATATTTTGTTCCAGGGACAATGAGAAGCAGATATCCGAGTTAAAAATGTTCGCTTTGAGAACAAAAAGGGTGGGGGGAGAAAGACAAAGAGCCGGTGACATAAAAGCATCCATACTCTACTTACCAAATGGTGGTCCTTGCATGTTGAATTGTTGGTGCACAAATTGCTGGCACAGTCATCGATGTCTTGCTCACAGCGAGGCCCAGCGTAGCCCGGGTTGCACAGGCAGTAAAAGCCATCCACCACTGCAAGGAGAACAATGCATTATTACCAGTGCTTCACTGTATGGATTAATTCTTACTACCCTGGGTAGCAGGGACGTGCTGGCCATGGGGAAAAGCGGAACAACTCCCGAACGGCCGGTTCATTCCCGGCCGGTTCAGGCCGGCCATTGGGGAAAAAATTATTAAAATAAAATGTCTGCCTTCGTTCCATTTTGGGGGCTGGGCGGCCAACAAAGTAAATCGTCACTGTCGGGCAGAAAACCTCGTATCTCCAAGTTTCAAATTTGTAGATTCTTTTCGCAGAGCAAAGCCCTGCTTCATCATACAAGGCCGTCGCACAAAAGTAGTGAAAACAGCCGATCTACAAGCACACAACGCCTCGCGATCGACTGTTTTCACTAGTTTAAATCATTTTTAAAATGATAAATACAAAACAAACGGTTTTGGACATACAAGGTTTACTTTCCACCCGACAACGACGAAATAGTAGTTGGTCCACTGGCTTGTCACTTGTCATGATCTGAAATGGCAAATATTTGAGTAGCAGCAGCGCTATAGAGAGATCTCTCTCTATTGAGAGAGATCTCTCTCTATTGAGAGAGATCTCTCTCTATAGTGCGCAATGAGGGCCTCTGAAACTCTTTTTCCCGGGCTGAATCAGGGGCCCAGCACGTCCCTGCTAGCCTGGGTAGTTTCAGATAATGGACTACGGCCCCAGACAGGTAACAGTACTGTGTTAAGTGTTGATCATGACCATACATACAAGCACCAACAGCCCGGTGCCATTCCATTTTATTTATTTATTATTTGTTAACAATGGATCACGCGTTGTAGAAGTCAACCCGCACGGTTGTAAAGATCTGAGATGGCTCTCCCCCTTCTGCATTAATCTGGGTGGATTTAAGACTTCTCAGCATGTTTAAATAAACCTGTCTCTTCTGTATCTCTCAATCGTATTTTTCCCCTGCTGCTCTTCTACCCCTCGGTACGCAGTTATCCCTCCTTCTCAATGAAGCCTCGTCGTTTGTTCTCTCCCTCTCCCCCTCTCTCTCTCTCTCTCTCTCTCTCTCTGAACGGAGGAGAGACGCAGTGCAACAGGGGAGAGGGGAAGAGGTATAGAAAAAAGGAGGGAGAGAGAGCAGGGGCGTCAATTGGGTATGGCAGGGGTATGCAGCTGCCATATCCTGGGCCAAGGGGGGAAAATAAAAGTTACTTTTACTTTTAAATAAAAAATCCATGAATGTCTCTTTATCTATCTACAAATGCTAAATTTAACAAAATGGTCCACACTATATTCTCCACACTTGTATTCTCCCATCTTGACAGAATGGTATATTCCCAGGTTCCGCAGGTCAGCTGCACAGGTGCAATGCATTATTGTTAATTGTGTGGTAAGTTTACTAACATACCAAGTTTAGCTGCACAACCGTTCCAGGCTGCCATATCCAGGCCAAGAAAAAAATGTACTTATTAAAATAAATGTATCATGATGACTGTTGCTAAGGTATGGCAACATGACTGGTGTCTTGCACACGCGCGAAGGCACACGTGTGCAAGACACCAGTCATGTTGCCATACCTTAGCTTTTTCTGAACTGACGCCACTGAGAGAGAGAGAGAGATAGAGAGATAGAGAGATAGAGAGATAGAGAGATAGAGATAGAGAGAGAGAGAGAGAGAGAGAGAGAGAGAGAGACCAACATTCCAGGAGTGTTTTCTACACTCAAATGTTATGTTACAAACGTGCCCATCTCTCCCATCACGAGTCAGACTCTCCCACGTCTAGTAAACCAATCCTGCTCCGCTCCTTGATCACTAATGAAGTTCGAGAAAAGATGCAACCTGCCCTTTCCTCCGGCAACAAACAGTAGTGTACAGACCGGTCGGTGGTGACAGAGGTAATTGCCACGTAATCTATGCTGTCACTCTGTCTTGGTGCGTGTAGCTGCTATTACTCTCATTAAGCCATCTAGGCCCATGGGATTACTGAATGCTTTATAGCTACTGAAAAATAGCAGATATACAAGCTCACAGCGCGGCACCGAGTGCCGCACTGTGAGCTTGTATATCTGCTATTTTAGAAAAAAAGTCGTGAAAATGTGTGCAAATCTTTGAATAAATATGTATTTTTTTAAGCAAACGTTTGTAACTCAAATTTTACTTCTGGGGGGGTCCCTGGAACTAAATATTTTGAGATGGGGGTCCGTGGCCAAATACATATCATTTTGGGGGTCCTTCACATGAAAAAGTTTGAGAATCTCTGACATAGTAGTCTCTCACTACTGTAACTGAGCTCCAGTTAAGTACCTTTACTTTGACGATGGCTATAGCCTGATTGCTGACATAGAAACATAGGTTTTTCAAAAAAATCTTAGAAGGATTCAAAAGACACTTATAGAAACGGGTCAAAATTCAAATTTTCACGATAAAAAAAAAAAAGAATTGCAGATCTACAAGCTCACAGTTCTTGAGAGACTACTATGTCAGTGGTTCTCAAACCTTTTCATGTGAAGAACCCCCAAAATGATATTTATTTCGCCACGGACCCCGCATCTCAAAATATTTAGTTCCAGGGACCACCCAGAAGCAAAATTTTAGTTACAAACGTTCGCTTTGAAAATACATATATTCAAAGATTTGCACACATTTTCACGACTTTTTCTAAAATAGCAGATCTACAAGCTCGCGGCGCGGCACTCGGTGCCGCGCTGTGAGCTTGTATATCTGCTATTTTCCAATAGTTAAAGCATAACATAATAATACACGATACTATGTACCCGTTCTTAAGGCGTTAAATGCTTTAGGTCCTTGGTGGCAGCAACATTACTCATCCTAGCCCCGTACTGTGGCGATGCACTGCCCTCCCCTGGTGGCATGGCTCCGGCTGCTTGAGTACCAGCCAATAAGTAGGCTGCACGCACTCAGGACCTCTCAAGACAGACAGCGCTCTGCATATGGTCTAATTTAAAACCCGTTTAGGCCGAGAATTATTGAATGCTTTAACTATTGAAAAAATAGCAGATATACAAGCTCACAGCGCGCGCTGCGAGCTGGTATATCTGCTATTTTTTGAAAAATCTTGGAACATTTGTGACCCGATTCTATGAATGTCTTACTAAATATTTCTTCTAAATCAGTGGTTCTCTAAATCAACCTTTTCACGCCCAGGGGGGGTCCCTGGGGGTCCCTAGAACTAGATATTTTGAGATGGGGGTCCGTGGCCAAATACATATCATTTTGGGGGTCCTTCACATGAAACGGTTTGAGAACCACTGACATAGTAGTCTCTCAAGAACAGACTAACTGAGCTCCAGTTGAGTGAAAAGGACCTTTTCTTTGACGATGGCCGGCCAGATTGCTGACATAGAAACATAGGTTTTTCCAAAAAAAAAAACCTTAGAAGGATTCAAAAGACACTTATAGAATCGGGTCAAAATTCAAATTTTCTCAATTTTTCAAAAATAGCAGATCTACAAGATTGCAGCGCGGCACTCGGTGCCGCGCTGTGAGCTTGTATATCTGCTATTTTTCAATAGTTAAAACATAAAATAATAATAATAATGCATACCCGTTCTAAATGGGTTAAGTGTCGTAATGAGCTTGTATATCTGCTATTTTTCAATAGTTAAAACATAAAATAATAATAATAATGCATACCCGTTCTAAATGGGTTAAGTGTCGTAATAAATAATGTAGAGGGATCACGTTGTTGGACAGTTATCTATAGGCGTGTCATGAAAGTAGTTTTTTTCCTTTATAAGGTGTGCTATGAAAGAGTGACATGATATGAGTGATTTACAGTATGTGTGTGTGTGTGCGAGGGAATAAAGGTGAAAAATGTGTGGAATCCAAGTTGGTAATTAGTGTACTGGGATTCCCCCCACTATACTGGGAACAGTTTGGTACTGTGAGTAGATCAATTAGGATTTGCAACATGGATGTTTATTGTTTAATTAATTGCGACCGAAGGTCGCATATACTCTGAAGAATCGTGTCGCTTGAGTGTCCTTCCTTCCGAAGCCTCGTGACCGTCCGAAGCCTCTGAGCCTCGTGACCGTCCGAAGCCTCTGTGATGTCAGTGTGATGTCAGCGAGTTGTGACATCACTTCCTGTACAGGGCAGCTACACGAAATGTGGATAACACTATATATGGAGATAGTCCAGTCCATCATGTCATATGGGACTACCGTCATAGAAAGTAGCCATTGTTGGGCCGGAGTCAATGGCTGTCTAAACATGGAGATGTGGATAACACTATTTATGGAGATAGTCTAGTCCAACATGTCATATGGGACTACCGTCATAGACAGTAGCCATTGTTAATCCGGAGTCAATGGCTGACTGTCTGTACAGGAAGTGATGTCACATGACATACTTTTTATGCCCATATATGAGTCCTAACATGGAGATGTGGATAACACTATATATGGAGATAGTCTAGTCCAATATGTCATATGGACTGGACTATCTCCATATATAGTGTTATCCACACGTCCTCTGAGGGTCTTGCAAGACGTCTGTCGTGATTGTGCCACGACTGAATTGTGATGCTTGTTTATATAAGGTCAATGATGTCATAGTGATGACATCAGTCTGACAACATTCATTGTGATGGCCCATACATGGAGTTCCCTGACTATGTTATGTCAAAACATGCCCATATGTGGACATTACCAAATATGGGCATTTCCAGATATGTCCTTAATACGCAAACTCCACACAGAAAGGCCCTATTGCCAACCGAACCTAGGGTGTGAGCGATAGTGCCTTTCTGTGTGGAGTTTGCGTGTTCTCCCCGTGTCTCCTAGGGTTGATACCCTCACAAAAACATGAACAAACTCCCCCCAGAATGACAACAACTAGAATCGTCAGAGAAACACTGTGGTTGGCCAGATTATCAAGAATTGGCGCGACCTCGCCCTTTAGGGCGAGGTTGCATGTCACCCTGAGGTCGCATTCCACCCTCGGGTGTCTTACTAGTATATACAGTGTTTTGCATGCATTGTTTCACAAAACCACATCTCGTTATAATGTATTGGGACCCATATTAAATGAAGATAATATAAAAGAAAACTAAAAACGTCAGCTCCCTACACGGAGATACATGAAAATAATCAACAATTTAGTCACTGGATTTAATCCTCTAAAGTTGATCTATGACGTTTTTAATCACTATCGGTAGAGATTGAACACGTGGGGCGTAAAAGCTTATTGGAGGGCCAATGGAAGAAAAGAAGAAAAAAGAAAAGATTCTACCTTAGGCTTTGATTGTATTAACGTTGTCGTTTATCATCCTTTATTCAAATTACAACCCAGCATTGATGCTTAATTGATTTCCTCTTGCAGTTAGGTTAAGGGACTAATAAAGCCTTACTCCGCTAGGTAATGTGACGTCCTAGAGATCCTCACTTCAGATAGAATAACTCTACTTCCATAACGCTCCCCTATTAGCCGCCGCCACGGCCAACCGTTTGAAAACGGCCTGTCAGAATTCCAAGCGAGCGAAGCCAAATGTGACACGTTATTTCCTACGAGTGTGGAGACTAGGTTCACACTTGTCATCGGCTGGCGGGTCCCATCTCTGGCCACGGGTTTGTTAAGCATGTGTTTGTGCGATCGGGACATACTGCATTTCTCACCATCATAGCAGAAGCCGTGAAGACAGGGGCCGGACTGGCACTCGTCCACGTTGATCTCACAGCGGGGGCCGGCGAAGCCCCGGCCACAACAACAGCGGAACCCCAGGGGGAAATGGTCCTGGTCGAACTCCTCCACGCACTCTGCGCCGTTCTCACAGGGGTTATTGGCCTCGCACGGTAAGAACTCACAATTACGACCTGCAGGGGCGTCACAAGGGGTAGGAAAGTGGGACTGAGTTACTATAGGGCCCAGGGTGGTGGAGGGGCCTTAATTATTTTATACTTTAGCTATTGAAAAATAGCAGATATACAAGCTCACAGCGCGGCACCGAGTGCCGCGCTGCGAGCTGGTAGATCTGCTATTTTTTTTTAAGTCGTGAATTTTTTAGCAAATCTTTGAATATATGTATTTTTTAAGCGAACATTTGTAACTCCAATTTTGCTTCTGGGGGGTCCCAGGAAACTCAATATTTTGAGATGGGGTTCCGTGGCCAAATACATATCATTTTGGGGGTCCGTCACATGAAAAGGTTTGAGCTCCACTGACATAGAAACATGGGTTTTTCAAAAAACCTCAGAAGGATTTGAAATATTCAAAGATTTTCCTGATTTTTCAAAAAATAGCAGATCTACAAGCTCGCAGCGCGGCACTCGGTGCCGCGCTGTGAGCTTGTATATCTGCTATTTTTCAATAGTTAAAGCACAGGGGCCCCGCGGTGAATCCTTGTACCCAGGGCCCAGAATTTGGTGCGACACCCCTGACGACCTGGAGGAGCGGAGAGGAGAGCGAAGCAGAGAAACATGCATACAGTAAGCAGGATCCATGTGGCAGGGCGAGATTGCGTTGAAGAAGTAATAAATTGTGTGATCGTCGTCGTGTTGCCCGGGCCATTTTTAACGATTTCAAACCGCGGCCTTGATAGTAGATCAAATGCTTCGTTTAACCCTCTAGGACCCACTGTTGTAATATTACAACGTTTGTATTTTATCCAAAAAAAGGTTTAAATCATTTTATTTTAGCTCCCCCTACCACCTAAACATCACCCTTGGATTCAATTGTTTAGTATTAAATGCCATTGGCCACAATATTTGCATATAAATACCCCCCACAGGGGCTGACATTTAAACCCGCTGACATTCCAGAGTTTTGACGAACAACTTTTTCATGGAAGCTATTCCTCACAAAAACATGAGTAAAATGCCTGTAATATTTTTTTTTTTGGTGATCATTAGAATTTCTAGAACATGTACATATATTATTATTGTGAAAAAAATCCCCCATGTGTAAATTAGAGCATGATTTATGATTTATGGCTATAAAATCTTACAAAAAACATTTTTTTTTAAAAAACATTTCCTCTGATTAAGACTCCTACAACACCATCTGATTAAAAAAAAATGTATTTCAAGTATTTCTATTTTTGGGTCTTAGAGGGTTAAAGCAATGAAATAAAAAGTGAACTATTGCTACAAAGCTGTAACTTACTGGACTGCTGACACAAAGGTTTTTAACCTGCTAGATTTGGAGAAAAAAAACCTTCAGGGTCTATGGCCACATGTACCTGTGCTGCCCCGACCGGCCCACGTCATAGCCTGCCCTACTGAATGTGCCAGGTTATTACACTTTCCAGGATTTCTTTTTTTTAAATGGAACAGCTAGGGTCCTTGAATGACAGCTGGCCACCTGCCAAAGTGTGGCTGGCTGGCTGGTAGAGTAGAGTAGGCTAAAAGTATGAAGGAGAAAGAACACTCGTAGCCATGCACCACGCAAGAAAGTTTCATTTCATAAAAAGCTACCGACGAGTCCTCCCTCCTCAGGGTTTTGAGGATCAATACCTTGAAGAGACTTGTCATGTTGAAATGTTACGGTAGCTTTCATTAAATGAAATGTTCCGGCATCGCGGCTATACGAGTGTGCGTGTGCAACATCTTTTCCTTCACACTTATCTTATCAAAGTGGTCGGCACCTCTCCAAAAACCACCGTGGATCGAGTTCTCCCTCTCAGTCTTTTAAAACCACTGAGGGGTCCTCGCACACCAGTTTAAACCCATTTAGGCCTAGAATTATTGAATGCTTTAACCAGTGAAAAATAGCAGATATACAAGCTCACAGCGCGGCACCGAGTGCCGCGCTGCGAGCTTGTAGATCTGCTATTTTTGAAAAAGTCGTGAAAATGTGCACAAATCTTTGAATATATGTATTTTCAAAGCGAACATTTGTAACTCAAATTTTGCTTCTGGGTGGTCCCTGGAACTAGATATTTTGAGATGGGGGTCCGTGGGCAAAATACATATAATTTTGGGGGTCCTTCACATGAAAAGGTTTGAGAAGTTAGTCTCTCAAGAACAGAATAACTGAGCTCCAGTTAAGTGAAAAGGAGTCAAGGACCTTTTCTTTGACGATGGCTGGCCAGATTGCTGAGTCTGCTGACATTATAGAAACATGGGTTTTTCAAAAAACCTTAGAAGGATTCAAAAGACACTTATAGAATCGGGTCAAATTTATAATTTTCACGATTTTTCAAAAATAGCAGATCTACAAGCTCGCAGCGCGGCACTCGGTGCCGCGCTGTGAGCTTGTATATCTGCTATTTTTCAATAGTTAAAGCATAAAATAATGATACACAAAATGTGTAGCCGTTCTAAATGGGTTAAAACAAGAAAAGTAGACCAGTAGGTTCTCAACCTTTCTTGGGCTCCGCTGGATCAGTTGCATATTTTGAACGATCCTCAAGGACTACACCCCGACTACTAGGGGTGTAGAGAGCTAGAGAGCGCTATTACCTGGGTCACAATGCTATTTCTTTGTATTGGAAAACCCATGGGGGGATTTTTAGATTGTGTCATATAAGAACTGTGTTCCAGAAATAAACTGACGATTTTTATGGTGTGTTATGTATCACCCATGTGCTTTTCTTTATCGGCTGATACAGCTTAAAGGACAACTTTCGTTTTTTACAACAAGGGTTCATATTTTAGATTGTAATTAAAGAATATAAAAGATGAGTGTTAAAATGATTTAATTTACTTCTTTCTATTGTTTTAGAGATTCTTATTTCAGTGGTTGGGGGCATGCGTACAAGTGGCTAAATATGTCATTTTACACAGAATAAGCCCATTCCCAAGATACATGGGAATCTTTCGTGGTTGGATGTGACTTATGGGGGCTAGAAGTGTTACTGTAAATAGCGATAAAGAAACTGCTGGCTTATTGTGTAAAAAAAATACGTATTTAGCCACTTGTACACATGCCCCCATGCGTACGCATGCCCCACATTTTAGCACGGTAAACACGATAAAACAATAGAACGAAGCAAATGAAAACATTTTAACACTTACTTTTTCTTTTCTCTAATTACAATCTAAAATATGAACCCTTGTTGTAAAAAAACAAAGTTGTCCTTTAACATTCATGAACAAAGCCATAGACATTGCAATGCTATGTTCAATTCATGAAAATATTTGCTAACTTTTGTCATGTAGTGTTGCATTCAAATGGACACTGCGTTCAGGCCCGGGGCTGGGACATCTGACGCTCTGGGCAATGTACCTATGATGCGCCCCCCCCCCCCCCCCCCACGGACCACACGCCGCTCGGCAACATATCGGCAACATAAAATAATGATAGCATTTCTCCCCACCTTTCTTTGGTCCCCCTACTGCTCTAACTTCTTGCTCCAAGTGTTCTCTATCCACCAGGAAGAGTCCATATGTGTCAATAAAGAAGTGTTTTACTCCAGTTTTGAGGGCTCTGAAGAGCAGTTGCTCATTTAGGAAAACAAGGAAATGAAAACACACACACACACACACACACACACACACACACACACACACACACACACACACACACACACACACACACACACACACACACACACACACACACACACACACACACACACACACACACACACACACACACACACACACACACACACAGACAAGACAAGTGTTCCCGACAAGGGTTTTCAGCTGGTTAATTATCTTGCATTGCGGCAAGGGGAAGAATGCATGCATCGCTTCTCTCTCCTCTGGCACCCCCTGGCGCCCCCTTGTGCCATTGCGCCCCTGGGCACTTGCCCACAATGCCCTGCGTATTCGCCGCTTCTGACTGCGTTGCTTTATTAACAATAAGGAGTGTTACAAAATAGCAGATACATGTATAGTACTGCAGGACAACAACAGAATTCACATTTGGTGAGCTAGCAGACTAGAGCAGGGGTTTTCAAAGTGGGTGACGCGGCACCATGTAGGTGCCGCGACGGCAGTCCAGGGGTGCCGTGAGATAATTTGATAACATTTCGAATTTATTTGGACACTTAAAAATATATATATTTTGTATAATTTTAAACTTGAAGTACAAAGTTATTTTCAGTTACCAAAACGGCTATTATCTCAACGTTTTCCTCGCAACATATCTCGGGGAGAATGATGCCCACAATGCCCCTATGTTTCCCCTTATATGGAGGTGAATTAATTTGAATTTACGCAATTCTGATTTACTCAATTAAACACAAAGTCATTCAGATGTTGTCATCATCTTATAATAATTAACAACTTGGGTGCCAAACTCGTTAAGTAACGAGAAATGGCCACTGGAGGTCGCTGTGCCAAAAGGAGTTGTCTCTTTCAGGAACGAGACAAAGGGTTAACTGTGCAGCGTGCTGCTGCGCGCATGTTGTGTTGTCTGTGAAAGACCCTGGTCCATACGTCATAACGTGGCTCGCAGAGAAGCAAAATGGCGCGTCTAGGCTGCATTGATTTCTATTCTATGCTGAAACATAAAAAGGGCTTTATCTCTGAATAAGGTGCAAAGAACGCCAGGGAAGCAGAGATCTGCCTGTTTTCACGGCGACACTTTACCGCGATGGTCGGCCCCGGTTTGGATTTTAGTTTCGCGAGCGTTTGTAAACAAATGGATTTTATCCTCCTCAATCGTCAGTGGACACTCACGTGCACGCGCACGAAGCTTCCGAGGCTCTTCAAAATTAAAGCGTAAGTGAACGACGGCAGCAGCAACAGCTAGAAATGTTAGAAACCTTGGCTTCCCATGTGTTAATAACAAAAAGAAAATTTACAATTTTGATTAAAAAAAGAGTGAAAATCATGAATATAATTATGGCTGCCTCAGAGGACAAACATATTTATAGAGGTGCCCTGAGCCAAAAAAAGGTTTGGGACCCCTGGACTAGAGAACCCCAATGAATCTTTCTCCACCCTACAGTACATTACACAGCATAAACACTAGCAGGGGCGTCACACCAAATTCTGGGCCCTGGGTACAAGGATTCACTGCGGGCCCCCCATGAATGTTAACTATTGAAAAATAGCAGATATACAAGCTCACAGCGCGGCACCGAGTGCCGCGCTGCAAGCTTGTAGATCTGCTATTTTTGAAAAATCGTGAAAATGTGTGCAAGAAACCTATGTCAAGGACCCCCAAGATGATAATGTATTTTGGCCACGGACCCCGATCTCAAAATATTTAGTTCCAGGGACCCCCCCCCCCAGATGCAAAATTTTAGTTAGAAATGTTCGCTTAAAAAATACATATATTCAAAGATTTGCGCACATTTTCACGACTTTTCAAAAATAGCAGATCTACAAGCTCGCAGCGCGGCACCGAGTGCCGCACTGCGAGCTTGTAGATCTGCTATTTTTCAATAGATAAAGTTATTAGGGCCCCTCCAACCTTGGGCCCCAGTATCACTTTCCTACCCCTTGTGACGCCCCTGAACACTAGCATTGCACAAGAAACAATGTGCAAAGTGCAGTGTGCAAAGTAAATAAAAACAAGATCTTTCCCAGACTATCATGCAAACATGCAATATGATTTTTCATTAATCATGCTGGCAAACTTACAGTATATTGTCATGCAGCAGGTACTTTTAAGAGCAAACTAGATTTGGTCATGCATTAAAACAGTTCTCATCTTCTGAATTAGGTTCAAATAATGATGACACTGAAAGCACACCGAGATGCAGGAAATGAATAGCGAGGTTCTTAAGAAAGACAAGAGTTCAACATCAATCAGGGCAAAGCACATCAAAGAGCGTTCTGAAGAGCATGCAACAGAATGCATAACCAGTAAGACTCCCGAATCGGGAGATAAGCTGTGGACCTGACGGTGATGTCAGCGAGTTGTGACATCACTTCCTGTACAGGGCGGCTACACGAAATGTGGATAACACTATATATGGAGTGTGACGATTCAAGGCATCTCGGTTAAGTTCTTACCGGACACCACTGCATCGGTTATCTCCATATATGGAGGGATGTGTTGGTTATCTCCATATCTGGAGATTCAACCTTCAACGATTTTGACATCTTGTTACTAATCTGTCGGTAGATAAGCGACTGTTGGTCTACTGTAACAGTCCTTGTCCCTTTATGCCCATATATGGAGATCTCTTAACTGTAAGTCCTTGTCCCTTTTATGCCCATATATGGATATTCCTGATGTCATCAGTATATGAACATATATGGGCTTTCTGATATGCCCATATATGGAGATCTCTTAACTGTAAGCCCTTGTCCCTTTTATGCCCATATATAGATATCCCTGATGTCATCCGTATATGCACATATATGGGCTTTCTAATATGCCCATATATGGAGATCTCTGTATCTCCATATATGGGTATAAAAGGATGCTTCAGGTCTGACATCAGGTTTGTTTATATTGGGTTGCTAGGTTTGACATCACAAACTCCATGGGCCATCTGACCTAGAAATCTATATTTGGGCATAGATGACTCATCGTGACACAGTGTGATGTCATACTGATGCGGAGATATGAGCAGGGCAAAAGTGTGACGTGACGGACCGACGGACCGACCGACCGACGGACGGCCGGTGGAGGTTTTCATACTAAACTGCGACCTGACGGTCGCAATAAACCAATGGATACTGTTACTGTACCCTACCTCTGATAATTTCTGCAAAAAATAGAATCACAACAGAAAGGCAGACGGGAACACACCATTAGTGATTGTGAACATCTGTAAGAAATTGCTTTAAAAAACAACATCAAATTGAACGTAAGCCCCTTTTCAACTGCAGCTTTAGCACCACACTACACAACACTACACTGCACCACATAACAAATTAAAAATATCTACATTTTCCATTACACAAAAGTACCCGTATCGGTAAGAAACACATTGACCCTTTTAACTGTGATTATAATACAATATACATTTGTATTACAACTATCCTAATTATAATGCACTATAATGGATTATAACTGTGATTATAATACACTGTAAGGTATTAATGTATTACTATGATAATTATAATACACTATAATAGATTCTAATAGTGGTTATAACTCAATAGAAACTATTATCATGTATATTCATTATGAAGTGTTTGGCCCTGTTCGACCCAGCTCAGACCTACTTTGGAGTGGATACCCTTTAATACCATGTTTAGTACCACTTTCACACCACTCTACCCAGGTCACTTGCATTTCGCTGGGTGTACCTGTATGAGTGGTGACAAATAAACTTCAAGCATTTCAAGCATGGCTTACAGTACACGCTTCAAAAGGAAGTCAATCTAAACGCTCCAGGCTGGAAACCCAGCGTTACATAATGGTTGAGATGTGCATGGCATGGAACAGCATGCAGGTCCTCATGCTATGTTCGCTCGCTGCTGTTTGAATGACCTCACAGTGCCATTTAACCCATTTAGGAGCTAGAATTATTGAATGCTTTAAACAGTGGAAAATAGCAGATATACAAGCTCACAGCGCGGCACCGAGTGCCGCGCTGCGAGCTTGTAGATCTGCCATTTTTGAAAAAGTCGTGCAAATCTTTGAATATAGGCCTATATGTATTTTCAAAGCGAACGTTTGTAACTCAAATTTTGCTTCTGGGGGGTCCCTGGAACTAGATATTTTGAGATGCGGGTCCGTCGGCGAAATAAATATAATTTTGGGGGTCCTTCACATGAAAAAGTATGAGAACCACTGACATAGTAGTCTCTCAAGAACAGACTAACTAAGCTCCATTTAAGTGAAAAAAATAATCTTTTCTTTGACGATGGCTAGCCAGATTGCTTTCAACCAGATTGCTTTCAAAAAACCTTAGAAGGATTCAAAAGACACTTATAGAATCGGGTGAAAATTAAAATTGTCACGATTTTTCAAAAATAGCAGCACTCGGTGCCGCGCTGTGAGCTTGTATATCTGCTATTTTTCAATAGTTAAAGCACAAAATAATGATACACAACGATGTGTACCCGTTCTAAAATGGTTAATATGTAGCTTATTCAGTCATTTGAATTCAAATTGACCCCTGGGCACATGTTCATTTTTTATACACACTTCAAAAACGGAGAGATGATATCTACATTATTGCTCTTCACAGAAGCGGATTTATAGCTGTACTGTGCGTCTCTCAACCATTACAAATGAAACGGTGCCCTGGGGGGCATCCCCGCGGGGGCAGGCATTTTATTATTTCTTAACCCCCTTACAGTTCAAGTAAAGCCGTGTCGGCACAACAACTCATCTTTTATACCGTTAATGTCCTTATACAGACCCTTGTCATGTTTGGAAGATCAGCTGACCTGTGCAGAATCTACTGTAACCCCACCTGCTGTGGCCTACATTTATTAAGGGCAGAATCTTTCACCCCTGCGCATGCAGCAAAGTGAAAACTCAGCCATCCTAATAGCGTACAAAATGTACTGTTTCTGCAAACGAACGACATGCGAACCGGTGAGTTTGTTTAATTCGCTTATTTCTGTTTACAGCGCAACACACCAGTCTTGTTGTGTACACAGGGGTGTCGCACCAAATTCTGGGCCCTGGGTACAAGGATTCACTGTGGGCCCCCCCATGAATGCTTTAACTATTGAAAAATAGCAGATCTACAAGCTCGCAGCGTGCTGCGAGCTTGTAGATCTGCTGTTTTTTTTTTTTTCCTTGAAAAGGTCCTTCACCTTTTCATGTGAAGGACCCCCAAAATGATATGCATTTGGCCACGGACACCCATCTCAAAATATTTAGTTCCAGGGACCCCCCCAGAAGCAAAATTTGAGTTGTCCGCTCCAACAATACATATATTCAAAGATTTGCACACATTTTCACAACTATTCAAAAATAGCAGATCTACATGCTTGCAGCGCGGCACTCGGTGCCACGCTGTGAGCTTGTTTATCTGCTATTTTTCAATAGCTAAAGTATAAAATAATTAAGGCCCCTCCACCTTGGGCCCTAGTAACTCAGTCCCACTCCCCCCCCTTGTCACGCCCCTGTGTGTACAAACTGCGTAGTTGCAGTCATATCAGAACAGCACTGTTATGTGGGAGGATACACAACGAGAGAGTGCACAGCGCACACAAAGCTCACCAGGGAAATGCATGACACAAACACAGCAATTGTTATTCAATTAAAAAAGGATTATGTGTGGAGTGTCTTAAGCAGCCTGAAATGAACTGGCCTTGGATGTTCATGTTATAATAGACAGTACTATATAATAAGGTAAAATATATAATATACAACAATGGTTACTAATTACCAAGATATCGTACTGGGAAAATATTATATGACGCCTACCGGAACAATATCTCTTTCTTAAATAAGACTTCACAATAATTGAGTGTCAGTGCAACTATATTATAGCATGCTGAGCTATGTGAAAACATTCACAGTTCTTTATTAACTTCTTAATGACTGACTGACTGACTCAATACACAAGATTGAATGTTAATAACCACACAATTATGATAAAAGAGTAACACTCTCCTGCCAATGGATTATTAGAGGATAATGAGGTTGTTCTGTTTCTTCTCATATGATGGACAGATCCAGTGAACGCATTACTTTCTTTATACAGCATCTATCAACACTATTCATCAGCCTCACTCTTGGCTCATAAATCAAATGTCACTCACTCAGTATGTGAGTAGGATGCTAGAATGGATGGTGCAGGGTGGCAGTTGGACATAATGTCCTTGGTTTTATATCATTTCCAATTTGTATAAGATCAGCTCTTAAAGTTATAGCCTACCATGTAACTTTTTTTATAAAACAAATCTTAAAATTGTCCTAACTGTTAAATCGCTAAAGTTTTAGAACCCCCACTCCGTTATTTTCAGCTTCTGAAGCCTTCTCTTTATATGTTTTCTACTTAGCCGTGACAGGGGCGTTGGGATTTCCCGGCAAAATTATGTCATCACACTACCGGCCAATCACAGCGAGGGTTATACACTGCCGGCCAATCACAGCGCATCTTGAAGTGGGGTCGCTATGGCGGCCATATTTGTAGTCGCCCGTGTGTCTCTATACTCAAAAGGTAATCTCGCCTACCAGGCAGGGTGAAGGAGTCCGTTTCTCCGGAATGCCTGAACGCACAGGAACCAGGGATAGGGCCAGGGTCAGTATAGGGTCAGTATAGGGCTACTGACCACTAGTTGAGCATCTTACACAGTATAGCTTTAACCATAGAACAGTATAAGATTCCGCATCTCTTCTTGTGAGGAACAGTGTTGCTTTTGGCAGCACCTTTTGATTTGGTTTTAGTCATAGTCTTTTGAATAAAATGTCATTTAGTTTTAGTCATAATTTAGTCACCTTAAAAGTATTAGTTTTAGTCTGATTTTAGTTGACTAAATATCATAAGATTGTAGGCGACTAAATCTACAGTTGATTTAGTCAACTGAAATGTATTTTGGCAGGCCTTGATGGCATCGTAATGAATGATTTTACAATTGGTTGTGAGCTTAAAATAGCAGATCTACAAGCTCACAACGCGTCGCAGCGCGACACGTTGTGAGCTTGTAGATCGGCTATTTTCAGCATGCAACACCTGACAGCAACCAAACATAAAATGACTCTTCTCCACTAGTCCCTCCCTAACGTTTTAGTCTAGTTTTTATTTCGTTGACGGAATTGTCAATATATTCTTCGTTTTTGTCATCACAGCTTAGTTTTTATTTTGTTTTTATTTAGTTTTCGTCAGTGAAAAAAACACAGTTGACAAAAAAAAATCGCCATAGTTTTAGTCGACGAAATCAACACTGATGAGCAACAATCTAATGAACCTGAATTGGGACTCTGAGGGGAAACAGCAGGATAACACCAACATAAATGTACAGTACAGCACAATATACAACAACAATCAGTTCATGACTGTTGCATGTTGACCAAAATATTGACCAAATTCTCACGACCTTATGAGAAAGTCATCCAAGCCTCCAGTCATCCCATTTGGATTATAGGCCTTCTGCAATTCCTCTGACACTGGGATAAGTGGTCCATGTCCCGCCTGCAACTGGTCCATAACGTCATGGCCAGTCAGTCTCCTGACTGGTTACCAGGAGGTGGGATAGTGGGACCATAATGTTACCCCTTTCCTGGGCTCTCGCCACTGGCTGGCAAGTACTAGCCTGATAATAATAATAATAATAATAAACTTTATTTATATAGCACCTTTTTAAACAGTGTTTCAAAGTGCTTAACAACATGATAAAAATCACACCCGTGTGAAGTGGAGCGGTGAGTGTGTGTGTGTGTGCGTGTGTGTGTGTGTGTGTGTGTGCGTGTGTGTGTGTGTGTGTGTGTGTGTGTGTGTGTGTGTGTGTGTGTGTGTGTGTGTGTGTGTGTTTGTGCCTGCACAACAGCGCCCCTCCTTTAACATGTGTGGCCACTCAAGGTATTGCCTGCCAGGCTACAGACACGGCCAGCCAGCCACCCACCCACCCACCCAGCCACCCAGCCACATACCCACGGACATACCTGTCTATTGGGAGCGCTTTCACCGCTCCAAAAATAGTGAAACATATTTCATAAAATTACAGTAAAAACAAAAATAGAGTAAAAACAACACAAAAAAGCAGTAACACAAACGGGTCAGTTATGGGGTTAAAAAGGCTTTCCTATAAAAGTACGTCTTTAAATTAGATTTAAATATGGCTATGGAGCCAGAAAGCCTGAGTTCCACTGGAAGGCGGTTCCATAGGGTCGGGGCCTTGACGGCAAATGCCCTGTCCCCTTTGGTCACCATGTTTGAATTTGGAACCTCTAGGAGTGCTAGGTTGGAGGACCTCAGTTGACGGACAGGCACATAGGGTTGCACCAGTTCAGACAGATATTGAGGTGCCAGGCCATTTAAAGCTTTAAAAGTTAATAATAAAATTTTAAAATCTATCCTATAAATAACGGGTAGCCAGTGCAGTGCGGCCAGTGCTGGGGTTATGTGTTCATGCCTCCTTGTCCCAGTAATTAGCCTGGCCGCGGCATTCTGCACTAGCTGCAGGCGGTGAATGGCGCCCTTACTGATACCCGAATAGAGGGCGTTACAAAAATCCAGACGCGATGAAATTAGGGCGTTAGTGACTATGTGAAGGTTGGGAGTGGAGAGGGCAGACCGGATTCTGTAAATGTTTCTGATGTGGAAAAAGCAGGTACGGACAACTGATTTTACCTGTGCTTCAAGGCGGAGGTCAGAGTCGAGTAGTATTCCAAGATTCTTTGCTACCGGTGTGACATTAGTTGACAGTGTACCGAGAGAGTTGTGAAGTTGGGATCTAGAAGTAAGGGGGCCGAACAGGAGGATTTCTGATTTATTTGTGTTGAGTTGCAGGAAATTGGCAGACATCCAATTTTGCAGGTCGGTTAAGCAGGCTTTTAGGGAGGATAGGCAGTTGGGGTTTGAAGTATTGAGTGGTAGGTATAGTTGGGTATCATCTGCATAGCAATGAAAATGGATGTTGTGTTTGCGCATGATTTGACCTAAAGGAAGCATATAGATAGAGAATAGTAGGGGGCCCAGAATTGATCCTTGTGGAACACCGTGGTTAAGGGGGACAGAGGAGGAGGTGGCATTTCCAATTTCGACAGCTACTGTTCTTGATGTCAGATAGGACTTCATAAGTTGGAGAGCAGTGCCACTAAGACCTACCCATGACTCCAGTCGACTCAGCAGAGTGACGTGGTCGACGGTATCAAAGGCCGCGCTTAAGTCCAGGAGGACCAGTATTGCAGCATCCCCGTTGTCGAGTGCCATAAGCAGGTCGCTGGTGACCTTGACCAAGGCTGTTTCCGTACTATGGAGTGCTCTAAAACCAGATTGAAATTTTTCTAAAAGGTTGTGGGTGGAGAGGTGTGTGAGCAGCTGTGAGGAGATTAGTTTTTCTAAGATTTTGGACATGAAGGACAGTTTGGAAATGGGTCTATAGTTAGTGAGGAGAAGAGGATCGAGAGTGGGTTTCTTTAAAAAGGGGTGAATTAAGGCATGTTTAAATGAGGATGGGACAGAACCGGAAACTATGGAGTGATTAATTATGGTGAGGATAGATGGACCGACTGTTTCTATGACCTCTTTTAGAAGAGAAGTTGGGATTATGTCCAGGTTGCAAGAAGAAGATTTCATTTGTGTTATGGTTTTAGTGAGTACTGATAGGGTTATGGGATTAAACTGATTAAAAGGATCTGGAATGATGGGTGAGGTTGAGTTGTCGTCAATGGTGGGTGGGATCTGGAGGCGAATGTTTAGCACTTTGTTGGTGAAGAATGACAGTACTTCTTCACATTTTGCTGGAGAGGATTCTAGATGATGGGTGGTGGGTGGTTTGGTAAGAGAGTTGATTACTGAGAACAGTGTCCTAGGGTTGTTACTACTTTTAGTGATGATGTCAGAATAGTAGTCAGATTTGGCCTTGGTGACCTCCTCCTGATAGGTTTTCATTAGGTGTTTTAGGTTATTGAGGGAGTCTGGGTGTTTAGTAGTCTTCCAAATTCGTTCTGCTGCTCTGCGTTGTCTTTTTATTGACCGGGTGTGTTCGTTGAGCCATGGATTTGGGTTGAATTTGGGGATTCTCGTTTTATAAGGTGCAATGGAGTCCAAGATAGTTAGGCAGTTACTGTTAAAACTGTCGACCAAGGTATTGATGTCAGTGTCATCAGCGACCTGCCCAGGGGAGCAAGAAAGTGGGGAAGTTAAAAAAGAATTACAAAAGGCACTAGCTGAGTTTGAGTTAAAAACACGTGCTCTACGAGGGGTCGAACGCTTAGGGGGGGGGGGCGGGGGAGTGGGGCATTAAAAAATATGGCCTTGTGGTCTGTCTTGCCGAGGACCATTAGGTCATCGTTCAGCTCTACTGTACCTATATCCAAACCTAGGGAAAACACTAAATCGAGAGTGTGACCCTGGCGGTGAGTGGCTCCAGTGACGAACTGTTTAAAATCAAATGACTCAGTGAGATTTCTAAAATCAGTGGCCAGAGTGTTTGAGGGGCAGCAGATATGAACATTCAGGTCTCCCAGAAGAATTATGTTATCATATCGCTGGGTTATCAGGGACAGGAGCTCGGAAAAATCATTGATAAAACCAGGGTTGTGTTTGGGAGGCCTATAGATTAAAACACAGAGCACCGGATTTTTACTGTTGATTAAAAAGCTAAAAACTTCAAAAGTATTAAAAACATTAAGGGAGATGGGAGAACATTTAAAATTATTCCTATAAAAAACGGCAAGCCCACCACCTGTGCCCTCTGGTCTGGGTAAGGTAAAATAGGAAAAGTTTGGTGGGGTGGTTGAAATAAGAGGTACGTTGTCCTCTGGGCATAGCCAGGTCTCAGTAATAAAAAAGAAGTCTACGCTATGTGATATAATAAAATCATGACAAATAATAGTTTTTTGCACTAGGGATCTGATGTTTAAAAGACCGATTTTTACTGTGGGGTATACTGGAGTAGTGGGCAGAATGGTTGGTAGTAATGAAATTAGGTTGGAGTGATTTACAGAGCTACTACTGGGTCTATTTGTGGAGTGGTGCGAGGTGATTCTGACAGGTATGGTAAGGGAGAGTGTAGAATCAACATGACCCTCTGAAGGGTGCTGAACATTATTGGAGGATAAGGTGTCTGTGGTGGAATCATGCTGTGGAGAATATCATGTTTTGAAGGCAACATGGCGGATGTAGTTTGCAGTGAGCTGTCTAATACCTAGGGTGTTTGGGTGCAGGCCATCAGGTTTGTAAAGGTCATTTCTTGTCCAGATCTCAGACTCAGCTCACGCTTTAGTCTGAAACTGTGCTCTATTCTAAGCGATTTACAGGGAGGGACTTTTTTGCGAGCGTGCACGCGTGCATCCGTGCGCGAGTGATCGCGGCGCACGGTGATCGAGACGCACGGTGGACGCGGCGCACGGTCGCGGACTGTGTGTGTGATTGTGTGTGTGTGTCTCTGTCTGTGCCAGTGACAGAACTGCGACCAGAAACATGTAATCAACATAAACAGCTTGGTGAACTCAGCGTGTGCGTGTGTGTGCGTGTGCCTTCCTCAGCCTGCCTGTGTGTGAACTTCGTTTGAATCGTTTCAACTGCTGCGCGGATTGGATATTCGTTAGACCCACCCCCACCCCCCGCGCTCATTGGAGCAGCCGAAAATAAAAAGTGATTCCTGTACTCAGCTCCAGACCAGAGAAAGAGTCCACTCTGAGAGTGGGCGGGGTCTCTGGTCTGGAAGCAGGCTAGGCAAGTACAGTTTAGAACCAATTTTAAGATGATCTTGATTGTTTATGAACAGGATGGCATGGCATACCTACAAGGCATTTCAAACCATGTATTCATGTATTTGAATATTTTAAGACCAGGTGCCATACTCTACTTCTAAACACTAGCATTACAATGTCCCTGATGGGTTTATTATTATTGATTATTGTTAATTTGTGCTTTACTACTTAGCATCCAGTGGAAATGGATCTACACACGTGAGCTTGTAGATCAGCAATTTGACATAGAAAAGACACACAAAGAATAGGGGTCTGTATTTTGATCGTCTTAAGTACCAGCTCTTATGCGTTAAGGCCTGTCCATACTGTCTCTGACCACCAAACCTTTCGTCTGAGAATTCCGACTTTCCGACGCGCAGCTTTCCAAACTCTAATTCGGGGTCATGCTTTTCAGAAGATGCCGAGTGAAAATACAAGCCAAGCCAAAATACAAAGGGAATACATAATTGCTCAACAGCCACACCAGGGGGTCTAATGAAATACTGTCAACCTCATAGACACATGAAAACCAGAAAAAGTACAAATCTATGGCACCACCTCTTTAAGGCATAAGAGTTGACAATCAATATACAGCCCTTGGAGTCTATATGGTGTGAGTGAAACCACACACAAAGCTCTTCTTTTCCAGCCTCTTCCTTTAGCCTACTATCCCTGTAGTATATAGACATACTCCTTATAGCAGACGGAGGCTAGTTTGTGTGGGCTATCCGGTGGGTCCCGTTTAACACGGCCATACACACACTTAAGGTTACATCATGTGTTGTACAACAAAGCCACCTACTCATTCACCTATCCACTCTGTCTCCATCTCACAAGCTCCCTACCACCCCCTCCATGTCTGCCCTGCATCTGGCTCCAACGCGCGCGCACACACAGGGACGTGCTGGCCATTGGGAAAAGCGGGACAACTCCTGAACGGCCGGTTCATTCCCGGCCATTAGGAAAAAATAAAAAATAAAATAAAAAATGTCGGCCTTCGTTCCATTTTGGGGGCTGGGCGGCCAACAAAGTAAATCGTCACTGTCGGGCAGAAAACCTTGTATCTCCAAGTTTCAAATTTGTAATTTTTTTTGCAAAGCAAAGTCCTAGCTGCTTCATCATACGAGGCCGTCGCACAAAAGTAGTGAAAACAGCAGATCTACAAGCACACAACGCCTCGCGGTGCGAGGTGATAAATACAAAACAAACGGTTTTGGACATACACGGTTTCCACCCGACAACGACGAAATATAACTCGTGTAATTGGCCCACTTGTCATGATCTGAATGGCAAAGTAGCAGCAGCGCTATAGAGAGAGATCTCTCTCTATAGCGCGCAATGAGGGCCTCTCCAACTCTTTTTCCCGGGCTGAATCAGGGGCCCAGCATGTCCCTGACACACTCACACACACACAGACACAGACACACACACACACACACACACACACACACACACACACAGCGACTGCTAGATAACAATAAATAAATAAAATACCAAAAAGCCGAAGACATGACATGACACCATTATTCATTCTCTTGGCCTCGCTTGAAGATATTGCACAGGAATCTGTCTGGTTGGTGTCTCATCCAAAGCCAATGTGTTTAACCACTTAAACCCCATGACGGGGTCCCACATGGGTCCCCTCCTTCTGTCCCTCTTCACCAAATCTCTTTGTCGAAAATAGCCGATCTACAGTACCAGCACACAGCGGTACTGTAGACAAATGCAAAATTTTACAAAATGGTCACTTTAACAAGCTATTATAATTATATTCTCCACACTTGTATTCTCCCCATCTAGACAAAATGGTATATTCCCAGGTTCCGCAGGTCAGCTGCACAGGTGCAATGCGTTATTATTATTTGTTTCAGACATTGTGAAAATAGCCGGTCTACATGCTCACAGCGCATCGCAGCGCGAGGCGTTGTGAGCATGTAGATCTGCTATTTTCACAATAGAACCGTGTTATACAAAATATAATTTCCATGATGACTCCCATCTTTGCCATACCCCAGCTTTTGCTGAACTGACGCCACAGCGCACAGGCACACGCAGAGTAACATAAATAACACACATGGGTGGTTGAGACCCGTGTTGGGCAGTTAACGTCCCATAAACCATACATGACATTGACTGTTATGTACATTAAGTAGAAGGCGAACATGAAGCAAGCATGTTGGCCTTGCATACAACGGGCTTGTTTACACATGACCTACTGAACAACAAGCCCGTAGGCCTTAGAACAAACACAAACACAGCAAACTAAGTAAGTGTCCATCCAGCTTCTACATGGCCAAAGCACAGCTGGTTGAATATTTTAACACATTATAGAAGCAATGCTGAATTTATATCTCCTTGCAAGTGAAGATACCACTTTTATTTGTGATGATTTGATGTCAAATGTATTTCTGATTCCATTACTGTGTAAACGTTTGTGTTCTCATGCCAATAAAGCTTCTTTGAATTGAAGATTGAATTGAAGAGTCACGTCATTGCAGCTTAGAATTATATTTAAAAGGTAAATATCTCAGAAGTAGTATTTTAGCATGGCATCATTCTATAAGCCATATCTTCAAAACTGTTGGGTCAATCTCCACAACCAATATATCATTTTGTAGCTATGATCCCCAGCTTTCAAATGAAATGGAAAAAATGAAAATGAAAAAAATTGCAATGACTGGCTCTCAGTGAGATTGGGACACATATGATGGTAATATGCTTAATTTACTTTTATTCCGTCTTAAATATCAATATGAAGTCGACACAAAGCTTTAGATGAACGCCTTATAACACAGGTATATATTCAGTAATGTCATTCATGGCCACGTCTTTCACTAACCCAGTGCATATACAGGGATTTACCCACACTAGTATCTTGTGTACTGATAGAAAGAAAAGATTGTTCAAAAAAAGCAACAGATCATTATATTAGGGCACCACTGCCACATGTTATCTCAACTTGAGAGAAGATGTCAGCTATTATGGAAGAAAGTTACCCCCCAGGATACCGCGATGTTGGGAATTGCCACTGATCTGTCCGCAGAATATAAAGGCACAGCGCAGAAAACAAGCAGAATGATGATGGAGAATTGTTGTCGTTGTCCTACCTGTCGCGATCAGATACATGGGGATTTGAGGGCAACATGCAAGCATGTATTGTGTGAATGGGTGAAGTTATATGTATTGTGTGAATGGGTGAAGTTTTGTTGGGTTCCAAAAGGCAGGCTGTTCACGGTGAATTCAGCACGAGTCTTGAGTCATAACAACGACAGTTTTGATTGAAAGCGATGGTCATAATGGACCAATTTCTGTCGTGTGCGTGTGCGTGTGCGTGCGTGCGTGCGTTCCGATTCACAGCCACTGAAAGTCTTTTCTTTCACGCGGAGAAGAGAAAATACAACCGCGATGATCCGTGTGTAAGTTATGGTCCATAGAAAACAGGCCATTTTGACCAAACACGCGGTAACGCTGCGTGCACGGAGATGCCGAAAAAATCTGGCAAATACAATACAAGGAAAAAGCCTTGGCAGCTAATCTACATTAGTTATGGCAAAATGATGGCATTCAAAGTGTTAAGCCCCACATAGTGCTGAGCTTTAACCCTGCAAGGCCCAGCGTTGCTTTTTGGCAACGTTTTTTAAATCATTTTAAAAAAAATGTTATAATTAGTTTTCCTGTTCTTTTTCACATTAACATCACCATTAAATCCTATTGTTTAGTATTGCAATGCCATTGGCCACGATATTTGCATATAAATACTAGCCTGGCGGGGCCCGACGTCATACTGCATTCACTCACTCATTCCTTCCACAGTATAACGTCTGGACTTCCATGTATTGGCAGCGAGTATTATGATTATTTTCTGATCGGGGCCAATCAGTGACTGCTTCCGCACAACAAACGTAGCTGTCTTTCCTGACAACAAGTGAAAAGATTTCCCTGATTGGTCCATGTGTAGACGGTGACGTAGATGCATGCTGCAGCATTTTCAAAACAACAATGGCTGCCCTCGCGATGCAAAAGTGTAACAGTTAACGCTCTAACCATAAAACAAGCAATAAGTGCAGTTATTTCAGAGTTGGAATCAATTACAACAATTAAAAAGGAACACGGAGGATGCGCTAGTGGAGTTTATCGGCCGAAAAGACGTGTTTGTTTGCCGTTCTTCCGACTGGCTGGGAGATGTTTTGCTACCTGATTGGTTAGAGGAGTCTGTCTGTCAAGGCAAGTACTCCCGCCCACTTTTCAAGCTGCCAATAGGCCAAAGTCCAGACGTTATACTGTGGAAGGAATGAGTGAGTGAACGCAGTATGACGTCGGGCCCCGCCAGGCTATATAAATACCCCCCACAGAGAATTACATTCACACCTCCCAGAGAAGTTGAAATTCCAGCGTCTGGACGAACAACATCTCACTTTTTAACTGAAGCTATTCCTCACTAAAACATAGGTAAAATGCCTGTAATATATTTTTCTCGTGATCATTAGAATGTCTAGAGCATGTGCATAATTATGTTAATATTGTGAAAGATACCCCCAAAATGCAAATTAGAGCATGATTTATGATTTATGATTTATGGCTATAAAACCTTACAAAAACATTATTCTTTTTTTAACATTACATTTTCCTGTGATTAGGACTCCTACAACACCATCTGATGGCAATGATGGGTCATACCATTTAGACCTTGATACAACATAAACAATATCAGCTACAGAATCCCTTTCTACACAACCCAGTTGAATAAAACATGCAAATGAATAAAAGTTAGCAAAAAATATTTAATGTTTGATCAATACACAGCACTAACCTGTAAAACCAGGCATGCAGACACATTCATAGCCACGGGTACGGTCAATACACGTGGCGCTGTGCAGACATGGGCTGGACAGGCACTCGTCTATGTTGATTTCACAGTAGCTGCCTGTAGACAAAATAGTTTATTTATTCATATTTATTTATTTATTTATTCATCAGGGACAAAGCACATTAATCAACATGTCAGTTTTCACATCAGTGTAAATGGGCCAGAGTTAGCCATAAGCTAGTTTTCATCTGTAGTCCCCGAGCGGGCTGTAAAAAAGTAGTGATAAGACTATCCATATAAAAATCTGTACACTACAATACAGTACAGTACAGTACAGTACAGTACAGTACAGTACAGTACAGTACAGTACAGCAGACGGCAGTCCAGGGGTGCCGCAAGATCATTTGATAATATTTGGAATTTATTTGGACACTTGAAAAAATATTATTTAGTATAATTTTAAACTTGAAGTACAAAGTTATTTTCAGTCAGTTCTAACCAAAATTATCTCAACGTTCTCCTCGCAAACATAATCACTAAAATGTTGACACTGTCGGGCAGAAACCTCGTATCTCCAAGTTTCAAATGTGTATGTCTTTTGGTAAAGCAAAGCCCTGCTTCATACTAGACTGTCGCACAAAACTAGTGAAAACAGCAGATCTACAAGCACACAACGCCTTTAGTACATTTTATAGATGATAAATACAAAACAAACGGTTTTGGACAAGGTTTCCACCCTACAACGACGATATGCTTTAAATATAAGGTGCTGGGAGTGAAAAGTATAATGTAGGGGTGCCCGTGCCTCGAATTAAAAATATATTTATGGGGTGCCCTGAGACAAAAAGGTTTGGGAACCCCTGCAGTACAGTACAATACAACACAACACAATACAATAACATTTGTAAATAGTACATAGTAAAAGGGACAAAACAGTTATAGTAAATTATGAGTGACACAAGTGACAAATGGAGCTGATAGTTATCCATGGCCATGATTACAAATGTGGTTGCCACCTCTTAACACATTGGATGTCCCTATTTTTTTATTATTTATCTCCTCTAAGTGCCCAGGCCCACCACCATTGTGGCTAATCCGGCCCTGCTGCGTCAATGCATGCGCGATGACGTCACTTGGTCACATGAGCGCAGACAGGATGTTATTGTGTAACTTACTGTAAGGGCTAGTGTGGATCATAGCTGTTCATTGCCGATCAAAATCTGGACATTTTGCCGCACGCGGCCACAGTTTTAGCCATAAAACAAACATCAGAGATAAAGGGCTTTAAAGATGGGGAAATGCATTGGAGTAAACAGAGAAAAACGGCCGCGCGATGCTCTCAGCGTCGACTCGAAGCAACTAGTGGCTAATGGGCTACATCCAGGCGTAGCCCCGACCAAACGGTGAGATATAAAGTTATACTGTAAATACAGTAAACACGTCAACGCGTCGTGGGCCTCCAGCGACATCAAAGAAATTGTCGTGTAGACACCTCGTGGGCATCCGCTGTGTTAAACACTTTCTAAGCCGCGGCAGAACCCCCTGAACAGAGGTAGGCCTACTGCCGAAGAAATAAGCTATTTATTTACAAACAAATTTATAAACATGTTTGCCCACATGATAACACACGTAATGGAGGGCTCAGTACGAGCGCGTATATTGATCCTTGAGGTCGGCGATCTTACTTTGGCGACGCAGCAGGGGGATCTCCTCCATTCGTTTACGTGCAGCGAAACAGGGAAAATAGCCATAGGGAAGCGGTGCCCGAGCGTGACTGAGTCCGCGATCCAAGTACAGAAACATAGATGCTTGTAAAACCGCCATTTTGTCTGTTGTTTTGCACGGAGTGGCAGCTCCGTGCAGGGAGGGATGGAGGAGCCAGGCATGCATGCATCCAGAATGTAAGTCAACGGCGGTGCCTGCTGGATGCTACGAGTAGCACACCCACGTCCAGAAAATTAGTGAGAGGGGGTGTTAACCCTTTCAGATGGCTCCAAAGGGACACAGAGAACAACGGCCGATCGTTTTTTTTTTTTATTATTATCATTTATATCAAAAGTACGGGAAAGTACGATGGCTGACTGGGTGGTCCGGACAAGTACGGGCAAGTACGGCCCGGCTTGGAAAGTGTTAAGGTAGAATTTGAAGGTCAGATAATTGGAGGTCTCTCTAACTTCAGTAGGGAGACTGTTCCATTGATGGGAGGCTCTAACAGAGAGGACAGTTTAACCAAACACACATCACTGTCTGAATGGTACCTCACAGTCCCCTCTGATAGTTGGTGCCCTTGTTGTTCTGCCACCACTTTCACTTGGTTTTATAAACTGCTCCAACGGTGAGTGGTGCAAGCAAATAGATACAGTTACATTACAGTGTTCGATCGCTTGTCACTACTTCTTGAAATTGAAAACTACTGGTAGAACTTAGAAGAAACTTGAGATTAGGGTGTCTAAAAACACTGAGTTACACGATTTACAAAGCTATAGTCTCACTGTAAGTGATGCACAATTTTAGGCCTAGAATTATTGAATGCTTTAACCAGTGAAAAATAGCAGATATACAAGCTCACTGCGAGCTTGTAGATCTGCTATTTTTGGAAAAAAAAATCATGAAAATGTGTGCAAATCTTGTGACTATATGTATTTTCAAAGCGAACGTTTGTAACTCAAATGTTGCTTCTGGGTGGTCCCTGGAACTAAATATTTTGAGATGGGGATCCGTGGCCAAATAAATATCATTTTGGGGTTCCTTCACATGAAAAGGTTTGAGAACCACTGACATAGTAGTCTCTCAAGAACAGACTAACTGAGCTCCAGTTAAGTGAAAATGACCTTTTCTTTGACGATGGCTGGCCAGATTGCTGACATAGAAACATAGGGTTTTTCAAAAAGTCTTAGAAGGATTCAAAAGACACTTATAGAATCGGGTAAAAATTCAAATTTTCACGATTTTTCAAAAATAGCAGATCTACAAGGTCGCAGCGCGGCACTCGGTGCCGCGCTACGAGCTTGTATATCTGCTATTTTTCAATAGTTAAAGCATAAAATAATGATACACAATGATGTGTACCCCGTTCTGAATGGGTTAAAATCGGGTATGGGTGGCCCCAGGAGGTGGCGCCAAAATCCCCCTTCTACCGCTGTGTAGCTTAGCAGCAGCAACTTTTTAATCACATGAAACCTAGCGCCCCTATTCTGGGGGTCGGACATTCAGTGAAAATAGCTCATCTACAAGCCCACGACATGTCGCAACACGACCCATTGTGAGCTTGTAAATCTGCTAATTTAGATTTGGTGTAGAGGGGGGGAAAAAAGAGGTGATCAAGTATGGACCCATGGGGGACAACCAGTCAACCAATTATATAGGGTTTGATATAGCAGAAATGTTTGACATGCAGCAAAACGAGCACCCGATAAAAACTTTAGTTGAAGAACCAAAAAATCCCATTAAAGAATGTACATAACTCAAGGTTTAACCCATTTAGGCCTAGAATTATTGAATGCTTTAACCAGTGAAAAATAGCAGATATACAAGCTCACAGCGCGCTGCGAGCTTGTAGATCTGCTATTTTTGAAAAAGTCGTGAAAATGTGTGCAAATCTTTGAATATATGTATTTTCAAAGCGAACGTTTGTAACTCAAATTTTGCTTCTGGGTGGTCCCTGGAACTAAATATTTTGAGATGGGTCCGTGGCCAAATAAATATAATTTTGGGGGTCCTTCAAATGAAAAGGTTTGAGAAGGTTTTGAGGTTTTGAGAGATAGTAGTCTCTCAAGAACAGACTAACTGAGCTCCAGTTAAGTGAAAAGGACCTTTTCTTTGACGATGGCTACCCAGAATGCTGACATAGAAACATAGGTTTTTCAAAAAACCTTAGAAGGATTCAAAAGACACTTATAGAATCGGGTCAAAATTCAAATCTGCTATTTTTCAATAGTTAAAGCATCAAATAATGATACACAATAATGTGTACCCCGTTCTAAATGGGTTTTAATGTATGAATATTGCCAAAAGACATGAGGGTTTTGAAAATTAATATGCCAATAATAAATGAGTCATTTTGTTTGCTAGAGGCGTGTATAAAAGGCCCGTAGATTACCTGTGATGCCAGGAGGGCAGTGGCAGCTAAATGAGTCGAGGTCATCAACACAGGAACCTCCGTTTTGGCAAGGCTGGCTCAGACGCTCGTTTACTTCAAGCTCACAGCTATTGCCTGGGAAGGTGAAGAGAGAGGGGGGTCACTTAATTAACAAACTGTGACATGTTGTGACACTCAAAATCAAGGGCACTGCGCTGTTAAAACGTGGTCATTCTTCCTTTGAGATAACGGACGTGAAGATATTGCAGGTGGCATATTATCATGCAATCATACAAATATGCCTGTCACAATTATTACATAATCGTCTAATCGCAAATATTTGAAATAATCGCAAATATTTTGTCATAATCGTCATAATTGTGAATGTTGAAAATTGTTCATACATTTAAAAACCTTTTCAGAAATAGTGGAAATAGCAAATCTACAAGCTTGTAGATCGGCTATTTCCACTATCAATGTTATTTTTTAAGTATAAAGTATAAAGTCAGTAATTTCTTTGTATATTTAGGTTATGTGTCATATCTACCATATGCAACTTCAAAGCCTAAAAGCCCAACAGAAATGTAATTATCAACGACAAAAACGCAATTAAATTGTTAATCACAATTATTTGAGTGACAATTAATTGTCATGTAAAATGTCATATCGTGACAGCCCTACATACAAACCACTATTAGGGCCAACGGTGACTGCGTGGCCCAACTAGGTCTGGGAACCTAGGAAGGCTCAGTTCATTTTTGAGCCGTGCAAACCGCTACTACATTTCACTTTGTGTGTTTTAGTACGGAATGTATTAACTTGTAAATTGTAAATATTGAAGCAGTCAACCGTAACCCTACTGGCCAAAGCTGGGACAGCAGGCAGGGGGGGAACTACATGCACAAGCATAAGAGCGCGCCGCTGGGGTCTACAATAGGATTCAATGGACGCCGAGTGACGTTTGTGACGTAATTGAAAAACCTCCTCCGGCCGTCCGTCCCTGAGTCCGTCCCTGAGTCACACGTGTGACGTGACATCACAGAGTCCACAGCTGATATCACTCTGACATCACAGAGTCCACAGCTGATGATGTGGCGTGATGTCATACAATGTCATACAATACACAAACAAGCCCTATATAAAGGGGCAATTCTCACCAGGGAAGAGAGCATTCCTCGACTCAGACCTTATCGCCAGGATCAACTAAGCTTATAGCTTATCATCACATCCAAGATGTGATAAGATACTCAGCTAGTGGGGAATGCTCTCTTCCCTGCTGAGAATTGCCCCTTTATATAGGGCTTGTTTGTGTATTGTATGACATCACGCCACATCATCAGCTGTGGACTCTGTGATGTCATCGTATCTCCATATATGGCCATCTCCGTATATGGAGATATAAGTCGTCCATGCCCAAGTATGGGCTGGTGAGGTCAGACTTTGTGTGATGCGTAGGTTATCTCCATATATGGAGATTCAACATTCCAGGTGTAACTATGGCTGCCCGTATGACGTGAGAGGTGGAGGCTGTGATATAAGACCGGCATTATCTACCGACAGATTAGTAACAAGATGTCAAAATCGTTGAAGGTTGAATCTCCAGATATGGAGATAACCAACACATCCCTCCATATATGGAGATAACCGATGCAGTGGTTAAGAACTTAACCGAGATGCCTTGAATCGTCACACTCCATATATAGTGTTATCCACATTTCGTGTAGCCGCCCTGTACAGGAAGTGATGTCACAACTCGCTGACATCACCGTCAGGTCCACAGCGTGACCGTCGCTTATCTCCCGATTCGGGAGTCTTACTGGTTACACTTACGTACAGTAAGTACGAAGATTTGCTTCTTCCGGGTGCTTCAAAACGCCACTGAGCACTTGTATTGAAATTAATAGCTGGGAGTGGGGCTGTCCGCTCTCTATATTATATATAACTCTATGATTAACACATTTCGTGCCTTAGATGGAGATCTCCGTCTTTTCAAAAGTAGGCACTTGTGCGCCATAGACGAAGATTTCTTAGACAGACAGAGATGTATGAATCTGATTAATATCACCGTTATGTACAGTCCGGAGTGATCCTCGGTTGCTGTGAGACGAGTGTACTGTATATGTCACCGCTAGATCGAGAATCAGTTAGATCGAGAACCGGAGCGCTCGTCGTGCAGCCGAGCTAGGCTAGTAGCTAAACAAAGAAAGAGGGGTCGCAAACGAGTGACGTCAGCGACTACACAAGTGAATGGCTGTTGTCGCCATCTCATGGTGAATACGCAGAATTACACAGGTGCACTGATAAGAGACTATCAAAGTGAATTGATCCAGGTGGTGGTAGGGGTGTGTGGTGAACGACAAAACGACTGCTCTTACCACGATCTAGCCGAGTTACCCAATCTAACTAACATATACCGGTACATAAAAAACCCGGAAACAAAACAGACTCCTCCATCCGGTTCAATTCTTCTTCTGCAGAAAAACACAACCTTTCCTCTGGTTCTAGCTCTCCACAGTGCCATGTGCTCCATTCCACACAGTGTGTAAATGTTTTGACTGGCTTAGAGAGAGGACAGCCTCAGTATGCTCTGTGAAGGAGCAGGGAACACACGCACCCACGTGTGTGCGCGTTATCGCCGTTGGAAAACACGCTAAAAACAACTAAAGTAAACGCTGGCACTAAACCGTTGGATTAATTCAGAATAGCTGGCACCAAATGTGAGTAACCAAATGTATTAGTATGGATCTCCATGTATGGAGATCCGAGTTCAAGTAACTGACGTCACGGACAGAACGGCCCATATACAAGGAGATATGCATGTGTGTCGTGTTTGCACCACTCACTTCGCATGGGTGCTATTTTTAAAAAATACACTTCAACCGCTCAGCGTGGATCGCAACCCTTACCTATCAATCAATTAGCTACACCTCCACTATTGGGGATGAAAAAAAAACTAAACTAAAAGTGTTGATGTGAGTCTTTTGGCTCAAAATATGCAATTGTTGTGCTGTGTCACACTCTGCTCTTGAGTGAGGGTTGTGCTGGCCAAAAAATGGCACTTGAATCAAAACTCAATACTTACCAAAATACTCAAACTAGCAAGACAGAGTCCTTCTTTGCAAAACAAGCAAGTGATTTATTCACCTCTCAGAGTCCCAGTAAAATGGTGCTCACAAAATACAGCACTAACGGAAAATGATTTAAATAAGACTGTCCAGATTGGCGTTGGGTCTCTTCAGCTTCACATCCTTACATTGACTCCTGAGCAGTGGCAGGTCTCCCTTCTTATAAAGGTTAAGTCCCTCCCACTGGACCGTACCATTCTTAAATTGACAATTTACCTATGAACCAGTATACCACTTTTACAATTACAAATCATTGACACATTTAAAGTATCATGACATTTCGCAAATAATAATTCATATACTCAATTCACATATTAAAACCCACAGGTAGTAATGATTCAGCATACATGTTTTGATTGGCACAGGTGTGCTTAACAGGCTCCCTACCATGGTGTCTACAATCGATCAACCAACCAACCAACCAACCAACCTACCAGTAAGACTCCCTAATCACTAACCAGTAAGACTCCCCAATCGGGAGATAAGCGACCGTAACGTCGCATACAAAAACTTTAGAAGGCATTCGTATAGCCAATCAGGAGGGAATATGGGAAATGGAACAGATCCATGTTGATGACATGACTGAAGAGATACTGTGTACCGCTTTGCGTGATTTTAGGACAAAATCTGTAGGAGCAGTGTCCAGAAATGTGTTTTGCTAAAATCGCCCTTATGGTGGCGCTAAATGGGACAGATCCATGTTGATGACATGACTGTAGAGATACTGTGTATCGCTTCGCGTGATCAATGCAATACAAACAAACATTCTCTGAAATGTAGTTAACTACTATACAGTCCAACTCAAAAAACTTGTGACCCCTCTGTTGTGAAATAATGTCCCCGCTTGGAGGTCTGCAATATTTTCACCAAAAGGCCCTTTTAGAAATGTCAGCACTAGCCCTGAATACATGACTATCATATACATGATAGTCATGTTGCCACGTTAACATAAGAAGTAGTGGGGAATCGAGCCCTCTACGGTTTGAGCTAGGAATGTCAGATTTAAAAAATAAATTGCTTACCCAAGCCAACTTTGACAACGATTTGACGCCGCGCAATGTTCATTACACATTTTTATTCAACAATCCGGGAGCGGCGTGTAATGAACGTTGCACGGCGTCAAATCGTTGTCAAAGTTGGCTTGGGTAAGCACTTTATTTTTGAAATCTGACGTTCCTAGCTCAAACCGTTGAGGGCTCGATTCCCCACTGCTCCTCATGTTAACGGGGCAACATGACTATCATGTATATGATAGTCATGTATTCAGGGCTATGTCAGCACCTGCCTCTCTAACATTCTCTGCACGTCCCTGTGCCAGAGCGTAGACTCAGTTGACTCAGTCAGTGACGTTTGCAGCCAAACAACTGAGTCACTGTTCCATCAGTATACTGTACTTATAACCACCATCTTCGGACTGCCTGCCTTGACAGTTACTGCTCTGTCTGCTTGGCCCTCTCCCTCGATCTGCCTAGCCGTCGCCCCCGTATAGCCTTGGTCAGGGGTGTCGCACCGAATCCTGGGCCCTGGGTACAAGGACTCATGCACTGCGGGGCCCCCATGAATGTTCTTCATTAACCCATTCAGACTGGGAACAACATTATTTTGTCCTTTAACTATTGAAAAATAGCAGATATACAAACTTTTGAGTGGTGCTCAAAACTTTTCATGTGAAGGACCCCCAGAATGATATGTATTTGGCCACGGACCCCCATCTCAAAATATTTCGTTCCAGGGACCCCCCCAGAAGCAAAATTTGAGTTAAAAATGTTCGCTTCAAAAATACATATATTCATGGGTTGCATTTGTAGTCCTATACCAGCCATGTTGAGGACTCTGTGCCGCGCTGTGAGCTTGTATATCTGCTATTTTTCAATAGCTAAGTATAAAATAATTAAGGCCCCTCCACCTTGGGCCCTGGTGACTCAGACCCACTCCCCCCCCTTGTGACGCCACTGCCCCCGTATACAGTAGCCTCGGTCTCCTCCACTCCCAGGTATCCATTTCTCCGGATTACCCTAAGCCGCCTCACCTGCTTGTCAATCAATCCTCTGTGGAAGGCGTCGCCTGCCTCTGACCCCGACGTGTTACTGCACTTATACTGTACTCTAGCCTTAAGATAAGGGCTGTCAAATATGTCCTATAGCCTTAAGATAAGGGCTGTCACAGTATATATTAGAGCTGATGGGGGTTGGAAGGCTTGAAGTCAATGCATTGGACGGGGGGGCTGGGGGACATACCACGTGCTTTAACACCATCCATGGCAGTCCATGAGCATTTCTAGGCACGCGCACACAAAAAAAGGTTTATTTTTCACACACACACACACACACACACACACACACACACACACACACACACACACACACACACACACACACACACACACACACACACACACACACACACACACACACACACACACACACACACACACACACACACACACACACACACACACACAGTAATATTGTTATATACTTATCAAAATAGTGTAGTAACACTTTATGTCTCCCTGGAATAATATGGCTCATATCCTCATTAGAACCATGAAATGTAATGTAACTGCATTCAGCTGAACGAACTTTGCAACCACGTGTACTCCAGACTCCAGCCCTCAGCAATGTGTGGACGAGTCCCTGAGCACTGAACCTCCCCCCTCCTCTATGGGCAGCACTCAGCTGGGTGAAGCTGAAACATCCCCTGTGGGTTGTGATAGGTATGATACAATAATAAATCCAGTAAAAAGCCCTGAGGGCGAGAAGCGACCTCGCGCACATGGGCGCGTGAACATGGGCACGTGCACAGATCTCCCTAGGTGACAGCCCTGCAAGCCAAATGACGTCATGATGATGTTATGATGACGTCCTCCGGACGTTCAGAACCAGGCCAGATCACAGCCCATATGGGGATGATCTTGACGTCGTTACCAGGACGTCATATGGACTATAGGATTATTGTTGTTATTTGTAATGTTAGTTGAAATATGAGCATGTAAGGTTATATTCTGGGACATATCTAACTAGTTATGATATTGATCTGGCCTCGATCGGACCCTCGTGGGCAGGATTTATGTTGGTTGAAATCAGGTGATATTCTAGGCCAGATCTGACTAGTCATGGTTTGACTTGATCTGGCCCAATCAAGACGTCACTGACCGTGGTCCTCACCGTGCTTGCTGGGAGACCATGTCAAGCTCTTTAATATTTGTGCAGCTTCCCTGCTTGAAAGGGATTGGTACAGACCATTGGAGGTTTTAACTGGGTTCCACTCATACAATGACCACACCGTTTTCCTTCTTTTACTCTTCTTTACTTTTCTTTTGTAGGTTTACAGGTACAGGTGAGCAGGTATTGTGGGTAAGTAAGGTGTAAGTTGTAAGGTGAAAAACCTTTAAAGAAAATAAGAAAGGACTACAGTAAATGCAATGCAGATGAAATAGAAATACATGCTTTTCATATATGCTTTTAAACACTTGTAAATACTGTTTTTACTTTCTTCATGAATTTGTTTTTTAAATATATGAATTCGTTTTTAACTTTTTAAATACCATGAATTAGTTTTAATTGTTTTAAAGATAAGCAGTCTCAATTGAAATGTAAATATAATAAACATTTAACTTTAGCAGCATTCATCTCGTTTTTATCAATCTACAGATCCACTAAATGAATCCCATTTGTTTTCAAACAATTTGAAGTCAAACAATCATGTTAACTTTAGCTTCAAAACATCAACACCAAACAATTGACCATGAACTTGACCGCACGTTCCAACGTGCGCTACAAGCGGTTGCGCAAGAGTTTTACGATCGTTAAACAAACAACAGTCCGTCTCTCACCGGCCGTTTCTCCAGGCTTTTTATGGCTGCACCAGCGCTGCTTCATTCATGTTTTCCAGCGCAACTTTGCTGCTGCTGGACACACTGTCTGCTTTGTTTGAAAATGGAGGTTACTGAAGGATTCCTCCCTTCTCCTTTCTGTCCTCTGGTGCGGTGACGCGCAATGACGCTGATTTGTCAGGTAACGCTTTGGGAAGGGATTCAGACAGCTGTCACTCACGCTCCCCATATTAACCCCTTCATTTCCAGCAGGGATTTTCCAAGTTGACTTCACAGACCATATCAACTCAATCTTCATTACTCACATTTTAGTTGTGTTTATAGGCTTATTTCCATTTGAGGTTAAGGTCAGGCAAAATTAGTCCATACACGGTCTTCATTTGAGAAGTACAATATCATACCACAAAAAGTTATACTTTTAAATAACTTATCTAGGAGTTGGCTGTGAGATCAAGGGTGCGCTTTGGAGCATTTTGTCCCTCGCTGTCACTATACTTTTAAAGTGACAGATCCGGGGGAAAGTTGACTGAGACAGCATGTACTTTATCCAGCAGTGCCTAGCTACTTCAGAGACCTCACTGATTGGTCCAGGTCCTGACCGTGCTTGCTGGGAGCAGACTGCTTGGCGAGCGCTGGTGCTTTGGCATGGGATCATCATTTGACCAGGAATGCCAGCCATGGTCATTTAACACTTCCTGCGCCAAGAACCAACCTCCTCAAACATACAGTTATTTATCGATCAATGTCATTCTGGAATTTGTTACCTACTCATATTGATCTTATCTTTTAAGTATGCTTTAAAGACACATATGTTGCAGCTGACCACATGACCAGAATCTTAATTTTACATTGTTAAACTTATATTATGTATTGAAATTACGTTTTTGTTAATTTGTTATTTTTGTATTGAAATTATGTTTTTTTTGTAATTTGTTATTTTTTGTATCACATTAATTATGTATTCATGTTTTTATATTTGTATGAATCCTATATGGACCCCAGGAAGACTGTCGCTTTGCCTTCAGCTAATGGGGATCCATTCAATAAACAATAAACAATAATCATGCCGCACGTTATCATCAACCTGTTCTGACTTCTGAACGCTGGTGCAGATTACAGTCAGATGATGGCCAGCAACATTTTCGTATCCGTTTTACAGATTGGTTGTCGATATACCAATTCTTACGGACCATGTTCGGGGAACAGAACTCTGTCCAAAGCAGACTGGTAAAAGCCTCATGAATCACGTGCATTTGACACTTTTGTAACGTCATTTCTCTGAACTTTCAGAATACCGAAACCTTTATCCTCACGTAATATTCATTTCAGAAATAGTGCTTGTGTCGTGGGGTATGTACAGTATTACCTATAGGTAAATGGAAAATGGAAACACCAGCAAATATGGTAACCACATTCAAAGTGTATGAATCAGAAACAAAAGCAAAACTGTGACAAACTCGGCCCTAATTAACAACAACACCACCATTGCTCTAACTCAGGGATTAAAGCAAAATAAAATCTCACCACTGAAAATGTTAGCTTTGCCAAGTCATACTCAGCGATTCGTGAAACGGTGTGAAAGGATCCATGTCAAACTGAGTGAATGTTTGTGTTGTATTTCACTGATTAAAGCACTCACCTATGAAGCCGGGTGCACAGAAGCAGCTGTAGCCAGGGAGGGTGTCTTTGCAGACACTCAGGGCTCCACACGGCTTGTCTTCACAGTCACCTAGATTTACCTCACAGAACTGCCCTGTCAGACCTGTGGAGAGAGAGAGAGAGAGAGACACTGGATTTTATTTGATGGTTTACACAGGGGTGCCCAAAAGGTATATTGTGATCTACCAGTAGATCACCAAGGGTGTGCAGGTAGACCACATGACATGCCTCTAAAAATGTACAATTAAAATATAAAAAGAATATGTCAATATGACATCAAGAAGGGCCTGTCAGCTCCCTTCATGGCTTCTAAAGTAGGCAAACCTCCAATGCGATACTTTGTTCAAGAGACAGTAAAGAACCCCAAAACCTACCACTGTGTAAACCAGGGGTGCCCACACTTTTTTGACGTGACATCTACTTTTAAAATGACTAGCTCAACATGATCTACCCATCCAAAATGTTTTAGCTGAGGGCCTGAGGGGGGCTTTGGAATAGCAGAACTGTTACATTTTAGACAAACACACTTACTGTAAGGGGGAAATAAAAGTGTGGGCACCCCTGGTTTACACAGTGGTGTAAACTAAGTACATTTACTCAAGTACGCGACTTCCTGGTCACATGATCTCCCGTTGCATTTTGGGAATTGGAGTGTTTCTCTTCAGGAGCGGGTGCCTCATTTGAAAACTTTAGTCACTAGATTACTAGAGAACATAGATCACCCACAATATACATTTCGGCAATTTGAAAATAGTCGATCTACAAGCTTCGCATTGTGAGCTTGTAGAGCTGCCATTTTCAAAATACTTTAGATATTTGAAAACTCGTGAATGGGATATTCTGCATAATGTACTTTCTACTTTTGGTACTTATGTATGTTGATACCAATACTTTTGTACTTTTACTCAAGTCAATTTTAATGCGAGTACTTTTTTCCACCACTGGGTTTACGTATAATCTCACAGGTAATAAAATATCTTGTCTTGTAAAGAACAGGGATTAGCTGCCACTTTAGAATGAAGTTGTACAACATCAGACATCAAAGACACAGACATCTAAGGATGGAAGCTTGAAACAAGGGCCCACTACAAACTCCATAACAAATGTATTGAGTACCCGATTATCAATAAGCTTTGGGCTTATCAAGCCTGTTATCGAGCATAGCGGCCCATGACGTCCTGTTTAACCCTTAAGTGCTGTTCGGGTCATTTTGATCCGGGAAGCACAGAAATACACAGTATTATGCCAAAACACAGACACACAGTCACCCCCACTTCTAACACCCCCCTTCCGAAGAAACATTGTCTGATTTTTATTGTTTCCTATAAGCATGAGCAATATTGCCCTGTATTAAATAAAGTAGTTTTTTTTACATGAATTTCAGCAAAATCAGTGAAAACACCTAGCTCTTTCAGTGTTTAATGTGATATAGCAAAGCAGAAATGCAAACATTTACCATATATATCATATGAATTGTTTGGTATTGAGTCCAAGTCAATGTATCATGATGATTTGTTAAGTTAAAATTTATATTAGTGTTATTAAACCAAATATCCCCCGGGTCAAAATGACCCGAACAGAACGAAGGTGTAGTGAATCTGAACAGAACTTAAGGGTTAAACAATTAAGACAAGAGGTGATCAAGACATTATTACAGTACTATTCATAATATAAAGCCATGAATGATTGTTTTACAGTTTTTCACGATTGTTAACACACATTTTTCACTACAATAACGGCTTTCTCAAAACTGCACACACAAAACTGAAAACCTCATACACAAAATGCTAAACCTCACACACCCTTCCCAAGATAGACACTTTGCCATCAAATCACCTAACTGTGTTCACAAAATGGAACTCATGTTTTCATCTGGTACGCACACCATATTTTCAAATGACACACACCATGCATGGAGTACACACAACTAAGCATTTGCTACACGCTACCAAGCATTTATAGCACACTGAAGTGCAAAATTGAAAACACAATCGTTGAAATGGAACACACCCATATGAATGACAATGACTCTTAGTACAGTCATTATATGAACCTAAAACAAATTGCAATAGTAGCAAACTCAACTGATTCTGTATCCTCATTATGTCCTTAGTGAGGGAAAAAAAAGTCCCAAGGAATCCCATCAGGGGAAAGTTTTGAAAACTACCTACCAACCTTCACTTACTATATACTACACTATAAAGGAAAATATGACTCCCAAAAAAATCTGCTTTAAGGTATTCTGAATCCATTGCAAGCATTTGTTTTGCATGAAAAACATTCCTTGGGCTAAAAACTGACCCCAAAAGACTTTTCGTGCAAAACAAAGGCTTGCAATGGATTCAGAATAATTAAAAACCCCTAGTTTGACCCCTCACATCCCACTTAAAGCAGATTTTTTTGGGAGTCATTTTTTCCTTTATAGTGTAGTGTATAGTAAGTGAAGGTCATTTTCAAAACTTTCCCCTGATGGGATTCCTTGGGACTTTTTTCCCTCACTATTAATGAGGATACAGAATCAGTTGAGTTTGCTACTATTGCAATTTGTTTTAGGTTTAGCCTAATTATGGCCTAAAATTACTGGACTATCTGGAGTATGAGCTATTTCCCCTTTTGTAAAATGACTCGGTGTAGGCCTACTTTATATGACGACAAGGTGCTCCTGCTGCCAGATGATGAATCTTACCTGGTAAACAGTCACATTTGAACCCTCCGGGTAGCTCCGTACACTTTGATCCGCGATGACACAGATGATCAACGCAGTGGCTTATGGGATTTTCACAGTGGCGCCCCGTGAGCCCGTGTCGACACACGCACGCGTACGTGGCGTTCAGATCTTCACAGCGGAGGGTCCCTTCAGGGTCACAAGGATTTGACACGCATCCGTTCACCGCTGAGGAGCAGTCCACGCCCTGGAATCCTAGGAAGAGTTGGGATCAAAGGATAGGATAGATTTAGCTACAGTATACAGTGTGTGTGTTCTGTTGATTACAACAATGTTTCTCAATCTTTTTTGGCTTGAGTACCCCCTTTCCCTGATTTCTGAATCCAAGTACCCCCTTTACCCGACAACATTTTGCTTATAAAACTTTAATTCAAATATACATAAATAGTGGTATATGATGCTATTTCAAGAATATAAAATCACAAATAAGGAATGTTGTGAAAGAATTTAAAAACGGTTTTCATGTCAATAACCTCAATCAGGCATGCGCTGGGCCCCTGATTCAGCCCGGGAAAAATAGTTGGAGAGGCCCTCATTGCGCGCTATAGAGAGAGATCTCTCTCTATAGCGCTGCTGCTACTCAAAGATTTGCCATTTCAGATCATGACAAGTGACAAGCCAGTGGACCAATTACTGTCCATGAGTTATATTTCATCGTTGTCAGGTGGAAACCTTGTACGTCCAAAACCGTTTGTTTTGTATTTATCATTTTAAAAATGATTTAAACTAGTGAAAACAGCCGATCTACAAGCACACAACGCCTCGCACCGCGAGATCGTCTGTTTTCACTACTTTTGTGCGACGGCCTTGTATGATGAAGCAGGGCTTTGCTTTGCGAAAACAATTACAAATGTGAAACTTGGAGATATAAGGTTTCTGCCCGATTTTTGTATTTATTTTTTCCTAATGGCCGGCCTGGACCGGCCAGGAATGAACCGGCCGTTCGGGAGTTGTCCCGCTTTTCCCAATGGCCAGCACGTCCCTGAGCTCAATACATTCAAAGAACTTTAAAACACATCCCAGTTGCCTGGTAGTGGTACCATGTAATTTGGTTTAGCAACTCAGGCTCATATCAAGTTTATCCATTTTGTCATCATTAAACATAACAGTACATGTTTTTTCCCCCCATCCTAATTCAATTGTAGTCAATTATTTAACTATGAACAATATTAGCATGATTTATACTTCTATTTTTCTCTTTTTGGTGGGCAATTTCTGAGTACCCCCTGCAGTACCTCCGCGTACCCCTAGGGATACACGTAATTCACTGAATTTCCCCCGTGGGATAATAAAGGTATCTATCTATCTATCTACGTACCCCCATTTGAGAAACACTGGATTACAACACTGGTTCCCAAACTGTGTCCCTTAATTTTTGGTTTCCTTTCGTTTTGTTTTTTAATGATTATTATTTCAAAACATTTTCGATAAACATTTCCCCAAAAAAAACTATATATTTTCAAGAATTAAAAACTAAATTAAATTATTTTTTTCTGTAATTTCATGAAGAAATCAAAGAAATATCAAAGAAATTCCATAAGTTAGAACAACATTTTGTTTAAGAAGTAGTGAAAATAGCTGATCTACAAGCTCAGAACGCGGCGCATAGGGACATGTTGTGAGCTTGTAGACCTGCTGTTTTAACTAGTTTGGGAATCGGGCAAACTCTAATCTCTATTTTGGATCACAAGCTAAAAGGTTTGGGAACCACTGGATTACAGTGTGTGGATCTGGTTTCCCACTTCTTTTTTTTTTTATTTTAAATTTTTATCCCACAATTTTGCAACCCATTTCTCACCCAGTGCCATTTGCAATCCTGGGCTCTGCTCTCCCTCTGCCGCGCCTGGGGAGACAACGGACTGACCTCATGCTTCCTTCAATGCATGAGGAGTCCAAGTTGTTTCTTTTCACCTGACAGGGGGGATTTCCCCGGGATGGACGTAGTGCGTGGAAGGAACACGTTATTCCATGGACGTAGCGCGTGGAAGGAACACGTTATTCCAACCAGTTCCTTTCCCCTCCATCAGGTGCCCCGGCTGGCCAGGGGGAGGCATTATTGAGACCAGGATTACTGCATGTTTTTGTGAGGGTATCAACCCTAGGAGACACAGGGAGAACATGCAAACTCCACACAGAAAGGCCCTATCACCAACCCCACCTAGGGTGTGGGCGCTGATGACGCGGAGGGAGAAACACGCCCCCAGCACCCACAGCGTCCCCCGGCGGGAATCGAACCCAGGACCTTCTAGCTGTGAGGTGAAGCGCTAACCACTGCGCCACCGTGCCGCTGAAGTGCACAGAAGTTTCCCACTTCTGTGCACATCTGCACTTCCTTAACCATGTTTAACCTGGCATCCTTATTTGGGGCATTTCACTATTAGGCCAAAAGCTTCAAAAAGGTTCAACAATGGTGAAAACAGAAGATCGGTCACAATACATTACAATAGGGCATTCACCAATTATTTGAATATTCGAATATCAAGGTCACTCACTATTCAACGTTGTTCACCGAAGTCGAATATTCGCTTATTTTTATTTTTTAATTGTTTTCTCTTAAAAAATATATATCGTTTATAAAGCTTGGCTAGATAGCAATTCATAAGAATGAGTTGTCAATGCCCCTGGTGGATGAATTTGTTAATGCTCTATACCAGGGGTTCTCAGACCTTTTTAGGCTGTGACCCCCAAAATAAACATATTTGAACTGGGGACCCCCACCCTGAAAAGCACTTGGAAATGTAGGTATTACATTTAATGTGACTCGGTTCCGCAGATAAATATTGTGAAAATAGCAGATCTACATGCTCACAACGCGAGGCGTTGTAGATCGGCTATTCGAATACTTTGAGGTCGAATAATTCGAATACTAAAAATCACTACTCGTGAATGCCCTACATTACAATGTGACACATTGTGACGTTAATATAATTGCTTAAACAGGGTTTAAAAGGCTAGAGCGGATATTTACTGTACATTTTAGTCCATATCTAGACAACAATATCAGGTGCCTTTTTTTAAATAACTAAATAAATGTCTTAACATGAGAAAAAGTTGTTCTGCTGGAAAAGCAAGTCTGTCCAGATATGAAGAATCATGACATCACAAGAGGAGGAGGAAGTTGCTATTTGTACACTGTGTATTAACTTTAATTGGTATGATATTGGTCTATAAATGTACATTGTAAATGTCTCGCATTTAACACTAGCTATACTGTAGTTACACATACTGTACGGGCAATGGTCTGGAAGCCTCTCTCCTGTTAACTATGAGATTAAATGTATTATATTGATGATATAGCTTTATGTTTGTTTATATGGAGCTTGTGGGAGTTTGCCAGGGTAAAGCCCTTTGCACACAGGACAGTTTTTTTTTTTTCGTTTGCTGCATGAATAAAACGCATTGGATTTGGTGTGCAAGGCTGTGCTGAATCGGCGCTGCGGATCCCAAAAGGAGTCATAAAAGGAGTGATGAGTTTTTTACCGCATGCGACAAGACGCACGAATCGAACTGGGTTCAATCGAGAAAAAAGCGCACGGCCGCAGCCACTCGTCGCACGGCTAATTCCGATCCGGTGTGCATGAGGTCGTAGAGAATCATTGTTTTCTTTTAAAAAACTGAAATTGTCCGTTTTATCCGTGCGGATAAACGCGCCTGTGTGCAAAGGGCTTTAGCCTCATCTTCCACTCCTTACTGGGTTCATCTCTCTCTCAACTAAGGTGTCCAGGGCCTGAAAACATTGAAGACCCCTGTTGTATACAGTAGTATACTGACAGCCGCGGCCCCACAGAGGGTACCATATACTAAACGGACGGTCTGTGGGTTAGCACGGGCAACGACTGGGTCCATGTACCCAGGGGAGGGTGAGGAGGGGGAGGGGGAGGAGGGGGAGATGGCATAAATCTGGCCCATTAAGCCCTCATCTCCCCCGGTGACAGGTCTCCGCCCCCAGGCTGCTCCAAAGCAAACTTCCTCTCCCAGGAGATGGAGAAGGCTGTCACCCCGCGGTGACTACAGCCCTGTCATGCACCCTCCCTCCCTGCCTCTGATGACCCTGGCATTAATAGGGAATCGATGGAGGAACGCGGAGGGGAGAGAAGAGGGGGAACGGTGAGAGAAAAACAAAGGGATGTGTCCATCTCCTGTTGGAGGATGTCTGAGAGGGAGGGGACCGAAGAGGGAGACGGTGTATACAGGGGGGCTAAAAGGGCTGGAGGAGGTTGGAACTATAGGAAGATGAGCGTAGACATTGACAGATCTCAGCTGCAATCGTCCTCTTGTCTCTCCCTCTCTCTCTCTCTCTCTCTCTCTCTCTCTCTCTCTCTCTCTGTGTCTCTCTAAAGTGTGAACAGCAGGGGCGTCACAAGGGGAAAGTGGGACTGAGTTACTAGGGCCCATGCAGGGTTGAGGGACCTTAAAGGACCACCTCACCTCTGGGACAACCAGATCTTGTTTTATTGTTGTTTGGGACACGATCAACACGATTGAAAAACAGCGCGGCACAGAGTGCCTTGCTGTGAGCTTGTAGATCTGCTATTTTTGAAAAGTTGTGAAAATGTGTGCAAATCTTTGAATATATGTATTTTTTAAGCGAACATTTGTAACTAAAATTTTGCTTCTGGGGGGGGGGTCCCTTGAACTAAATATTTTGAGATGGGGGTCCGTGGCCAAATACATATCATTTTGGGGGTCCTTCACATGAGAAAGGTTGAGCACCACTGACATAGAAACATAGGGTTTTCGATAAAAGCTTCAAAGACTTTTTCAAAAATAGCAGATGTACAAGCTCGCAGCGCGGCACTGCTATTTTTCAATAGTTAAAGCACAAAACAAGCAGTGAATCCTTGTACCCAGGGCCCAGAATGTGGTGTGACACCCCTGGTGAACAGCAACCCATCGATACCAGCAGCACCTCGAGGTGCAGGGCAGCCGTGTTGGAATGCTGCAGAGCTTCTGTACTGTATGTTTGTTTCTCAGACAGACAGAGGACAGGAGGAGAGGTTATCTGTGTGGCGTGACTCTCTTAAACGGACTGTGAGAACACCGAGAGAATGAACCTAACAATGTTACATGCTGTATACTGTAGCAAGAGTCTTCAACAGGGGGTCCGGGACCCCGAGGGGGTCCTCCAAATCTTTATGTGATAGAAAGGTTTTTTCTAGCGTCCATATTCGCATAAATAGCAGATCTACAAGCTCACACCGCCTTGCGCTGCGAGGCGTTGTGAGCTTGTAGATCGGCTATTTTCGGAAAAGAGCTTTGGTGTAGAGGGGGAACAGAGTGAAAGGTCAAGTTTATTAAGTATTGACGGTTCAAGTGGTTAAATATCTGAAAACACAAATGGACATGAATCCAAAATACACTGATGATTGTGCTGTCAAACGATGAAACAGTATGGAATCTATGAACAGGTTGTGGGGGTCCCTGCTTCATCTCTCTCTCAACTAAGGGGTCCTTGGCCTGAAAACGTTGAAGACCCCCTAGTGCAGGGGTCCCCAAACTTTTTCCAGTGAGGGCCACATAACTTTTCCCTTCTCTGATGGGGGGCCAGGGTCAGTTTGTAACAGAAAAAGTGTGACGATCGCAGGGGTGCCTATCGCAGGGGTTCAACGCGTCTGGTGACTGTACTCGCCGACAGACTCACGGCATTAAAGACATCTTTCTCCTCGGGACACACCTCCTCCACAACAACATTCAAACATTTCTTGACAAACTCTCCCTCAGTGAAAGGTTTACCGCCGCTTGCGATCAGCTGAGCAACACGGAAACTGGCCCGAACTGACGATTGGTTCAGCTGAGTTTGGCGTACAAATGTAGTCTGCTGAGCTAACAGTCCACCCAACAGTCTTACCCAAACCTTTTGCCATTATTCCGTTCTGGGGGGCTCACGTTCACGTTCTATGACGTGCAAAGTGAGGAGCAACATTTTTTTTTTTTTTCGTCATTGTTCAGGGGGCCGGGTCAAATGTGGAGGCGGGCCGTGTCCGGCCCCCGGGCCTTAGTTTGGGGACCCCTGGCCTAGTGTATAGTCAGAGAGTTCACAGTTCTATAATGGAATTATAATGTATGAACTGTCCTGTTGGGCTTATGGTTTTTGAGCGTTCCGTTCAATTTCACGTGTTTTGTGTCAGGTGCAGCTAGTGGCTCAGGGGTAGAGTGGCCAGGAACCGGCGAGGTTCCCAGTTCGATCCCGGGCTCCCCCAGAGTTAGTGTCGAAGTGTCCTTAATTGAGCGAGACTCTGAACCCCTAGCGCAAGCTCACAATGCGTTGCACCGCGACGCATTGTGAGCTTGTAGATCTGCAATTTTCAAAATATTTGTATACGTTTTATACATTTAAGAATAAGAATGTGACATTCTGCACAAGGAATACTTTCTACTTTTGGTACCGCAAGTACATTTTGATACCAATACTTTTGTACTTTTACTCAAGTCGATTTTGAATTCCAGACTTTTACTTGAGTATATTAGGCTATTTCTACATTGCAGTATTGATACTTTTACTGAAGTAAAAAAATATACTTTTTCCACCACTGCTTGCCACCTAAAACGGTGGTTCTCAACCTTTTCAGGCTCTGTTCTATTGTGAAAATAGCCGATCTACATGTACATGTAGATCTACATGCTCACAACGCCTCACGTTTGTGAGGCGTTGTGAGCATGTACATGTAGATCGGCTATTTTCACAATTTCTGCCTGTAATATTTGACAATTTGGCCAATGCTTAATTTGTCATTTTAGAGGCATTAAAACGCCCTTAAATTGTCACTTCAGAATACCAGTCTCTATACACTTAAACCTTATGTTGATCTGGGGACCCCCCCCCCCAAAATCATGGGGGGACCCCCCTGGGGGTCCCGACCCACAGGTTGAGAACCACTGACCTAAAAGCCACTCAACAATCTGCCCCCTCCTCATGTGTGGTGACACCAACCTCCTGGGGGTCCCCGAGACCCAGTCGTACCTGGGGGCGACAGGGCTTTTGCTTTCACCACCGACCCTGTGGAAATCATGCACCTCCCAATACCCAGAGAGAAGAGAAGACCCCCCACACACACACACACACACCCCCCACCCTCAAAACACCTCTTCAATATGGATTTTCCCCGCTAACTGCAACCCCCCCTCCCCCCCCCCCCCCGTCTCACCACCATTCCACTGTTTGTATATTGATCTTATTCCATAGTCTAGCCTTTTCTTAGTGTTTTTCCCAATAAAGTAGATTTTCTTTTGTCGTTTTCTGCTCCCCCCCACATGTAAAGCGTCTGTCTTTGGGCACTTAGAAAAGTGCTTTATAAATGTGTCATATTATTTATTTATTTCAATAATGTCATGCCAGTATGCAGGGTAGAACAGCATTAATGGTACAATAATCTTATTCAATTAATTTAAATTGTTTATGAATTGAAGACACATAGTTTTTAATTGTTTCTGTGATATTTGTTTACGCGAGCGTTCCACTGCAGTTCACTTATCTAATTCATTTTCATTGGGTTGTGACAACCGTCCTTTTTTTCCCCTTGTACCTGTACATGTCTGACCTGTCTGTACCTTATATGGGGGGGAGAGAGGTATTTATTTACTATTCTCCTTCTTCTTCTTCTTAAAAAAAGAAATTAAAACAAGGTGGCAAGGACATTTTTTATTCTTTTTTAAAATTCCTTCTAGACAAAGTGTATGACTGTGCTTGTGCTGCTGTTGCATTGATGGTTAATAAAGTATTCAATCAATCAACGCCCGTTTGAAGTGAGCAGTGCTAATGATGATAATGATGATGATGATGATGATAGACCCAGGGGAGTCGTCACATTGATTGATTGATTGATTGATTTATCCGTAGTTTGCATAGAGAAAGGTACAGTTTCATGACGGTACAGTTCACTGGTACAAGGTCAACTACAGTTGAACTACAGTTCAACTGGTATAAGGTAAATAAAGCCTTATGGCTTATTTGCATTGGAAACCTTTTTTTTAACTCGTATAACAGACAGGCAGGCAGTTAGAACCCAGTACGAGGCAGAGGATATCATCAATAGAAGAAAAAAAACAGTCGTAAAACAAAAGATGAGAAAATAAATGAAAAACAATATATGGGGAGGTATAAAGGATAAGCTTTGTCTTTTACCAGTTTTGAGTAGCAGCCACTACTTGAGTAGTAGTGACCTGTCAGACCGTTTTTAAAGGAAGTTAGTGATTTAAACTCCTCAAGGCTTTCGTAAGGGCGTTCCACTTTTTAGTGGTATAGCAGGAGAATGAATTCGATCCTTTTTTTAGAGCCAAAACATGGTCATACACGCATAGCCACGTATTGGAGCAGTTAGCACCACTCAAAGAAATGTACAGTATATATTCTTATTATTGTTGTCCTCTCCTTTCCAATTGGGCCGTCTTGGTGTCCCTTATGGCCAGAGGGGGCCAAAATCAACACTACATGGCTGGCGGTCCCCTGGGGGGCCCTGTGTCCCGTCCCTCAGGGGCAGGCCCTTGGCCAGCTGAGCTGAGCTGATGAGGAGTCTTATATGAGCGGAGCCTCATCTTATCATGCAGGCCTAATAGCTTATTGATTCCTCGCCAGGGAGAAATGGCTACATCATCTGCTAGTTGCCTGGTGTCACGCCAAGCCAGACTCATTACACTACATTACATTACATTGCAGTCATTTAGCATTGCATCACACAGCAGCCGTCCCACAGGGCTTTGATGTTATGGCAGATGGAGCTAATGGCACTCATCAGATCCCATTATTCACATTTGCCTACATCACGGTCCTGATATGTCAGCCAGCAGGTTCACTGGAACTGGACTGGACCAAGGTTAAAGTTACAAGGTTACATCACGGTCCTGATATGTCAGCCAGCAGGTTCACTGGAACTGGACTGGACCAAGGTTAAAGTTACAAGGTTACATCACGGTCCTGATATGTCAGCCAGCAGGTTCACTGGAACTGATCTGGACCAAGGTTAAAGTGGAACTGCTTAAAAGGAATGAAAGCTGCACTCCAGAAACTTGTTTTAACGAATAATGCTTCATTTTGACCAGTTGTTATGGTAAAATATCTACATACTGTAATACAAACTACATATTTTGAGAAAGTTAGACCCTGGTGTGGGGTTTACGGCAGAAAATGTAAACGGCGCATTAACCATACTGGAGGTTTGCGCCCGCTTCACCCGTTTCATAGAGAAGTGAAACCTGACCAATCATGGACATTGGCATACTTATAGTCTGGTCAGAGTGTCATGAAAAGCTCATCAATCCACCAATCCTCAAAAGCTTATGGGACATATGCCAGTTTATGCCCATCTATGCCCATCTGAGATATGCTAGGACTAGGTTATCTAGTCGTGTTTGGCACCAACCTGCTCACCAGGAGCAACTAGGGGTTCACAGTCTTGCTCAAGGACACTTCGACACTAACTCTGGGGGAGCCCGGGATCGAACTGGGAACCCTTCGGAAACCTTCCGTATTATAAGACGGCAACTTCAGTCCTGCCTGAAGCCCATAGGCCCAATATTGTATCTCCCCTGGCTAAGCAGGGATTCCGTCTTGGATTTTTATTTTATTTTATTTTGATCCCTTTTTAGCCATCGGCTACTCTTCCAAGAGTCCAGCAAACACAACACAATACATTACTGCAGTGGTTCTCAATCTTTTTTGGCTGCAGTTCCCCCTTGCACTGATTTCCGAAGCCAAGTATCCCCTTCCCCTGACTACAGCAAAATTTACACTAAAAGTCCAGTTCCAATGCCAATATGTTCAAAAATAAAATAGCGTAATGGCAAATAAACATTGCTTTCTATTCAATAACAGTTACTACTAGTCAAGTAATTGATGTAATTTAGTTTAGAAATTTAGTTTAGGTTCACACCATCTCAATGTTTTATCATTAACCATAAAGGTAAAATAAATATTCACATTTTCTAGTTTTTCCTCACGTACCCCCTGCAGTACCCCCGCGTACCCCTAGGGGTAAAGCTACCCCCATTTGAGAAACACTGCGTTACAGCATACAGTAATGATAAAAACAAACATCAGCATAAACATCAAAATACAACTCTACTCACTCACACACAGTCACACACACAGTCACAGTCACACACGCACGCACGCACGCACGCACGCACGCACGCACGCACGCACGCACGCACGCACGCACGCACGCACGCACGCACGCACGCACACACACACACACATACATACATACATACATACATACAGTGCTAGGCCTTAGGCCTATCGCACCCCAGGGTGCCCATGATGGACTCTGCGTGGCAGGGGCGTCCTCCTCCCTGAGCCAGGCCTAAGCCTGACCGCATACCGACGTATTAAGTCTTGGACGAAGGCTAGATATTCCATCTGTCAGGTTTGAGCCCGGGGCAGGCAGGGCTGTGCGATATGGTGATAAATATCGTTGAGACGATACAATGTTGTCTCCATGATATGCCTTTTCAGAGATATCGTATATATTGTGATAAAATAAGGGAGAGCCTTATAAAAAAATCTGTTGAATTGTTAATACAGCAGATTCATTGCAGAATTAATTTAAACCTATACATTTTGGTCTCGATTATTTGCATTGCAAAACGATTCGATGCCGATTATTTGCATTGTAAAACGACACAATACGATATACAGAGACAAAGGGTACGATATTTGCTTTTGCATATCGATATAGTAGAAGATCATTGCAAATTAAATAGATTTTTCGATTCAGTTACTATATCGTTACACCACTATTTAGAAGCTATATATATGCTTAATGACAAGCTACAGAAATGAAATAGGGTCATATGTCTTTGAAATGCAGAGTCACAAGTAAATAGCAGGATACTCAAAACATAATGCAGGTTGTTGCTGTCCACCAGTGACCCTACACCACACTGTCGTGTGTGACAAGGAACAGAGCGTTCCCCTTCACAGCCAGAAGCTACTAACAGTCTAACCCACATCATCAGATGTCAGGCCGGAGTCGCATCAGAAGTGCAAATCAAATCAAACGTGTCAGGTCATCACTCGCTCTGAGGCCGTTGTTCAATTCTCAGAGGGGTTTGTCAAATCGATGTGGAAATTAAACCTTTTTTTTTGGTCCAGTATACTTGGCTCTTCAGAGGGATGGTGATGAATGGAAGTTATCTTGACATGTTAATGGAAGTTAGGGGAAGGGAAAGTTTACCAATGTTTTCTTACATAAAGTCCTGGCCGGAGGATACTCAATATAAGCTACAGCATAGCTAGTAAAATGGTAAATGGTAAATGGTGCATTCATAAAGCGCTTTTTATCCAAAGCATAACATAGATTGTGCATTACATTCACCCATTCACACACACATTCATACACCAGTGGCGGAGGAAACCATGCAAGGCACCAACCTGCTCACCGGGAGCAATTAGGGGTTCAGAGTCTTGCTCAAGGACTCTTCGACATTAACTCAGGGGGAGCCCGGATTCGAACTGGGAACCCTTCGGGAACCCTTCGTGCTCTAATAACGGTTTCTCTACCCCTGAGCTATACCGCCCCTAGTAAGAGCCTCCCCACCCCAACACGTGATGTACATACAAATGCTAACGTGTCAACCTCTTGTACTAGTAAGACGCCTCAGGGCGACATGCGACCTCGCCCCCTAAGGGGGAGGTTGTGCCAATTTCTTGGCCATCTGGCCAGTGTTGTATATCGGACCAGTTACCCATATATGGAGAACCCTGTTACCCATATATGGAGATCCAGGTACTGTATATGGTACATCCCTTTTATGCCCATACATGGAGATCACTGTCTGAACCAACCAAACAGATATGGCATTCCCATAAGAAGTTAGATATGGGCTTAATATTGATGACATCAGGGATCTCCATCTATGGGTATAAAGGATTCTGTCACAACATACAATCCCTTTTATGCCCATACATGGAGATCCCTATTTGAACCAGCCACACAGATATGGGCCATGTCTTGGCCATCTGGCCAGTGATGTATGCCAATGACATCAGGGATCTTCATATATGGGCATAAAAGGGATTCTTTGGAATACCCATAATATATTCTGAGAACGTTAGCCAAACATAGCAGATCTACAAGCTGTTGGTATAGAGGGGAAAAAGAGCACACTAAGTACAGAGTGAAAGGTCAAGTTTGTGCTTTGTATTTAGCAAATGAAAAAGAGGGTTCTAATTACTTTTCCATTCCATATAACTACTCTTGGTCTATCGATAAATGTGTTTGTAATATAATGTCCATGTATTTGCTAGAGAATCACAGTGTTTACTTATTCATATCCATAATAATAGATTTTTCCCTTAAAAACCTGCTCTATTGACACATTTCACACAGATTTAATGTCTTTGCTAAATAGTTACTATATGGATTTTAAATCATTGAATCAAATCGTATCGTATCGCCATGAATGAACCAATATTGTCCATGTGTCGTATTGTCAACCATGTATCTTGATGCGTATCGAAGTGTTGTTCAAATGTATCGTTACACCCGTACTTCTAAATTAGCTGTTGATTCCTCCAATCATGGTCGAGTGGGGGCGATCCTTAAGCGCACCAAGGCTTGCCCCCACTGACTTGATCACGATTGGAGGAAGGCCCCCGCATGTCACCTACATGAAAACTGAAACTTAGGTGAAATCACTTGCCATACTGTACCTTTGAGTACTGTCAATACTCAAGTGTAACTTGACCAATCATGGAGATTGTTCCATTTATAGTCTGGTTGGCTGAACTGTCTTGTGAAGCTCACCAATCCTCAAGATCCTCGAAACATATGCCCATTTATGCCCCTCTGATTGGTTTCGGCCATAGACGGCCCCTCTTGTGGCCCTTATGCCTCGATATTATGACATCACCATTTACCCGTCTGTGTTTACATAGGTTTGGTTACTCTATGTATGGCCTGATTGGGCGCCAGCAGAGCGCGCTTTGTTATTTATATCAGGTCGTTGATGGCGACGTCACCAAGAATGCTGGTCCCTCATTGGCTGTTAATGGTGACGATGGTGACGTCATCACCCCCTTGATGACGTCACTCTGTGTTATTTCAAGGGTTTTCCTATTGGATGACGTAAGCGCAGACACACAGACGTAGCCTAGATTTGCCTAATTTAAAGTTATTATTAGATAACTAGAAATACTGTTCCAGTGTTCCTACGAAACAGTGTGGGCTCGCTCGTGACTAGACTCTGCAACGTGCTAACTGTCATGTGAAGCTCAACCAATACTCCAGCTCATTGGCTAACGGAACACGATATGGGGCGGAAATAATGACAAAACCATCACCTTTGTAACTGTCTCAAATAAATTGTTCTTCATTTCTTATGTTTGCCAACATGACTATATTCTGCAACGTGCTAACTGTCATGTGAAACTCAACCAATACTCCAGCTAACACCATTCCCAGATTTTTTTCCACCAATTGCGCCTCATTATCTAAAGGCCCTGCCTTTGTACTGTCTGTCTGCGGCAGAAATTGATATGTGGCGGAACTCACTATATATAAATAATGAGGATGACATGGTGTCCTCGCCTTTCAGGCAAGCCCACAATAATGCGAGGAGGTAATATGTTGTTGTTGACCTATAAGGATAGTGTGCGCATGATACTAATGCGATGCCCATTGGGATCACATAGTCCTCAAGTTATGCAATAACCTGTTGACCCGTAGACTGATACCCGCTATACCCAATGTCAGAGTACCTGTTGTAGCCATTGCCAAAGTACCCGTTGTTTGTAGCCATTGTCAGAGTACGTGCAGTAACTTGTAAGACAGTATGTATGACATCAGTATTATCCTGGCACATTGATGACGTCAAGGCTCTCTGTAGGTGGGCATAGAATAGACACTGGCAGAGAGACACGCCATAAAAAGAACTGACGTAGATCTCCCAGTGACATCATCATTCCATGACATATATACACATGGTGTGCCCATTTCACACACCAGCAGTTACACTAAGGTAGAAAGAAGGGTATAATAATGTTTAATAGAGAGCGGACTGTCCCCGCCCACCTATTCATTTCAATGCAAGTTGCTCAGTGGCGTATGAAGCACCTGGAAGGCTGCCGGAAGTAGAAGAATTGCCCAATACATTTAGGCCGCTTTTACGGAAGTGTTGAGCAACGCGAGGCACCGAGCAGGCGCACTAGGGTGCGCAGTAGCATTAGCATACACACGCGCAGAAGCGTTTAACTGCACTTCCAGGTTTGACCACCAGGCTAAGGCTGCTTCAACGCTCTGCTGTGTTTCTGGGGGTTTGGGTGAAACCTACAAATATTTCTATCAGATTTGAATGGAAGTGACTCCTCATGGCTCTCCTGGAGCTTGCGCATGTCCTTCGTTGGGATCGTATTATTTTGCATCGTGTGGTGGATGCACCTCGTTTCGATCGTCTACGTTCGCTGGCACATGCGCAGGCGAGCCCAGCAGAACCTGCTGCCCTCCAGGTATCCCGAAGGCGTTTCGCTGCTGAAGCCTCTGAAGGGAGTCGACCCGAACCTCGCCGGTAACCTGGAGACGTTCTTCACCCTGGACTACGAACGGTACGAGGTGCTGCTGTGCGTTCAGGACGCCGCCGACCCGGCCATCGAGGTGTGCCAGGCGCTCCTGGAGAAGTACCCCGCCGTCGACGCCAAGCTCTGCTTGGGGGGCCGGAAGGTGGGCATGAACCCCAAGATCAACAACCTGATGCCGGGTTACGAAGCCGCGAAATACAAGCTGGTCTGGATCTGCGACAGCGGGATCAGAGTCCAGGCCGACACCCTGACCGACCTGACCGATCGCATGATCGGGATGGTCCACGGGATGCCGTACGTCGCCGACCGCGAGGGACTCGCCGCCGCCGTGGAGCAGGTGTACTTCGGGACGTGGTTCGCGCGCCTCTACGTCTCGGCCCACGTGACGGGCATCAAGTGTGTGGCGGGCATGTCGTGTCTGATGAGGAAGGAGCTCCTGGACCAGGCGGGCGGGCTGGAGGCCTTCGCCCAGTACATGGGCGAGGACTACTTCATGGCCAAAGCCATCGCCGACCGGGGCTGGAAGTTCGCCCTGGCGACTCAGGTGGCGATGCAGAACTGCGGCTCGTGCTCCATCGCCCAGTTCCAGTCCCGCATGATCAGGTGGACCAAGATACGCATCAACACGCTTCCCACCACCGCGGTGGAGCCCATGTCGGCGTGTTTCCTGGCCAGCTTGATCATCGCCTGGGCGGCACGCAACGTTTTCATGTGGAACAGGATGGCCTTCTTCTGGTGTCACTGCTTGGCCTGGTTCGTAGCGGACTACGTACAGCTCAGGGGAGTGCACGGAGGCGCGCTCCGCCTCGCTAAGTGGAAGTACGCCGTGGCCTGGTTCATCCGCGAGTCGCTGGTCATGCCGACCTTCCTGCTGGCCCTCTGGGGTCGTGCCGCCATCAGCTGGAGAGAGGGCCGCTACCGGCTCTACTGCGGCGGAACCGCAGAGGAGGTCATGGACGTCAGAGAGGGAGACAAGCGAGGTATAGCATGGAGCATGGAGGTGTGAAGGAGTACTTGTCACTTACTTACTTACGCCTAACTTTAGGCATAGGCCACGAACAAGAGCTCTCCAGGCATCCCGGCCCTGGGCCAGTGACTCCAGCTGTCCCCGTGTGAGGCCAGATCTCTTCACATCTGCATCTAGGTCACCCTGCCGCCAGGTGTTTCTTGGTCCCCTCTTCCTTTTTCCCTTGTGGGTTCCAGAACAGGGCGTGTTTTGTGATACTGGATGCAGGTTTGCGGAGAGTGTGCATCCATCGCCAGCGTCTTTGTAGGATTTCTCCCTCTATAGGGTGCTGTTCTGTTCGCTGTCACAGTTCCAGGTTTCTGATTTTGTTTGGCCAGTGGATTGGGAGGATTCTTTGGAGGCAGGTGGTGTTGAAAGTCTGTATTTTCTTCATGGTGTTAACTAGTTGTTCTGTTCTTCAAGTTTCTGCTTCGCACAGCAGAACGGGCTTTATTACCATGGAATTAAAGATCCTCATCTTTGTGTTTATGGGAAGAACTGAGGATCTCCAGACATTTCTTGACAGAGTACTTGTGTCCTGGTAATAACAAGTTCTGCTTGTAGAGACGAGCACTAACTATTCACTATATTACAATTTAATAGTATATATAAGAAGGTTGCCACCCGGTGTAGGTAAAGTCCTACCAGTTGAGCTTGGCCTGTCAGTTCGTCTCAGGATCCTGCGTCTATAGATGTTGTCACTGCCACGTGTTCATGTAGGAAAGTAATGGCTTATCTTAACACATTCACTGCCAGGTATTCATTAGTCTGGTTGCCCTAGAAACCAGACTATAGTACTTGTCCAACTTTATTCTTTAACACCAAAGGTTTGACGGACTACTTTGCACACGCTCCAGTCATACTGTATGTCAAATCGACCGGCTTCATTGGGAACCGTGTGCTCATTTTTGTGCATTTTTCTAAGAGATACGTTATTGTTGAGATAATCTATTATTGAATGCATTTTCCCCGTTGACTTGAATGCGAAGCCACGACTTATCAGTGTTTTTAACCTTATTTGGCAGACCCACGGAACGCACCATGTGACCAGGATGTAAACAAAAGACACATGGAGGGGCGAACGATCCTCTTTTCTTTCCAAAGCAAATGGGGTCGTCTTTTCTTTCAACCCGGAGAAAGGACATTTTTATCACATTTAAAATGTATGTGACAGCATGTTGGCTTTTGCATATAATCTACAGCAGGGGTCTTCAACGTTTTCAGTTGACATGGAGAGGAAGCAGGGACCCCCACAACCTTTTCAGAGATTCCATAGTTCCATTGTTTGACAGCACAATCATCAGTGTATTTTGGATTGATGTCAATTTGTGTTATCAGATATTTAACCACTACTTGAACCGTCAATAGTTATATAATAACCATTCACTCTGTACTTAGTCTGCTCTTTTTCCCCTCTACACCAAACCTCTTTGCCGAAAATAGCCGATCTACAAACTCACAACACGTCGCGCTCCGAGGCGTTGTGAGCTTGTAGATCGGCTATTTTAGGCTAATGTTCTCAGAATAAGGACACTAGGGTTCAAGTGGAAAAAAGAAGAAAAAAGATTTGGAGGACCCCCTGTAGTAATTCTGAGGACCCCCTAGGGGTCCCGGACCCCCTGTTGAAGACCCTTTGATCTACACAGTATTGTCTCTGAACACTGAGGCCTAGTGATGAGATATCTGACCTTGTCTACAACATTGAGCACCTTGTCGGCCCAGATAAAAAGAGGGGAATGCTGCCTTCCGATCCTTCTTAGTTTTCATGATCGTCACAACACTCTTTTTTTGGATTAGATCTAATATCAATCAGCTGTCCATAATCTCTGAGCAACAGCTGTGGGCCAGCAGAGCCGGCAGACATGACGACCAGGTCATCTGTGCATACATTACTCCAGTGTTTCTCAACCACTGTGCCTGGGGACCTTTGGTGTGCCCCTGAGAAGGGTCAAGGGTGCCCCTTGAAACTGCTTGAAAGCCAGTATTGTATTTATCATTTTAAAGATGATTTAAACTAGTGAAAACAGCCGATCTACAAGCACACAACGCCTCGCACCACGAGGCGTTGTGTGCTTGTAGATCTGCTGTTTTCACTACTGTTGTGCGACAGCCCTGTATGATGAAGCAGGGCTTTACTTTGCGAAGAAACGTATATACAAATGTGAAACTTGGAGATACAAGGTTTCTTCCCGACAGTGACGATATTTACACCCCCGTATTATGTTGGTGTGCCCATGGATTCTTGGGACATGAAAAGTGTGCCCATGCAGAAAAAAGGTTGAGAAAACACTGCATTACATGGTTGACGAGCCTTTCTCCCACCATACAACTTACTGTACACCTTTTGAGGCTTCCTACACACAGTAAAGTCATATGCCCTGTCACGCTCCTGGGGGGATGAGGGAGGAGGGCGTCGTCCAATTGATTCCCTATGGAAGCTTCATGGTTTCATGCCTCTAGCAAGCCTCTTGAGGTGAGTGACGGGGCATATGACTTTACTGTGGGAACGCAGCCAGAGAGTTCATCCATGTACAGAATAAAAATCACCGGTGATAAAATCCCACCCTGTTTGACCCCGTTCGTCACGAGAAAGGGCCCAGATATGACATCAGCCCATTTTACTTGCATGGTTTATACTTTGTCCACCCCTCCTGGGTACTGTGTGAATACAGGTTCACATTCTACGCAAAACAATCGGGCAGAACATACCGGAAGAAAAAGCACACTGTGCGGCATAGCTCAGGGGTAGAGAAACCGTTATTAGAGCACGAAGGGTTCCCGAAGGGTTCCCAGTTCGAATCCGGGCTCCCCCTGAGTTAATGTCGAAGGGTCCTTGGGCAAGACTCTGAACCCCACATTGCTCCCGGTGAGTAGGTTGGTGCCTTGCATGGTTTCCTCCGCCATCGGTGTATGAATGTGTGCGTGAATGGGTGAATGTAATGCACGATCTATGTAAAGCGCTTTGGATAAAAGCGCTATATAAATGCACCATTTATTTTATTTATTTACCTGTGCTGTGCCTTGGGCCTGGAGTTGTGGTTCCACAAGGAGTTATGGAAAACTAATATGATTCATGTCCTTGTTTTCCCACTTGTATTACTTTGTATCCTGCGATGATACCCAAGTGAAAAGCAGTTTTTCTTTCCGCCGTGATTCATGCCCGTTCTGTGGCTGAAACAACATTGATTTCCTGGAGGAACCGTTGAGATTTAATTACACTCCGCTCCGTGTAGTTTTTGAAACGACTGTGTGGACCTCAATGATACTTTCCGTTGTGTGCCATCACACTTAAAGGTATATTCAGTGATTGTATTTCATTCAAATAAAAATATAATTGGTACATTTTCCATTCATTCTCCTCACTAGAATGTGTGCTGACCATATAAGGACTTCCACCATGGCCCGTGTTACGAGCATAGCTAGATGTGGTTTTCAGAGGTGGCCAGCCAGTCCTCAACCAATCAGGGTAGAGTAGGGCCGTAGTTATGTTATGATGTTTAGTTATGATGGTCAAAATAAAAGTTTGAGAACCACAGTCGCTCTGAATTAAGAACGTCTGCTAAATGCCTAGATTGTAAACTACTGAACTCATAAAATGCCAGTCTTGTAGTAAATCAGTATCATACATATCCTGAAGCTGGAGACGTAGGCCTACCGATATTCAGTGATTGGGTCTAATGATCAAAACGAGAACATTATAATGGTGTGAAAAATCTACAAAAAACTAAACATTTCCATGCTGTAAGGCCAGTAAGGGACAAGATGACCCCCGGCCACTTTCATTATCACTGAATACACCTTTAAGGTCATTGCAAAATGCTGCGTTCTTTCGGCCGAATTTCGAAGTAAAGAAATCAACCTCACGTTATGTCAGTCATGTTTGCAAACTGCTGCCCGTTTCGTATTTATTTTAGGACCACTGGTTCCTTTTGCTCTCTCTCTCTCTCTCTCTCTCTCTCTCTCTCTCTCTCCTTGCGCTGCGAGGCGTTGTGAGCTTGTGCTGTCAAACAATGAAACTATATGGAATCTTTGAACAGGTTGTGGGGGTCCCTGCTTCATCTCTCTCTCAACCAAGGAAGGGGTCCTTGGCCTGAAAACGTTAAAGACCCCTGTCTGCTTTATAATCCTCTATCTTTCGTCCCTTTCCTGTTTCTCTTTATGTTATTCCCATCCCTCTGTCCTCCTGACTCCATGCTTGTCGTGAGCGTCTCCCCGGCGAAGGGAACTCATTCTGAGCTATTTATTTGCTTTATTTCCTGAGATCAGCTATAAAGAACAAACACTATTAACCCTGCAAGACCCGAATTAATTTCTACTGGCCCCCCCAAAAAAATTAAAAAAAATCAGATGGTGTTGTAGGAGTCCTAATCACAGGAAAATGTAATGTTAAAAAATTAATAATGTTTTTGTAAGGTTTTATAGCCATAAATCATAAATCATGCTCTAATTTGCATTTTGTGGATATTTTTCACAATAATAACATATGTACATGCTCTAGACATTCTAATGATCACGTAAAACAATATTACAGGCATTTTACTTATGTTTTAATGAGGGATAGCTTCAGTTAAAAAGTGAGATGTTGTTCGTCTGCAGACGCTGGAATTTCAACTTCTCTGGGAGGTGTGAATGTCAGCCACTGTGGGGGGTATTTATATGCAAATATCGTGGCCAATGGCATTGTAATACTAAACAATAGGATTTAATAGTGATGTTTATGTGAAAAAAGAACAGGAAAACTAATTATAACATTTTTAAAAAAATGATTAAAAAAATGTTGCCAAAAAGCAACGCTGGGCCTTGCAGGGTTAAGCCAGCCAATCAATAAGGGAACATCAGCGCTCTTAGGCAACCTCTCCACAAAATAGATTTATGCCCCCTGCCTCCGCAACATAAATCACATATTCATACATTAAATTAAAAAACGTGATTGATGGCGATGCGGCGAGTGTGTACAAAAGCTTGTGATGTAAAAAAAAAAAAAGAGAGAAAAAAAATAAGATTAAATATTAGTTGAGGACTGTGATGGTGGGTGACCGGAACACAAACATCGTTCTTCAAGTGTGATACGTCTCAGCCGTGGGTAGAGGGGGGAGGGGGGACATCCGAGCCTCGGAGGTAAAGCTGTTGCTTTGGGGGGAGAATTGATGCAGCCACAGACTGCAAACCGCAGACTATCATGTTGATAATTATCACTGCCTAATAACCCATACATCCCACGCCAGGCACGTGCACACATAGAAATTAAAAGGGGGCTTGAGCCCCCCTGCCCCTTTATCCTTCTGTAAAAAAAGTGTCCTCTCCAGACCATGAATGCCGTTTTTACAGTTTTTACTATGGTGAAAGAAATGCAAATGCCCCCTCTTTCCATGCCATACCTGAAGGCAGCGTTCAAGAGAATTGCTTTGTCCAAACTCTCCTGAACTTGAATGCGGTATTTTATGTTGAAAGAATTGCCCTCCATGCCGTTACGCCACATCTCCAGTATTGACTTGATTATGCTTAGTTCAGTGTGGTATCAAGCAGCCAAAATAGCCGACCTCCAAGCTCACAATGCGTCACAGCGCGACGCATTGTGAGCTTGGAGGTCGGCTATTTTCGATGTTTTCACCAAAAGGCCCTTTTAGAAATGTCAGCCCCTGCCTCTCTAACATTCTCTGCACGTCCCTGTTCCACGCCACTGCAGACGTTTCCCTTGTGCGAGAACACACCTGTTCTTCTCGTTTATAACGGCCAATGTGTGATCCATCGTACGACGGTGCTACTGTACATGTGACAGGCCGACAACAACGGACAGTCCATGCTGTGGAAGCTATACAGGAGAGTCACGAGGAGTCACTTCCATTCAAATCTGATAGTTGATTGATTGATTGATTGATTGATTGAAGACTATTAGAAGTTTTGCATAGTAAAAGGTACAGTTTCATGACAGTACAGTTCACTGGTACAAGGATACGCCTTGCTTATTGTATCGATTCCCTTACTTATTGCAAGTCGCTCTGGATTAAGAGTGTCTGCTAAATTGTAAATTGTAAATTGTATGGCTTGTTTACATATGCAGAAGATATCAGAAAAACGTCCATAAAGAAACAGTGCAAAATACATTGTATTTACACTAGAAAGGTCAGGGGGAGTGATGATTGTTGTCTGTTGCCAAGTTCCTTCCTACTGTAGTGTCATGGCTGTGGCAAGCTGAAAATAGCAGATCTAGGCTATATAAGCTCACGATACGTCACAGTGTGATGCATCTTAGTCCAACTCGTAGCGACTGGCAGGACTACACTTCTGAAGCATTTAAACGGGGATTGGGGAAACAAACAGGGGGAAACCGAAACAAAGCTGCTTCTGCCTGTTTTCAGTTTAGGCCACGCCTAGACCAGATCACATGGCCCGTTTAAAACGAATACCATGCTTTCCTCTGAGGTGGAAAGACTGTTGACGCGAGGTTAGAGGAGAAAGAACATAGTGCTGGAGAGGTTAGGTCTGAGGTAAAGCAGATGTATCTGAAGACGAGGAGGCTCCGCTCTGGACGGCTCCACTGCTCCGTTCTCTCTGAGCGGAGCTGGCTGTGATGTGGAAGGAAAGACCCAGCGTTGCACAAAGCGCTACTTAATAGGATGTATACAGATGGTACCGTGCATTACAGGGCCCAGTGGTTATGGGAGCGTTCCAGGGGAGAGAAGAGAGGCAGAGAAATATGGATGGCATCCGTCAGGTGTAGTGTACTGTATGTACGCTGTAGTGGAATAGGAGGATGGGGGTGGGGGGGGGTGTAGTGGAACAGAAGGGGTGAGGATGGGAGGTCGGTGGGAGGTGGTGGGATGGGGGGTGGGGGGGTACAACGGAGGGGGGAGAGGGTGGTCTGCCAAGGACGTTTAAGAGAGCTGTCACTGCAGGGTGATCTATGAAAGGACCCTCTGGCTAAACCTATATCACAGCGTGTGTGTGTGTGTGTGTGTGTGTGTGTGTGTGTGTGTGTGTGTGTGTGTGTGTGTGTGTGTGTGTGTGTGTGAGTGAGTGAGTGAGTGAGTGAGTGAGTGAGTGAGTGAGTGAGTGAGTGAGTGAGTGAGTGAGTGAGTGAGTGTGTGTGTGTGTGTGTGTGTGTGTGTGTGTGTGTGTGTGTGTGTGTGTAAGCATGTATAAAATAAGCATGTGTGTGTGAGCATGTACAGTATGTTTGTCGACTTCATTTACATCAATGCTAGAATGGATGCACACACACACACACACACACACACACACACACACACACACACACATGCAGGATGTTCAAAGACACGGCAGAGCAGTCGGTCTGGCAGCGCGGTCTGGCAGCGATCGTCCACACAGAAAACATCATATTTCAAAGCAAGTGAAACATGACATTCAGAAAGCACAAGTTACCGTTACAGACGCTACGCACCCGCTGCCTCTCCTGCTCACCGTCTCTGTGGTGTCAAAGTCACTCATAAAGAAGGAGAATAACTTCCACTTAAACCCTACACACGTCACTGACCGTAGTCTCCCAGGGCTCCGTACTAGGCCCCCTCTTGTTGTCTGTCTACACACAAAGAGTCTCTTCTGCTGATTCTGCCAAAACAGCCAGTCAGCAACGTTGCACTGCATCGTTCGCTTGTAGATCGGCTATTTTCTATAGGCTTCCTGTGGTTTATCTAGTGTTCGTGTGGCTAATCTTAAATTGTTATTAGCATTACAGTATAGAGTAGTGTAGCATTAAACTCAGGTCAGGGGGAACACTGGATATTTCATACTTTGTGATCTGAAAAATAGACAGAGTAGGCCTACAGGAGATCTACAGTATTTTTTAAATATCTTTTCAAATGGGGGTCCGAGGACAATCATCAGTGGTTCTCAACCAGTGGTCCTTGAGGGGGTTCCAGGTGGTCCCCAGCTAAATGTTGGAGAGTTGGTAACCAAATGGACCCTTGTAGATATTTAACTCTAGGTCTAGTGGTCTACACAATTACAGAATTCATAAGAATTGTTATTTTGGTCAATGTTGGCCTGTTATCTCTCCTATGGTACGAACATCAATACAGCATGGAATCGTGGACAAAATCCTAACCAACGACAACAAAACATTGTACGTTTTGGGGTCCGTGGCTCAAATGCCCAATAAATAATGGAAATAATGGATAATGAATTGAGAACCACATGCGCTGCGTCATGTTTGAATTTGATGGAGTGTGAATTGAACCCAACCTTGCCCCCCGCCCGGGTCCCTGTTTCACACAGCCTGCAGCCGTGCCCTGTGGCTGGCCCGGCCCGGCCCGCTGCACGCAGCCCACGCAGGGCCCGTTAACTGAAGGAGAGAGAGAGATAGAGAGGGAGGGAGAGAGAGAGACAGAGAAGGAGGGAGAGAGAGAGGGAGAAAGAGAGAGAGAGAGAGAGAGAAAAGGAGGGAGAGAGAGAGAGAGAGGGAGGGAGAGAGAGCGAGAGACAGAGAGACAGAGAGAGAGAGCGTCAGGCAGCTCTAGTGCTGCAGCCAGCCCAGAGGATGCTGCACAGGGACCATTACTAAAGCTTAATGATATGAGAAGTGTTCTCCCATCCAGCGCGGGGAGGATTCATCACCGCCTTGCTAGAGACGCTATACGTCTTTCAGCGGCCCTTTAAGCCAGTCAGACCCGCACGCACATCTGTGTTACTTTAGATTTGAACCACTTTAGCCACTATTTTACGCTTTAACTATTGAAAAATAGAAGATATACAAGCTCACAGTGTGGCACTGCGAGCTGGTAGATCTGCTGTTTTTGTCTTGAAAATCTTGAAAATTTGTGCGAGTCTTTGAAAATGTATTCTAAATCCTTCTTCTTAAATCGGTGGTTCGCAAACTTTTTCATGTCAATGGACCCCCAAAATTGTATGTTATTTGGCCGTGGACGCCCATCTCAAAATATGTTTTTCCAGGGACCCCCCCACGCCAGAAGCAAATATTTGAGTTACAAATGTTCACTGACATGGCCCCAACACCACACCACTCCACACCGCCCACTTGTGCCAGGTTTTCCACCACAAGGACCTGGGTAGAGTGGTGTGAAAGTGGTACTAAACGTGGTACTAAAAAGTATCCACTCCAGAGTATAGGTCTGAGCTAGGCCAAACAGGGCCAAACACTTCATACACACTCACTGACTTTTCATTTAGACCACCAGGATATAGTTGTAATACATGATAATAGATTCTATTGTGTTATAACCACTATTATAATCTATTATAGTGTATTATAGTTATCATAGTAATACATTAATACTTTATAGTGTATTATAATCACATTCACAGTTATAATCCATTATAGTGTATTATAATTTAGGATTGTTGTAATACAAATGTATATTGTATTATAATCACAGTTAAAAGGGTCAATTTGTTTCTTACTGACAGGGGTACTTTTGTGTAATAGAAAATGTAGATATATTTATGCGGTGTGGTGTGGTGTGGTGTGGTGTGGTGTGGTGCTAAAGCTGCAGTGGAAAAGGGGCTCATATGGGTTAAAAAAGGAAAGCCTCCCATCCTCCTCCCCCGCCTCCCCCTCCCCCACCTGACTGTTCCCTCGGGTGTTATCCATCCCTTATCTCTCCTTAAAAGAAGCTCTGTTTTAACATCGCTTTTACCGTCGACCACGGAGGGGGGAGGGGGGAGGGGGGAGGGAGTGATAGGTGGGGGGGGGGAGTCAGTGACCTTGCTGAAGAATGAGGTCGGGGGGGGGGAAAGCGCGTGTGTGTGCAGTGCGCGGACGCGTCTGTGTGCGTGCGTTTACGTGCGCGTGTTTATGTGTGTGTGTGACGTGTAGTCGATCAAAAAACGCAGAAATCGGTGACACCAGTCACAAACCATAACGTCTCGTCTGGGAGTTTGTGGCCCGGGGGGCCACAACCCCCTCCCCCCCCCCCCCCCCCCCACACCCCACCACACACACACCTCAAAGTCACTCTTATGCAGCAGCGTGGTTTGCTTCAATAGATGGTCCTCCTGGTCCCTCATAAATAAGACCACGTTGGTCCCATAGAGTCGCAGGGGGACCGTAGATCAGTGGGTAAATGCAGCGTGCAGGTATCGTTGCTCTACGACAGTGGTTCTCAACCACCAGGGGGAGGAGGGGGTCCCCAAGTTATTTTGGGGGGTCCCCCAGATGATTAACTTAATGTGTAACATTGTTTTCTCACTCAACGGTAAACAAACCACCATAACGTTTAAGTGTATATCTGCACATTTCTACAGTGACAATTTAAATACTTTTTAATACTTTTAAAATGACAAATTAAACGTTGGCCAAATTGTCAAATATTAGAGGCAGAAATTGTGAAAATAGCAGATCTACATGCTCACAACGCCTCGTAACGCAAGGTGTTGTGGGCATGTAGATCTGCTATTTCCACAATTGGGAGGGAACAATAGAACCGTGTTACACAAAATGTAATGCCTCAACTCTTAGTGCTTGTCAGGGTGCGGGGTCCCCCCCAGTTAAAATATGATTGTTTTGGGGGTCACGGCCTGAAAAGGTTGAGAACGGCTGCCCCTCACCACTATGTCAGCCCTCCGGAACGTTTCCACTATGCGTCACATCCTGTGCTGGTGTCACAGCACAGAAGGCACTCACGATAAGCCTGATTTATGCTTAGCTGTGCGTCGTCGTGTCACGCGCCGGAAATATGCGTGAGGCTATACTGTATAGCCTCACGATGCGCTGCTGCACGTGCAATGCTTTGTCAGCTGTTTTTGGTCCGTGATCCCCCACCCTCCCCCCAAAAAAGGTTCTATGCTTCCCGCTCAACCAAAAAAAAAGAATCTATGTTCCCCACCCCCCAAAAAAAGTATATGTTCCTAACTCAAATGCAGGAAATGGTGGGACATCTGGGCACTAAGAACATGTGGGCAATCCTAGTTTAGGTGCCCACCCATCCAGTTGTCCAGGTCCCCACATGTGTGTCCCTAGTGCCCAGATGTCTCCACCTCTAAGTGCCTACTCGTCCAGTTGCCCACTCGTCCAAATGCCCACATGCCCTAGGCCTAGTGCCCAGATGTCCAGGTGCCCACTCGTCCAGATGTCCAGTCATGCAAAGGTATGGTGCCCAGATGTCCCTAGTGCCCCCCCCCCCCATTATTCATAATTTCTCCTCATTATATTCCGTTGTGTGTGTTTAGAGTTAATAATTCGAAATGAACGTTTCCTGCATTTTTTGGATAAGTGGGGAACATAGAACCTTTTTGTGGGGGGAAGTGGGGAACATAGAACCTTTTTGTGGGGGGAAGTGGGGAACATAGAACCTGGGGAACATAGAACCTTTTTGTGGGGGGAAGTGGGGAACATAGAACCTGGGGAACATAGAACCCATAGGTACGGTCTTGTTTCATCTTGGTGTTCTGTGAAGTGTACAGCTGTCCATGCTGGCACACAGTTATCACCTACATAATTAAGCCCGGATCATAGTCGGGTCCGCGGTGGAAGGCTATCCACCGCGGTGTAGTCTTTTCGAGTCTTTTTGAGTCATGAAATTACAACGTTACATCATTCCTCACGGTGGAGAGCTTTCCACCGTGAGTCCCAACACATCTCTCTGTTTTTACTATCAGACAGACAGGCTCTACACCCCGTTCACTGATTGGTCGACCTGAACCGGTCTAGACGGGGTAAAGGACTTCACCGTGGGCCGTGACTTATGATGGCCTGCACTTATTTTCTGACTTGAGGTGGAAAGCTTTCCACCTATAGAACCCATAGCTTTCCACCTCAAATTTGCGGTGGATAGCTCTCCACCGTAGACTCTGATCCGGGCTTAACAGTGTTTATTCAATGGCTTTCGGGGAAACCTTATCTTTTAGGGTGAGGGATGCTGTTATATACTATCTGTACATTAGTATTCAGCTAGATTAGGCCGGGGGCCACAATTGTAAAAATGAGTTGAAGTCGGGGGCCACAACAATCATTAGGGCCTGCTTCATACTGCATTAGTGGCTGCGGTATGCGGTGGCTCAGGGTGGGCAACCGAACAGTTGCCAAGAGTCCTTGAGCAAGACTCTGAACCCCTAGTTGCTCCCGGTGAGCAGGTTGGTGCCTTGCATGGTTTCCTCTGCCATCGCTGTATGAATGTGTGTGTGAATGTGTTGGAGAATGTAATGCACAGTTGTTGTCATTGTAAAGTGCCTACGATAAAGGCGCTATATAAATGCACAGCTCAGGCATTTAGATTTTGAAGTAGATATTTCAGTGTCCCTGGCATGCAAGCGTCTTTGTGAGAAAAGTATTGGAGGCAGACTGGCAAGGTGAAGTGTTCACACATGAATGAAAGGTTTCAGCATTTCGTGAGCACCCGGCCTTTCAGGATGCTATTTAGGACAAATGAAAAATAGGTCAGAAATATCACTACATGAATGCATCTGAAGATACCTGGGCCCTAGCAGCCCCTATATTCACAGAAATATTCGTTCTTTGTGATGGTTGAAGTTCTTTGTTGAGCTGGTTGAGGTTTAGCTTATTATTCTATTGTTTTCTGAGAATGCTATGAATTCATACAGATAATATTTGGCTTGGAAACAAGAAAGGAAACAAGAAAATGATTCAGCATTGTAATGGGTTTTTTTAATCGCTCGCTGCCGAGACGGAAAAATAAATAATGCCAACGCACAGTTGACTGCTATGTTTTTGCATTACTTTGTTAAACAGACCAGAGGCTGGCATGAAACACACACAGAATTGTTATTACCTTCCGGGCTGAGATTACGTGTCAAAAACGTCTGTGTGTGAAAAGGGGGCTCCGTCCTAATCAGCAAGTAGAGACAGTAGGCGATCTTTCACACGGTGTATCGTAACTTCAGAGCGTGAAGCATCGGTATTAACCTTCAAAGGCCTGGAACGCGCCCGAGTCGCGTTCGATTTTAACCATTATTTTATGCTTTAGCTATTGAAAAATAGCAGATATACAAGCTCACAGCGCGGCACCGAGTGCCGCGCTGTGAGCTTGTGTATCTGCTATTTTTGAAAAATCGTGAAAATGTGTGCAAGTCTTTGAATATCTTTGATTGATTGATTGAAGAATGTATTAGAAGTTTGCATTAGAAAAAAAGTACAGTTTCTTGACAGTACAAATCACTGGTACAAGGTCAACTAAACCACACTTTAAGTATCTCATATAACATTGAAAGACAGACGGATAGAACATAGTACTTTATCTAGGATAACATCAATTTCAAAAGCAGAAAAAGCATCCGATCTTTGACCCGTCTTCTAAATCCTTCCTCTGAATCAGTGGATCTCAAACTTTTTCATGTCAAGGACCCCCAAAATTAAATTAATTTGGCCTGCAGACCACCATCTCAAAATATGTTGTTCCAGGGACCCCCCTCCCCAGAAGCAGAGATTTGAGTTACAAAAGTTTGCTTTGAAAAATATATATTGAAAAATGATGCACACATTTTCACGATTTTTCAAAAAATAGCAGATCTACAAGCTCGCAGTGAGCTGTGTTTGTATATCTGCTATTTTTCAATAGTTAAAGCATTCAATAATGAATTCTAGGCCTAAGCGGCTTAATAATTATGGCTGTGAAATACGGCTGGAGCGGCTCCACATTTTCTGCTGTATCATTTGGATTCTCCCGGCGATCTGCAGATTTACACGGCAGATCACAGACAATAACAGTAAAGATGGAAGTGCACTGGTTTATGACTTCAGCACTTTCTGTTTGAAGTGTTCCAGCTCCACTGACTTTAAACCGCTCAGGCCTAGGATTACATTGAACGCTTTAACTATTGAAAAATAGCAGAACTACAAGCTGGCAGATCTGCTATTTTTGAATTGTTGATTTTTTTGCAAGTCTTTGAATATTTCTTTTTAAAAGCGAACATTTGTCAAGTCAAGCCAAGTCACCTTTATTTGTATTGCACATTTAAAAGCAACAGAAGTCGACCCAAAGTGCTTTCCATAACAAATAGCATAAAAAATAACAATGCAACCATGCATTGTAACTCAAATCTCTGCTTCTGGGGGGTCCCTGGAACAACATATTTTGAGATGGAGGTCCGCGGCCAAATACATGTAATTTTGGGGGTCCTTGACGTGACAAAGTTTGAGAACCACTGATTTAGAAGAAGGATTTAGAAGACTTTTATAGAATCGGGTCAAAAATATTCAAAGACTTGCACAATGTTCACGAATAGCAGATCTACAAGGTCACAGCGCAACACTCGGTGCCACGCTGTGAGCTTGTAGATCTGCCATTGTTTAACAGTTAACACAACGCGTTCCCGGGCTTAATAGGTTAAATTATGGAGGGAGACGTCCTTGGGATGTGAACATCTCATTTCACCAAAGCCACACACACACACACACACACACACACACACACACACACACACACACACACACACACACACACACACACACACACACACACACACACACACACGCACAAATGCACACACACGCGCATAAATGCACGCTCATGCGCGCATGCACGCACGCACACACCCGCCCACCCACACTCGCCCACACACACACACACACACACACACACACACACACACACACACACACGCACACACACACACACACACACACACCAATCTCATTCCATCGGGGGTCTCAGGGAGGCTAGGGTCACCGGAGCATGACTAGGGAATTATACAACTGGCAGCAGTAAACCTGCAGCGCACACACACACACACACACACACACACACACACACACACACACACACACACACACACACACACACACACACACACACACACACACACACACACACACACACACACACACACACAGAGAGACTTACAAGACAAGATGTTAAGTGTTGGCACATTACCAACCGTGTGAGTTAACTTAACTAGTTTATCATGTAACATTACCTGGAGACATGGTGATGATGCTTGTACTGTGTGAGCTACAGCAGTGGTTCTCAACCTGTTCAGGCCACGACCCCTGCACATTTTGTATAACACGGTTCCGTTGTGAAAATAGCAGATCTACATGCTCACAACGCCTCACGTTGCGAGGCGTTGTGAGCATGTAGATCTGCTATTTTCACAATTTCTCCCTCTAATATTTGACAATTTGGACAATGTTTAATTTGTCATTTTAGATGTATTATGTCACAGAAATGTGCAGATACCCTCTATACACTTAAACTTTATGTTGGTTTGTTTACTAGTGAGAGAGAAAACAACGTTGCACATAAGGTTCTTCTGTCTGGGGACCCACAACATCATTTGGGGACCCACCTAGGGGTCCCGACCCACAGGTTGAGAACCACTGTGCTACAGTATATGTTTGCTATTGCTGCTTAACCTCGCCTACCAGGCTCTCTGGGGGAAAGCCTGGTGTTCGTTCACAACAGGCCGTTTGGTTTCCGCCCAACGCGGAAACCACCAGAAGAAGTGGCGTCGCTTTGATTTCATTCCCTCCGTTTGTTTCCCCAATCCCTATTAAAATGCTCCAGTAGCCTAATGTAGTCTTGCCAGTCGCTATGAGTTGGACTAAAAGATGCACATACCAAACGAATCTTTCAAAAGCAAAACTACTCTGCATCAAGGGGTTTATTAGGTAGGCCCTAAAAGTATGTCCTTTGGTGCAGGGGAATATTTTGGATTAAAACTGTTTCCAGTTTGATAGTTCCGGCCAAAGTGTAGTCCTTTAAGGACTACAACATGACGCGGAGTGGTTTCTGCTCCCGACCGGATCAAACCCCGAAAAGTGAAGTGATCCCAGACTAATTGCTGCTAGTTCATCCTTGTTGAGGGTGGACAGCAGCACTGTTGAGGTTCACTGACAGCTGATAATTGCGATAATATGGGCTGTCATCCATATATGGCCAAGACAGGTGGCCAAGACAGCCTATACCTGTGTGGCTGGTTCTACAGACAGGGATCTCCATATATGGCCATAAAAGGGATTGTATCTATGATGTCAGATGATGTCATAGACGTCATAGGACTTTCACATAACGAATAACTGAGTAAGCATGTTTGGGCTCTCACAGCATATCTCCATATACAGTACATGGATCTCCATATATGGGTAACCGGTCCGATATACATCACTGGCCAGATGGCCAAGACATGGCGCTTGTCGCCCTTAGGCGTCTTGCTGGTATGATACAGAGTTCTGTCACTGTAAAGGTATTGCATTTGACATAATTTCACCTTTAGCTTTTGATTGATTGATTGAATATTACACAGTATGTCTAGACTCATGTCATCAACATGGATCTGTCCCATTTAGCGCCACAATCAGGCTGATTTTTTCAAACACATTTTTGGACACTGCTCCCACAGATTTTCCCCTAAAATCACGCAAAGCGCTACACAGTATGTCTAGAGTCACGTCGTCAACATGCATCTGTCCCATTTAGCGCCACAATCAGGCTGATTTTTTCAAACACATTTTTGGACACTGCTCCCACAGATTTTCCCCTAAAATCACGCAAATCGCTACACAGTATGTCTACAGTCATGTCATCAACATGGAACTGTATCATTTAGCGCCACCATCAGGCCGATTTTTACATGCGACCTGGCGGACGCTTATCTCCCGATTGGGGAGTCTTACTGGTCCTGCATACATAGGCTACATACATAGGCTACATACATAGGGACATGGGGACATCATGACTACACACTAAGTCAAACGTGGGAAGCGGTTTGCACTGCTCCAACAAGAATAATACTGTGGCAGTGGAATGCAGCCTCTGTTTGACTTACTACCCTACGGCCTGCTGTGATTTAAAACAACACGATAACCAGAGCTAAGGATACAACATCAATCACGTATAAATAGCGGGGGCGACACGCTGTCCACGGGACACAGCGGGATGGGACTGTCTGGTGCACATGGTGTCAGGGTAGAGCGTCCGTCCCACGCTGAGTGAACCAACACAGATATCACTGCATCCCAGTGGTGGGAAAAAACTACTCACATGATTTACTTTAAGTGAACGTATACTGCAGTGTAGAGCAAGGGTCTTCAACAGGGGGTCCGGGACCCCTAGGGGGTCCTCAGAGTTACTACAGGCGGGCCTCCAAATCTTTGTGTGATAGAAAGAAAACAATGAAAATCTTCTTTTTAGACAGATTCTTAACCAGAACTTTAGCCAAAAATAGCAGATCTACAATTAAGCTCACAACACCTCGTGCTGCGAGGCGTTGTGAGCTTGTAGATCGGCTATTTTCGGCAAAGAGGTTTGGTGTAGTGGGGAGAAGTATTGACGGTTCAAGTGGTTAAATATCTGAAAACACAAATTGACATGAATCCAAAATACACTGATGATTGTGCTGTCAAACAATGAAACTATATGGAATCTATGAACAGGTTGTGGGGGTCCCTGCTTCATCTCTCTCTCAACTAAGGGGTCCTTGGCCTGAAAACATTGAAGACCCCTGGTGTAGAGTGTTTTTGGAGAAATCCTCAAATGGCAGATTTCTCAAAAAATCTTCTCCTTTGAAAAACATTGGCAGAATCTGCTTATCAGCTGGTAAGCTTACTTTGGTGTGACTACTGTACTCTTACAAGAAAACGTCTGGAAGTCAAAATGTACAAAATATACTTAAAGTACAAAAGTAAAATGACTCATTGTGCAGATTGTGCGATTTCACAAGTTTTAAAATGTATAGATTGTATTAAAAAAATCTTTTGAAAATAGCATAATATCAAAATGTCAAAATGTACTTAGATTACCAAAAGTAAAAGTACAAAATGTTTGAAAATAGCCGACCTACAAGCGACACGTTGTGAGCTTGTGGGTCGGCTATTTTCAAACAGCCCTTTATAGAATAGGGTTAAGTGGATCAATATATGTTAATTATTTATATTATGCAAAGTAACTAGTAACTCAAGTTGTCGAATAATTGTATTGGAGTAAAAGTACAATATTTGCCTTTGAGATGTAGTGGAGTAGAAGTAAAAGTACTGCAAACTGGAAATACTGAAGTAAAGTAAAACTACCTCAAAACTGTACAGTACTAAGTAAATGTACTTGTTATTTTACACCACTGCAGAAAATCGGAAATACTCAAACAAAGTCCTGAATATAGTCCGGGAAAAAAACAGTGATTTTTGGCTGAACGTGGTTTCGTCTGTAAAAGTTTTTTTCTCAACTGATTCTTGTAGCTTGGGGTCACCTCTTAAGGATTCAAGAGGATGACCAGTGATATCCATTGAGCATTTTTTATTATTAACCCCTTAATGCCTGAAACATGGGCTCCCATTGAATTTCTATACAGGAGGAAAATACCCAGAAAAATATTTTTCTTCTGGGTATTTAAGGAGGATCTGAGGGGTCTAACTAGGGGTTTGTCATGATGCTAAATCCATTGCAGGCATTTGTTTTGCACAAAAAAACATTCCGTGGGCTAGAAATGGCCTCAGAAAACAATACACGTATGGGTGAGTATTCATGTTAGTCGGAGGCCTTATGTTTTTTTCTCGTGCTAATCAGTCTAAAAGTGCAAAATTTTGCACAGATGTAGCTCAGGGCTTGCTCTAATGATTTAGCTAGGGCGCCCGAGTCTGCGACATTCGGGGTCGCCACAGCGGCCAAATCAAGTTGGGCTCCCATCGACTTTAGTGATGAAAAGTGATGAGTCATCACTTTTCAGAGTTTTGTGGGTGTTGTGGTGACCCCGAAGGTCGCCGACCTAGCTAAATCATTAGAGCATGCCCTGAGCTACATCTGTGCAAAATTTTGCACTTTTAGACTGATTAGCACGAGAAAAAAAACCCTAAGGCCTCCGACTAACATGAATACTCACCCATACGTGTATTGTTTTCTGAGGCTATTTCTAGCCCACGGAATGTTTTTTGTGCAAAACAAATGCCTGCAATGGATTCAGCATCATGACAAACCCCTAGTTAGACCCCTCAGATCCTCCTTAAATACCCCGAAAAAAAATCTTTTTCTGGGTATTTTCCTCCTGTATAGAAAGTCAATGGGAGCCCATGTTTCAGGCATTAAGGGGTTAATAATAAAAAATGCTCAATGGATATCACTGGTCATCCTCTTGAATCCTTAAGAGGTGACCCCAAGCTACAAGAATCAGTTGAGAAAAAAACTTTTACAGGCGAATCCACGTTCACCCCCATTTTTCCCGGACTAATACACAGATCTCTAGTCTGCGTCTCATCTCATCCCAGCTGCCCCCCCGCCCCCCTCATGTAATATTCAAATCACACACCCCAGTTAGGAGACGCCCACCGCTCTGCTCCGCCGCTCGCTCATTGGCCACGTGCCCTCATAAAATATTCACGGCGCCGCGCTCTGATTGGCCACGAGCCTTTACACAACAACGGTTTCATAAAGCAGCAGAATCTTTTGGGGAAGAAGTTGTGTAAAAGGGACTTAAACAACAAGAAGTGCCAAACCCCCAGAGATCTGACACTACTAGGCTGTTGTACAATACAATACACGCACTTTACGCGCATAATTACGCACGAACCTTTTCCACTCACTACCTCTTCCTCTGCTGCCTTTTCTGGACCGCTGGAAGGATTTAGTGCGAATGTGGAGGATCTTATTATTGCCAGTGAGTATAGGCTACTCTATACTTGCCTGGTTCCAGACCATAGACCCCGCCCACTCTCCGAGTGGACTCTTTCTTTGGTCTGGAGCTACAGTACATGAATCGGTTTTTAGCAACCTAAAAATTCGGTTGCTCCAATGAGCGCGGGGGGTGGAGGTGGGTCTAACGAATATCCAATCAGCGCAGCAGTTGAAACGATTTCAAACGAAGTTCACACATGACAGGCACACATACACACACACGCACACGCTGAGTTCACAAGCTGTTAATGTTGATTACATGTTTGTTAATGGTCGCAGTTCTGTGTGGAAGCAGTCACTGGCACAGACAGAGACACACACACAAACACACACACCGCGGCCGTGCGTCGCGATCACCGTGTGTCGCGAGGACGCGAGCACCATGCGTCGTGATCACTCACGCGCGCGTGCGCACGCTTGTGCACGCTCGCAAAAAAAGTCCCTCCCCCGTAAATCGTTTAGAACAGGCCACAGCTTCAGACTAAAGCGTGAGCTGAGTCTGAAATCAGGCTAACTCTATACTATACAACTGTGGTTTTATCAGCCTTTTTCATGTCAAGGACCATTATTTATTTTGGCATTTTGAGCCGCGCGGACCACCCATCATCTGAGATGGCTCTCAAACTACAAACTTCGAAAGTGTTCGTTGGATAAAGATGTTGTCCACATTCTCCACAATTCCATGCTGTATTGATGTTGGTACCGTAGGATAACAGGCAAATGTTGCTCTAAAGAACAATTCTTCTCCATTCTCTAATCACATCATCTCTAATTGTGTAGACTCTAATTTCGATGTTTAACAATAATGTAACTCTCGAAAGCGTAAAATGAAACCAAATGGACCCGTATGGGTCCATTTGGTTTCATGTTACGCTCTCGAGAGTCAAAGATCTGTAGGGGTTCATTTGGTTACCAATTCCCCTCAGGGACCACTGGTGGTCCGCGGACCACTACGGTGCGTGTCTCTGATGCTGCGCTCTCCGTGGTCCTGATATGGGACATTTGTTGGGACAGTAGACTGCGCGGCGTGCGCGCTGCATGGCGCCCATAGAAACTTTTTTTGGTGCTTGTGCGTGTGCGTGCGTGTGTGTGTGTGTGTGTGTGTGTGTGTGTGTGTGTGCGTGTGTGTATGCCCGTCTATTTCATACTCATCGCGCACGACCCGAATAAATATTTGCAAGCGTATTACCGTAGTTTTGGATTGGATTACAGTTGGTGTTTTTGGAGTCTAAAATAACTTGCATGTTGTCTGCTGGATTCCTGAACGAATATTTGCTGATGTCCATGGAAAAGAGAAAAGCTGCAAAACCTAAAAGCTATTGCAAAAAACATTTTCTTTCTTTCTTTCTTTCTTTCTTTCTTTCTTTCTTTCTTTCTTTCTTTCTTTCTTTCTTTCATTCTTGAAACCACTTCTTTCATTTGAATACATGGCCATTGTGGCTACTGTGTAATGTATCAGTTTATCTTGTGACATGGATTGATTCATTCATGCACTTGATTTCTGCTATAACAGTAATCTGGTGAAAATTATAACGACCCTTTGCAAACAAAATTATTGTGGTGGCTGTGTACCATTCTGATTAATAATGCAAGGAAACCTTTCCCATGCATGTTCCACATTGAACAAATATTGTAAATCATACGTGTGATCAGACAGTGTTGTAATAATGAAGGATTTGAATTGTTGCATTGTCAGCCTGCTGATTGTCACTGCTATGGCAAATGACTTGAATGGATGAACTCAAGTATTATAGTGGGAATCAGGGGTGTCACAGGGGGGGGGGGGAGTGGGACTGAGTTACTGGGGCCCAAGGTGGAGGGGCCCTAGTAACTTTAGCTATTGAAAAATAGCAGGATACACAAGCTCAGGCACAGAGTGCCGCGCTGTTAGCTTGTATATCTGCTATTTTTCAATAGTTAACATTCTTGGGGGGCCCGCAGGTGAATCCTTGTACCCAGGGGGCCCAGCATTTGGTGTGACTCCCCTGGTGAGAATTGAACTGAATGCTATTAGGCTTTAGGAGTATAGATGGGACTATTGCTGAGTATAACTCAATGGAGCTGCAGTAATAGTTTACTGTAGTTTGCGCGCGCAACGCTCGTGCACGCGTGTGTGTGTGTGTGTGAGTTTGTGTGTGTTTGTGTGTGTTTTGTGTGTGTACACACTACTGTATCCTAGTACACGGATGTGTCCTATACATGTACAGTACAGTATATAGATCACATGTCTATGCCTACAGTATGCGACTGACTGTCTTATTGAAAAGCAAAAGTTAAACCAAACCGGTTTAACCTTCTACAGGCTCTTCTCTGTTCAATGACAAACACTACAATAACTGTGTACTCAGTGGTGACAAGTGTTTTACTGGGAAGTAGATGAGGCGGTGTGTGTGTGTGCTTGCATGTGCGTGTGTGTGTGTGCTTGCATGTGCGTGTGTGTGTGTGTGTGTGTGTGTGTGTGTGTGTGTGTGTGTGTGTGTGTGTGTGTGTGTGTTGTGTGTGTGTGTGTGTGTGTGTGTGTGCTTGCATGTGCGTGTGTGTGCGTATATGTTAAATGGTGCATTTATATAGCGCTTTTATCCAAAGCGCTTTACATAGATCGTGCATTACATTCACCCATTCACGCACACATTCATACACCGGTGGCGGAGGAAACCATGCAAGGCACCAACCTGCTCACCGGGAGCAATGTTTTTTCGAGCGTGTGCTGTGTGTGTGGTGTGTGTGTGGTGGTGTGTGTGTGTGTGTGTGTGTGTGTGTGTGTATGTGCCTGTGTGTGCTGTGCGTGTGTGTGTGTGTGTGTGTGTGTGTGTGTGTGTGTGCGTGCGTGTGTTAGGTCCAGTAACATTTAAATCCTCTCAAAATTGGTCAAACCGACCTGGAAATTACATACTTGATGGAGTCTTTTTTTAACTCTCTATCAGATGTCTTTGCCAAAAAAATTGCCAATCTTTGTAGATCTGCAATTTTTTTTTTGCAAATGTATTTTGATTATCGTGATAATATCGTAAATCGCGATTTCTTTGGTCACAATAATCGTGTTATGCAATTTTCATATCGTCCCATCCCTAGTGTGTGTGTGTGTGTGTGTGTGTGTGTGTGTGTGTGTGTGTGTGTGTGTGTGTGTGTGTGTGTGTGTGTGTGTGTGTGTGTGTGTGTATGCTGCTGCAGTGAGGGCGTCCTTCACAGGGAAAAGGTTCTGGAAAAGTGCGTGTTGTGAAAAGTGAAGATGCTTTTTTCCTCTGGTTCTCTTTGTCGCAGAGAGTCTTATCTTGATCACAGAGCCGGGCGTTGAACGCTCCAGAAAGCACATGCTGATGTTGCACACTGTGGTAATAGCCTCTTTATGCCAGCATAAATAACCCAATCGAAAAAAACATCTCTCGGCCTGAAAACAAACATTCATTCCCGGACCGGCGCTCCAATCTCTGGTGCTCTGCTGTTTTTCGGGAGCAGTTTTAGTAACAGGCTGATCTCCCCGTCCCGGCCGGGGAAAGTCAAATCAGCTTTAGGTGCAATTATAGTTATTATAGTTGTTGTCTTGTGATAACTTTTGTCTTTTTCATTGTCAAGAACATACATAGAGTATAGTGAAGACCTATGACTTAAAGATTTCTTTTTGGGTTTTGTGATCTTTTGGTTCAGGAAAAAAGTAACGTCTTATAGCAGCTCATATTGCAGCTCAACACTGCAATGAATGGTTTCGATCAGCTATGCTTTGGGACGGCAGTGGCTCAGGGGTAGAGAAACCGGCATTAGATCACGGAGGGTTCCCGAAGTGTTCCCAGTTCGATCCCAGGCTCCCCCAGAGTTAGTGTCGCAGAGTCCTTGAGCAAGACTCTGAACCCCTTCAGTTGCTCCCGGTGAGCAGGTTGGTGCCTTGCATGGTTTTCCTCTGCCATCACTGTATGAATGGGTGAATGTAATGAATGTGTGTGTGAATGGGCGAATGTAATGAATGTGTGTGTGAATGGGCGAATGTAATGAATGTGTGTGTGAATGGGCGAATGTAATGAATGTGTGTGTGAATGGGCGAATGTAATGAATGTGTGTGTGAATGGGTGAATGTAATGAATGTGTGTGTGAATGGGCGAATGTAATGAAGGTGTGTGTGAATGGGCGAATGTAATGAATGTGTGGTGTGAATGGGCGAATGTAATGAATGTGTGTGGTGAATGGGTGAATGTAATGAATGTGTGTGTGAATGGGTGAATGTAATGCACAATCTCTGTAAAGCACCTTGGATAGAGAAAAAGGCGCTGTATAAAAGCACCATTTACCATTTAATCTTTTCTCAGGTCAGTGCTCTAACAGATCTACCATTGACCTACTGTAGCGGTCCTGTCCCGTCCTGGTTTTCCTCCCGTTTATCTCCCTGTGTGCCCTGGGTGGACACACAGTGTTCTATGGTCACATTACTTATGGATTAGAGCTGCGCTCCCCATGTTTCACGTCCCACCTTGGATCTGAACTGGGGTCTCATGCATGGCAGGGGAGAGGAGGAGAGAGAGGAGGTCTTCCCAGACGGAATCCCATGGCAGGGGAGATTTATCAACGAGCACCGCAGGGTGAGCTACCTGCTTGGAATGCCCATATATGGACATATTGTGTGAGTCTCATGTGGTCTTTAACATAAGACATCTATGATGTCATACGTCAGTGATGTCCATATTTGGGAAAATATTTTATCCACATTCAGTCCAACTTAATGAACAACCAACCGCAACTTTGGATCACACTTGCAAATGAATTCCGTCCGGTGCGAATTCGTCCTGCGCGACCTAGCCATTTTTCGGGCGAGGTCGCTTTTCGCCCTTAGGATGTCTTACTGGCATTGTATTAACATAATTATAGAGATTGGATAAAAAAAATACATTTGTATTCATTAACACGAGTTCCAGATTTGCACAGAATCACTAGAACGACACTGTGTGATTGACATCCATGGCAGTGAAAGGCAAAAAGCCATTCATTCATCTCTAGTTGATTTGGTTAACAGCAGCTACAGGGCTGACAGTCAGTAATAATATCATCTTGTTTTCCATTCATTATCGCGCGGCTCTTTTGATTACGCTTCCCATCATGCGGCGTGTGCAACAGGACAGCGCATCAGGTCCGTCTTCATAACGGAGTAGAAGAGCACGTTCTGGGGGGTTCGTTTCGTTTTATTCTCTTTCTGACACACTTTTAACTTTTCTCATTTGGAGTTTCCTCCTCCGCCCCCCTGAGTGTTATTTATAGCTAGCGGCTCCTATCTAAGGAGTGTATTAGCAGTCTGTGTAAAACTGCCTCCAAGCAGCCTCGGACTGCAAGGAGCTCATTTGTCACCGCATCCCTGTTCTAATGGGAAGAAATGGCCTCGTCTAACGCTTCTCAGTGTTGTTAAGCCGTTTTGCCCCGGAACGCATTATTTTATGCTTTATCTATTGAAAAATAGCAGATCTACAAGC
>NC_137833.1:5745260-5837841 GCF_963921795.1 Nannobrachium achirus | reverse complement strand
CTAAAATGCCTCTAAATCTGTAGTTATGTAGCGCTATATTGGATCACTCCAATATATGATAGTTCCTCCGCTAGGCGGAGCTACGAGCAGACTTACCGATGATTCCCGTGCAAAAAGTACGGGAAGTGACGCGCGCGAGGCGGAGCCTCCGCATGCACTTTGCCCCGTGCGTCACTTCCTTCTTCCTCTTGTCTTTCCTCGGCGGCTATAGAGAGTGGACGCTTTTGGTAAGAGCTCTGTGTTTACCGTGGGAAGCTATATCTCGCAAGGAGTAGCTAGCTGGCTTGCTGGCTGGCCCCTCCGTTGAGTTTGCCTCCCTTGTCGCCCCTTTCGGATTGGCTGCTGTGCCTCTTTCGACAAGGGGTTTGTCTCTGTTTTGTTAAGCTAAGGCTAAAAACAAGAGTCCCATTCGGTGCGGCGTCACCAGTCACCTCCGGGTAAGGTGGACTTTTGGCAGATTCCCCAAGGGGGTGGGGGTTCCCGGCATCGCACGCGACGTACCCACCGGGGAACGCCTTCGGCTGCTTTGGGGGCTCCGCCTTCCAAACGCCGTAAAAGCGATGAGCTAGACACGCTTGAGCGTAAAGCACAAAACCTACGCCAAGAAGTGGACTTTCTGGACTGTGGCGATGAGGAGGATGTTCTCTCCATTCACGCCCCAGATGAGATGGATTTTGAGGAGAGCACATCTGGTTACCAGGACGAGCCTTCTGTTGCTGGTTCAGTGGCCCCCTCTCATGCTGGCTCTGCTGGCTCAGATGAGCCGCCGTCAGCATCTGAGGCTCTGCGCCTCCTCCTGGAGAGGATAGCGGCTTCTCTGAGCCTTGAATTGTCGGATCCCGAAGGCGACAAAGTACAGATCCCTATGTGTCCCCAGTTCGCGGTTGCATTCCGCGAGAGCTGGGCGAGGATGCAGGTCACGGCTGCCTCTCGGAAGCGCTTCCGCCCCTCCAGGGAGACAGCTCCATGGACACACATGGCTGACCAGGACTCCATGGGGATTGCTGCATACCCTGCTATGGATCACGTAGTGGCAGCTACCTTCCTCAATGATGCTGAGATCATAGGTAGCAAGGGCCCTCAGCTACGACCTGGTCTTGACAAAACCAGTGACCAGCTTCTTGGCAGCACCTTTGGTGTCGTCACTATCATGGCTCGCCTTAATAATGCAGCCATGCTGCTGGGCTCCTACCTGGCGCAATTGATTCCTACGCTCCAAGGTGGCACCCAGGACCGGACGGACGAAGCAGTGGAGGTGTCCAGGCTGCTCGGCCTTCTGCAGTCGGAGTTGGTGCGAGCCAACGGCCAGGCAGTGGCCTCAGTGGTGGCGTCGCGCCGCCATATCTGGGCGAACCAGTCAAAGGAACTTCCTGACCATGTAAAGAAGTCTTTCTGTGAGCTCCCCTTCACGCCGGGTATTACCTTTGGCAGAGGGGTGGATGACATACTACGTCAGACAGAGAGTCTGCGCAGGGACAGGGATATCCTAAAGAAGTTCGCAGGTGACACACGCTCAAAGCCTGCCCCCAAGAGGCAGTGGTCACATCCGAACCAAGGGCTCTCTGCTCACATGCAGCAGCGCCTTGGTCCTGTCTATCAGCAGCCCCACCAGGCCCAGCCCAAGTTCCAAGCCCAGCCCCAGGGGCAGTGGCAAGGGGGCCAAGGACGGGGGAAGAAACACTACAAAGGGCATAAGGGGCGTGGAGGCCCCTCTGCCGGACGGGGTCAATCCTCAGGGAAGAACCCCGGCCGCGGGCAGTCTACCTGACTGCCAAGCGGCCGACTTCGGGCGCTTCTCCCAGGCCCAAAGGGCAAACTGGGAGGAGCGTGTGGGGTCCCCTTGGGTGTTGGACACAGTCCTAAGGGGGTACAAACTCCAATTCCGTTGTCGGCCGCCGCCCTTCAGGGGCATGCGAATAACTACTGTGTCCGATCCTGCAAAACGGGTGGTTCTCCGGCTGGAGATCACCTCTCTTATCGCCAAAAGAGCGATCAGGAAGTTAGAGCCTTCAGAACAGCTGGATGGGTTCTACTCCAGGTACTTCATCGTTCCAAAGAAGGACGGTGGTTACCGTCCCGTTCTGGACCTGCGCATGTTCAATCGCTGCTTGAAGGACCTGACATTCAAGATGCTGTCCCCGGCTCGAGTGCTGCAAGCCATGTCCCAGGGGCTATGGTTCACCACGCTGGATCTAAAGGATGCATATTTCCATGTGCCCATCCATCGGTGTCACTGGAAATATCTCCGGTTCGCCTTCGAAGGAGAGGCCTACGAATATCAGGTACTTCCCTTCGGTCTCTCACTATCACCACGCACATTCACAAAATGCATGGACGCGGTTCTGGCACCGCTGTCTTCACTAGGCATTCAGGTTTTAAACTACCTGGACGACTGGTTGGTCTGTGCTCAGACCAGGGAGCAGGCTGCCAAGGACACCAGCTTCCTGTTGAAACATATACAGGAGTTGGGGTTAGTCCTGAACGAGAAAAAGAGTCGGTTGTCCCCTTCACAGAGGGTAGTCTTCATAGGGATAACTATAGACTCGTCAATTATGAAAGCGAGTCTGCCCAGCAGGAGGGTCGACAAGATTATGGCCTTTATCCGCAGGTTTCGGCTAGGCCGTACAGTATCTGTCAAGGGTTGCCAACGACTGCTGGGTCTGCTGACATCGGCCTCGTCGTTGGTCCCCTTAGGTCTTCTTCATCTCCGGCCGTTGCAGCGTTGGTTCAACGCCCACAAGCTGCATCCACGGCGACACAGACACCGCCGTCTTTCAGTGACGCGGAAGTGTGTACTAGCTCTAACCCGGTGGCGTTCTCGCTCCTTCTTGGAGACAGGAGTTACGCTCAGCAGGATGACACGCAGGGAACTGGTGTGCACAGATGCTTCTCCGATGGGTTGGGGGGCGGTGTACAGAGGCATGGCGGCCAGCGGCCGCTGGGATCCGCCATGGTCTCGACGGCACATAAACGTTCTGGAGTTCAGGGCTGTGTGCCTGGCTCTGCGGCGTTTTCTACCCTACCTGGACGGTCGGCACGTTCTGGTGCGATCGGACAGCACCACGGTTGTGGCCTATATCAACCATCAGGGGGGATTGAGGTCCCGTCATCTCCACGAGATGACGAAGGAGCTCTTGGTTTGGGCTCATACCCACTTCCTGTCTCTCCGGGCTGCGCATGTCCCGGGAGTCTTGAACTCCGCGGCAGACATGCTGTCAAGAGACGGACCGCGAGAGGGGGACTGGTGTCTCCACCCTCAGGTCGTGCAACAGCTGTGGGACAGGTTTGGGAGGGCACAGGTAGATCTGTTTGCCTCCCGGGAGAACGCTCACTGCCCCAGGTGGTTCTCATTGACGAGTCCTCCGGGACCTCTGGGCCTAGACGCCCTGTCTCACGACTGGCCTCTGACGTTGCTTTATGCTTTCCCCCCGTTTCCTCTGATCCAGGCAACGCTGGACAGGGTCAAGGAGTGGGATCATCAGTTGCTCCTGATAGCCCCATTGTGGCCGAGACGCCCTTGGTTCAGCATGCTGCTGTCTCTGGTCTCGGGAACGCCGTGGAAGTTGCCTCTGAGGCCCGACCTGCTGTCACAGGCTCAGGGAACCCTTTGGCATCCACGTCCCAATCACCTCCAGCTATGGGCCTGGCCCCTGAGAGGCGTAGGTGGTCAGGTTTAGGACTGGGGGAGGGGGTTATGCGTACATTGGCAGGTTCTAGAGCCCCCTCTACCGTTGCGTCGTATCGGGATAAGTGGCGCTTGTTCTGCACTTGGTGCGAGACCTATGGCTCCGATCCTGAACGCTGTGAAACGCAGGTGGTAGTGCAGTTTCTTCAGTCGCTACTAGATAAGGGTAGGGCGGCCAACACACTGAAGGTGTATGTTGCCGCTATCGCTGCATGCCATTCTGACAGACGGCTGGGTAAGAATGAACTGGTGTTAGACTTCATGAAGGGAGTGCGACGCCTCCACCCAGTGAGAGCCCTTCAGGTTCCCATCTGGGACCTTAGTTTGGTGCTCTCTGCGCTTGAGAAGCCTCCCTTTGAGCCCCTGGGGACTGCTTCTCTCCATCACCTTTCCTTGAAGGTGGCGTTTCTATTGGCAGTCACTTCCGCTAAGAGGGTCGGTGAGCTCCACGCACTCTCGGTGAGTGAGGAGTGTCTGAGGATGAGACCTGACAAGTCAGGCGTCACCTTGCGACCCAATCCCTCTTTTCTGCCAAAGGTTCTGTCTATAGAACATGTGAACCGACCGCTACACCTGTCGGCTTTCTTGGGTGTGGACGGTTTGGGTAATACTCCGCACGTCCTATGCCCGGTAAGGGCTTTGGATGCTTATATCGAGAGAACAAGAGCGATCAGGCTGACTGATCAGCTCTTTGTCTGCTATGGAGATAGAGTCCTGGGTCAAGGGCTCTCGAAGCAAAGACTCTCACATTGGCTTGTTGACACCATTGCCTGTGCGTACAACTTGGCTGGACAGACTATGCCGTCCGCGGTAGTGGCACACTCCATTCGGCGTGTGGCCACTTCTTGGGCACAGCTTAAGGGGGTTCCCCTGTCTGAAATCTGTGCCTCAGCCAGTTGGGCATCGCCGGGTACATTCACCAGGTTCTACCGGGTCAATGTGGTTCCGGAGAATCGTGTGGAACAAGCTGTCCTGGAGGTTGCCTCTGCTCCGGCGGAGACAGTGGGCACCTCTTTGTGAGTTGGACTTGGAGCGGGCCGCTCCCACGGGGAGGGCTTGAGCTCCTAGTTTTATTTTGTTAATTTATTTTGATAGATCGCCGACTGATCTGGTAGTGTACTATCATATATTGGAGTGATCCAATATAGCGCTACATAACGAAGGTTACGTATGTAACCACGGTTATGTGAGCGATTGGATCACTCCAATCTGGCTACGGAGATCTATCGCGCCTCGGAAAGGGCACGAGGAAGAAGGAAGTGACGCACGGGGCAAAGTGCATGCGGAGGCTCCGCCTTGCGCGCGTCACTTCCCGTACTTTTTGCACGGGAATCATCGGTAAGTCTGCTCGTAGCTCCGCCTAGCGGAGGAACTATCATATATTGGAGTGATCCAATCGCTCACATAACCGTGGTTACATACGTAACCTTCGTTCTCTTTACAAGATCATTGGGCGACAAACACTCTTAAAAGTATGCAAGAGTGTATGTTCACTCGCTCTTTATTATAAGTATGCATCAGAGACGCAGGACTGCAGAACAGCATCACTGCAGAACTGCCATCGTAACGCTAACACCTGAATCGCGATTCATCTTCAAGGGATTATTTTCCCCATCTCTACATAAGACTATGTTCTCTTGGGCACTGATTTTACAGTCTTTTCAACATTCATTTCAACCAATGTCACATCAAAGCCAATGATGTTTTATATTGATACAAATGCATATGAATGGACATTAAAGGATAAAACAATAAAGCTTGAGAGCTTATTTTTATTGAGGTCCCTTCATGACATGAAATGCAGCTCAAAGTGCCTTATAGACCAAGAATAAAGCACAAGGGCTTTACATAAAACTTTACATAAAACAACATTAAAATGATAGCAAAAAACACAGTGAATCTGGCAAAACAGTGATGGCATGTGTAAAGAACCCAATTACGTTTGGCACTAACATATTTTATATCCTGGGTAGTAGTTATTGTTTACTGAGAAAGAGATCTGTTTTGAGTCGACATGCCTTTATTTTGTGTCTTGAGTCAAATGCTTTTATTTTGAAGAGAGTTGTGGATGACATAGCTTCCTGTACAACGCAACCAGGAAACATTGCACAATAACAGTGTGAACGCACATGTTTGTTTGATCCTGTGAAAGAGTCCACACATTTTGTTATGTCTTTTAGGATGATAAATTACAGTTTTAGCTTCCCCCGAAGAGGCACAAGGTTAGTATGGACTGTGCTTGTTATATACAATACAGCACGTTGTTTTTGGGGACCAAGGAATATTGTTGAAAATGCATTGCTTGATTTGTTTACATCCAGCATACATATGAAGGACATTGAATGAAAAAACGTATTTTTGCAATAAAGGCATAAGGAGAACCTTTCTGATTGAAAGTGTGTTGAAAAAACGATTTGATCATTGCAAAGGAAGGTGTTTGATGAATGTCATGCACTTTGGTTAAACATGATGTAATTCTGTCATTATATTTACATGTAAAAAGGTTAAAAACGGCATTTCATTGTATTTAGTTAAAAATGTTGCTGCTAAAAAAGGGGGGAACATGTTCATTAATGACTGTGAAGCCAATAGTTCTTTATTTCATTGCAAAGTAAAGCTAATTACAGTAAAGCTAATTAAAGTCAGATTAAAGGGACATATTATGTTTTGTTTGTGTTTTTGTATTTTTCTGTCAGTAGAGTCGCCGAAATGAAGGTCGCCCGGAATGGTCGCCGACAAGTGTCGCCGACGTGTTTGGAATAGTCGCCTGGCGTTATAGAAAACTCATCCAGGCAGTGAGAAATCTCATCTAGAATGGTCGCCGACGTGTTTGGAATAGTCGCCTATATTTATAAACCATTATAGACAACAACGGTATAAAGGGAGTGAGTGAGTGAGTGAGTGAGTGGGGTATATATTTATAAACCATTATAGCCTACTTAGCATTTAAAACTCTGATGCCCAAAATAGACAACAAAGGGAGCGAGTGTAGGCTACCCTACCCATATGTCACCCATTCACACGTTACAGTAGTATACTAGCCTACTACATGTTTTGTACCTGTGCTATTTAGAGAAACTATAGGGTCTAAGCTTTATAACTGTACAAGCTGGCTGCTGGCAACTGTGTCTCTGACCAACGACTACAACGTATTGGATCTGTAGATTTAATAGCAGCACGTCTGACTGCACAGATCGCTTCGTTGGGATTAAAACCGCTCGTAGTCCTACCATAGTGGTGCGGTGGTACGTGGCTTTGGAAATAAACGTCATGAAACTTTACCTTTTTCTATGCAAACTACTAATAAAGTCTTCAATCAATCCATTTCATCCTCCATGACACAAACTACTTTAACCAAGCCTATGCTCGCACCTCCGACCAAGACGACACAAGGAAAACAGTGTGCGTGCACTCCGTGCAGCTGTCAGTGTGTGCCAGGGACGTGCAGAGAATGTTAGAGAGGCAGGGGCTGACACTTCTAAAAGAGGTCAATTCTTTCAACATACTTGCATTCAAGTTCAGGAGCTGCATTCAGGTATATGGCACGGAAAAGGGCGTTTGCATTTCTTTCACCATAGTAAAAAAAACGCATTCATGGTCTAGACTGGAGAGCAATAATGGCGAGTGCCAATGTGCGGCCGGAGGGCACTTTTTACCAGTGGATAAAAGGGCAGGGGCTCAAGCCCCCTTTGATGTCTAATGTGTGCACGTGCCACTATGTGCTGAGTCGCGGCTCGCAACATGATGCTGTCAGACAGTAAAATAAAACTTTGTGGATATAGTTTGATATAATTAGGCCTACATTTCTGTTGATGTTTCAACCAAGGGACGAGTTTATTTTATTTGTGATTCCCCCAAAACACTCATGATAGCTGATACAACAGAAGTAAATGACATTTCACAGAAGATCTTTTTAATTAAAATGGAATGCTCAAAACGCATGATGCTGTGACTGTGAGCTTGTAGATCGGCTATTTTCACTACTTCATAATTATATTTTTTTATTTATGGAATTTCTTGTGATGTGTTTTGCCCCGTAACTCTTGAACCGTAGATCGGAAAATTAAAATTCTTTTTTCCCTGGATTCCTTGGGTCAAGACGCATCTCCCCATATAGGCCACGCCCATTATGCGCCAGGATAGATTGTCTGCCATCTTGAATTTTCTCCAAAACACACTTTTTGCTCCTTTTCCTACATATTTTCTTCAAATGTCACAAAAATCGGTACACATGATCTACACACACACACACACACACACACACACACACACACACACACACACACACACACACACACACACACACACACACACAGCTCCACTTCACACAGGTGTGATTTTTTAAAGTAGGGCTGTTTCACGTACGTATGAGCATTGACTGTTTTTGACACTTCATGTATATATTCTTCGTTCCCTTTCTTTGGTGTACCTTGCTTTTTACTGTACACTGTTACATTTATTTATTTTCATACTTCTCTGTAACTTTATAAATATCCTTAAACTGCTGTGGTGCCTCCAGGCGACTGATTTTCCCCCTTTGGTGGGTGGGTATCTATCTATCTATCTATCTATCTATCTATCTATCTATCTATCTATCTAATTTATGCTCAGAGCGACCAGAGAACAACAAGTCACACCATGCGTCTGTCAACCTTCTGAGTTATATACGTACCTCCGTAGTGTCAGTTACTCACAACAGTTAAATGGTACATACAATATGTTATGTTTGTTACCTTATTAAATAATGTCAATATAAATAAAGATTAAGATCCTTGAGTAAAACAAAGTGTTGTGTGTAGTTCAGGACGTTGTCATGGTTACCAATCAATAGGGAATCAATTGGTCGAGGTTCACATGACAGTTAGCTTACTGTACAATATAGTCAGCAACCACACTTGCAGTCACCAGTTGCATCTTTCTAGTTATTATTACTTGCGCCAGCAGAGTGAGCAAGTACTGTGTTCTGCTGCGTAGTTAGGTACAGAGCGATATATAAGAGAGTGGCGTCACGCTTTGAACTCGCCGCAGACCGGAAGTGGCTTCGCATGGAGCCGTTCTCATTCCTAGCAAGCCTCTGCCCCGTCCGCCCCCATTCTAGCCGAGGCATTTAAAATCGCTGGAAGTAGACCAAATCACGTCTTTTTCACCATTGTAACGCATTCACGGGCCTCGCTAAGGTAGAAAACATTATTAAAAGAGTGAAAAAGACGTAATTTAGTCTACTTACCAGCGAGTGACAAAATGAATGGGGGCGGACGGGGCAGAGGCTCGCTAAGAATGAGAACAGGCTCCAGTAAGCTAGGCTAAGTTAGCTTCCCACCATAGAGTAAATAGGCTTTCCACGCTTACTATGGGAGTCGACGTAAGTGACGTAACTCTCTCTTCTACAACTCTGGTTAGGTATAGCTGTGTGTGTTTAAGCCCGTAGCCAATCAGGGTCCAGCATTTCTGGTAACGTCATCATTAACAGCCAATGTGGGACCAGCATTCCTGGTGATGCCAGTGGTGATGTCAGCAACCAGCATTCCTGGCCTACTTCTACTGGCACACAGCCTACGTGTGCACAAGGAGCAAGTTGTCACGGTTACAGACCTGTAAGGGTTCATTTGGTTCCATTTGTACACTCAGAGTTAAGGGAAACACACCGGACGTGGATGCGGCGCGGAGGTGGCGTGTCAAAACATACGGCTCCATTATTTTCAATGAACTAACCCACACCGGCGGCGTCAGACGCGCGCAGGCGCGAGTCTGCCGCCTCGCCTGCCACGCCGATACGCCGCTGTTCTATTTTTCCAGCGTTGCCGTGCTGGTGAAAATGTTCTCCCCACAGGGGGAAATGGAAGTATGGGGCGGCATAGCTCGGGGGTAGAGAAACCGTTATTAGAGCACGAAGGGTTCCCGAAAGGTTCCCAGTTCGAATCCGGGCTCCCCCTGAGTTAATGACGAAGAGTCCTTGAGCAAGACTCTGAACCCCTAGTTGCTCCCGATGAGCAGGTTGGTGCCTTGCATGGTTTCCTCCGCCACCGGTGTATGAATGTGTGTGTGAATGGGTGAATGTAAATTAATGCACAATCTATGTAAAGCGCCTTGGATAAAATCGCTATATAAATGCACCATTTTACCATTTTAAGTACCAAAAGTATAAAGTACTCATTATGCAGAATGCCATCAGAAGTTTTCAGATGTGTAAATTGTTAAAAAAAAGAGGAAAAAAAATAAAACAAAATCTACCCAATGCTTGTGATCTTGTAGAACAGCTTTTTTCAAATGGCCAAAATGATGAAAATGTTTCGATTTTCTAGTTCTCCACGATATATGGACCGGGGCTCAAAGGGGGGAAATAGTTTGGTCCAAAATTAAATGGGCCCATACCGAGGGCTAACAATGGACCTGCAGTAATGTCTTGTTTTGTGAGCAAGTGTTGTAATTGATATTAAAGTCATTTTTATACCGGTATATATATTTTTCTTGTGTGCATCACATACCTGACCAAAAGAGCCAAAAGGGCCACCCATGTCCTGCCAGTTAGAGAGATGAACCTGGTATGGATCTCCAAGTGCAGGCGGGTAAAACAGGTAAGTATAATGTTTGCTTTTAAAAGTCTTGGTATTACGATCACACCATGTGCACAAATTAAATTATGAATTGCAGATCAATGCCCATGCATGTGATGTAATAATGGGAGCAGTGGGTAAAGATGACCCACTGCTGGAAATCTGTTTTTTGCGAACGCCCATCATTTCGACCGGAGGGTTAGCGACTCACTCCACGGAGGTTAGCTAAGCCTGGCCGGGCCCGACGTCATACTGCGTTCACTCACTCATTCCTTCCCCAGTATAACGTCTGGCCTTCGGCCTATTGGCAGCTTGAAAAGTGGGCGGGAGTACTTGCCTTGAAGACAGACTCCTCTAACCAATCAGCGTAGCAAAACATCTCTCAGCCAGTCGGAAGAACGGCAAACAAACACGTCTTTTCGGCCGATAAACTCCGCTAGCGCATCACCGGTGTTCCTTTATAATTGTTGTAATTGATTCCAACTCTGAAATAACTGCGCTTATTGCTTGTTTTATCGTTAGAGCGTTAACTGTTACACTTGTTGCATCGCGAGGGCAGCCATTGTTGTTTTGAAAATGCTGCAGAATGGATCTACGTCACCTTCTACACATGGACCAATCAGCAAGCTTTTCACTTGTTGTCAGGACGACTAAGTTTGTTGTGCGGACAGCAGTCACTGATTGGCCCCGATCAGAAAATAATCAGTATACTCGCTGCCTATACCCGGAAGGCCAGACGTTATACTGGGGAAGGAATGAGTGAGTGAACGCAGTATGACGTTAGGCCCCGCCAGGCTAGCGTGAGAGTGGACTGGACACAGACTGGCAGACCGTGACCAGACGCAGCCACCGAGCCATGGGATGTTTACGCTCACAGGAGGTCCTGTTTGCCTCCTGCCAGTCCCGCCAGAATCGCTGTCTTTAATGTGTTTTATTTTGTTCATTATTGTTAAATTTTGTGTTTGTGTGACAGATCTTTATGGGGCATTTCGGAAATACGGAACAAACCGTGTTCGTGTTGGTTCAATACGGAACGCCAACATTTCATTCTCAAATACAGGACGAATCTGTATTTATACGGAATGGGTGGCACCATAACAACTGTGGATTCTCAAAACGTTGTGATGTGACACCTTGTGAGCTTGTACATTGGCTGTGTTCACTATATTGAAAAAATGAAGTAAAAATAATAAAAAATAAACTGTTTTGGACAATGCAAATGCCCGACTTGCTGCTGTAAGCAATACAGAGGCCTTGCGTAGGGTTTAACCCGAAGGTGAGTTTGTTCATCAAACGACGAACTTAAAAACGTTCAATTCTTGCTACAGACATTGACATGGTGACTTTCTACCCCTCAGTTCTCTCTCTCCTGTTGCTCACGGGCAGCAGCAGCCTTTTATACCCAGGTGAGCTGATGAGCCTGGACTGATCCATTCCAATCAAGGGGTGTGGTCTAACCCCAAAGCATTGTAAATAAATGACTACCTATGATTAACACATACAAATATATCACAGATCTCTTAAACACTACAACAATAATGATCATTTAACCTTCTCACACTATAATACAACATAAACAGCAAGAGCACATCTTAACCCCCCCCTCTGACATCCTGACTATGGTCCAGCCCAATCTACTGTACTGAAGACACACCAGGTAGTGTTAAGCATCCAATCAGACCCAGCAATAACACTTCACCTACTATTGCACTTCACTATGTCAGTGGTTCTCAACCTGTGGGTCTGGAAAGAATGCCTCAACTCTTAGTGCTCGTTAGTTAGAGTGTGTGTGTGTGTGTGTGTGTGTGTGTGTGTGTGTGTGTGTGTGTGTGTGTGTGTGTGTGTGTGTGTGTGTGTGGGGGGGGGGGGGGATATTTGACAGTAAGCCTCTTGCTTACTGTCAAATATGAAGTAAGCAAGAGGCGAACATTGAGGCGTTGTGAGCATGTAGATCTGCTATTTTCACAATATTTATCTGTGGAACAGAGTCACAAAATGTACTACCTACAATTCCAAGTGCTTGTCAGGGTGTGGGTCCCCAGTTCATATAAAGTTTATTTTGGGAGCGTTTTGCTGTTACTACGTGTCATCTTTTCGACACCAAAACCCAACCCTTACCCTAACCCTAACCTCCGTGGGGTGAGTCTCTAACCCTCCCGACGCTCCTTTGTCGAAATGACGGTTGTTCGAAAGAGCAAGATTTCCCAGTTTATTTTGGGGGTCACAGCCTAAAAAAGTTAGAGAACCCTGCACTAAACATTAACATTGCATTTACAATTAAAGTGCCAATGTGCTGTGCAAACTTGTAGTGTCCAAATAGTCCAATGAATAAGGGTTATGTGCAAATATCAGTAACAGAGGACCTCTCTCTGTCACATGGGCATACCAGGTTTCCAACCAACGATAGCCTATTTAGAAGGCTACAGTTACTATTGCCAACCCACTTTATTTGTTGTTATTTGCAGAGAGAGTCATTGGTGTCTTGAAGAATTGTTACCACCTGCTGGATGGGCCGCATTGTACATGTCTGTGGGGCATTAGTCAACATGTCTGGCAGCATCATGTACACAGATTAATTCTTAATTATTGTAATTAGCCTAGTTAATGTGATATAAATTACATAATTGAACATCTGGACAAAATTCCCAACTTCAGCAGAAGTATGCACCAGGAATTTAAACTACAAGCCCAATCCCCCCAAAAATGTGGACATTGTGGAAAAACACAATTTGTCAGCTGCATTTACTGGTCCATGTTAAGACATTACCATACATAGAGGAAGCCATACATAAATAACATCCAGGAATACCTTCCCTGTACTGGGCCTGAGCTCATCTGAGATGGACTGAGGCAATTAATGTGGAAAAGTGTGCTGTGGTCTGATGTGTCCACATTTCAAAGTGGTTTCAGAAATGATGGACTTTGTGTCCTCTGAGCTAATGAGGAAAAGGACCCTTACCATTTATAGGGACATTTTACTACCAGCACATCCTCTCCACAGCAATCACAGCACACATAGCCATCACATGAAGCTCCCATGAATGGCATATGCTGGCAAATTCGTCAACCAGCCTAGCTGATGACCAGGTTCTCGTGTGATTGTTTTTAACTTCATCAGTGATGTGGATGAAAGAGGACAGGCTGTCTGTAAAAGGTCCACCTCCAACAGCATAACGATATGTGGCAAAGGCATCTTTCTCAGGTTTTTTCCCCCTATCGAGCCATGGCTTATTGAGAGACCTGTTTCACTGGCAGATTTCGGTGATGAAGTTCTCACTAGGGTTTGTACATCTCAGTACACGGTCACGGACATTCGTGTCCGTGGTGAAACTTGGCAATGTCCGTGGCAAAGGTTTCAGTTTTGAGGGGGAAGAGGGAAAAGAATACGGATTGAAATATATTTGTATATTTCATTTCCCCCCATAATGTAACTAAAAAACATATATAGGCTACTTTAAGTACACACAATCCATCCTGGATTCATCCTGTATTTATTTGTTGTCCGTGTTTATGTTGGATAAACGTGTCAGCGATGTGAACGAGACCACAACAAGCGGTGGTAAGATAATAAACAGCTGTGTTAAAATGACGCGATCGTGGCTCAACACTGGAACTATAAAAAGTGGATCAAGAGGAGATTATTCTGACCAGTCTCCCATGTATCCCTGCAGTTTGCATGTGACCGTTGGCAGCCAATAGCATTCGAGACGGTACCATTTCTACCAATGAACGTTGACTTCTACAATGATGGTGGCACCCAGGCCCAAAAAAAGCTTCATTTACGCAGCATAGAAACCAATGGCTTCCCACCGTCCATATGTGTTACAGTCTATGGTGTGACATGGCATTACAGGGTTAGGTAGCTTGGTAATGATAGCGGTCATGATACTGGCTGCATTATGGAGCTCCTCCATGTATTCCATGTCTGACATGGCATTACAGGGTTAGGTAGCTTGGTAATGGTATAGTGGTCATGATACTGGCTGCATTATGGAGCTCCTCCATGTATTCCATGTCTGACATGGCATTACAGCAGGGGTTTTCAAACTTTTTTGACTCAGGGCACCCCTGCAAATAACGTTTTCATCCACGGCACACCTGAGTTACACTGTTATTTATTTTTATTTTATTTTTTGAATCATATTGGAGAAATATCCGTTTCTTCAGAACGGACTGAAAATAACGTTGTAATTGACCGTTAACCACTTGAACCCCAGCATGCCTATTCTGGGGGAAAGGTTCACCAAAAATAGACAATCTACAAGCTCACAACGCGTCACAGCGTGAGCTTGTAGATCTGCTATTTTTGGTGAAGAGAGTTGTCGTAGATGGAAAAAGAAATCATCAATTACAGTGAAAATCTGGTCTGTTTTACTAAGCATAGTGAAGTGATATTGATATATTTCCAAATCTTATCAAATTATCTGGTGGCACCCCTGGACTGGCACCACGGCACCCCAGGGTGCCCCGTCACCCACTTTGAAAACCCCTGCATTACAGCACCCAGTCAGGAAGAATGCAAATGAGCAGCTTGTTTATCTACGCTGCAGATATCTATATTCATCTTTAGCTTCCTGTCAGCAAGAAGTAAAACCACCTGATGGAGAGATAAGATCAGCAGCTGTGCTCTAGTTATCAAAGTAAAATTATGAAAATGTTGGCATCAATTCAAAATTAACTTAAAGTACCAAAAGTAAAAGTACAACATGTTTGAAAATAGCAGCTCTACAAGTTCACAACGCGTCGCAATGCAACACGTTAAGCTTGTTGTAAATAGAGCTGATGTGGTTAATGTATGTTTTAAAATATAATAATTTACCTGTATTTCTTAAAAGTAACTAGTAACGTTTTCATATACATGTAGTGGAGTAAAAGTACAGTATTTGTATCTGAGATGTAGTGGAGTAGAAGTAAAAGTATTGGAAATTGGAAATACTCAAGTAAAGTACAAATATCTCACAATTGTGATAACTAGGTTTTTACTCTAAACCTTAACTAAATATTGAGCAGAAAATATAGAAGTCCATGAAGATGAGAAGTAGTTGTCCAGCTTTATTTAGAAGACAAAACAGAACAAGTCCATATACAGCATGTCCCAACATAAGAAAAGTCCCTTGTCTGTCCTCACGACAGCCCCACAGCCTCACGCCTCGGCGTGAGTGGAGTCCTCTAGAATACAGCGAAGACACAGTTTATATAGGCTATTAGAATTAAGTGACTACTCTTCAAGACACACCTCCAAGGTACAAGCAGGAAGTCACTCAACAAGCAGTCATGGGCTAATCCAAAGTATCAGCTTTTGATTGGATTAATCAGTTCACATCCTTTGACAACAGTTAAAATGATACATCCAGTCATTGTATGTTTGAGTACATCACAGGCTAAGCAAATTGGAGTTAACCAGACAGTCACTGGGTTTTAAGTTAATCATAAAGGCTAAGCATGTCGCAAACACTGGGTGACAGTCTATCTTTAATGACACAGCACATGCGTATTAATATGAGCAAAATACATTATGTTTAAAATAAAAGCACACTATAAAATTCTCTTTATCAAATTGTACTTAAGTACAATATACTTAAGTAAAGGTACTTAGTTACTTTACACCACTGCCTGCCTGTCTGTCTGTCTGCATGCCACCCTGCCTTTTTTCTCTCACCAGAAACACATTATAAATATATCTCTCACTTTTTTTTTTGCTTATTCCCCCAGAATGGTCATAGCTGGGGTTCATGTGGTTAATGCTATTGGTAACCATGTAATGATGTTCTCATGTTTATCAAGGTGGTGCACTGATGTTTTCATATTGCTGGATAACGTGGATAATATTAATATGTTATATTGCATGTGCATAATGTGCAATAATGTACATTCCTCCATCTGTCCTTAGCCTATAGCCTGGCAACCACACCAATCTGACATAATAATAATGATGACAAAATGTACTTGAGTAAAAGTACAAAAGTGTTGGTATCAAAATGTACTTAAAGTACCAAAGGTAGAAGTAATTATTATGCAGAATGTTCCATGTCAAGTTTTCAAACTTATGCAAATGCTTTGAAAACAGCAGATCTACAAGCTCACAATGTGTACACACATGGACATGAACACATGGACAGACACAGAAAGTCACATATTAGATCCAGGGGTCCAGTTGTCTGGATTTAAAATGAAGCAAACAGAACTAAAAGTTCCTATATGATTGGCTGCTAGTTGCACTGTTCTGGTAACAAAGCAACATGTTCTCCATAGGATTCCATTCATTTCCCCCGAACTTGATTTTGTTACCTTAATAAATATTGTCAAAAATACTTTATGGTTCCTGTTGCTAGTTTAAAGCTTTATTTCAATCACCATGATATGCGTTTTGTGAAAATATAGTCCAATTTTTGTTATAATTGATATTAAAGCAGGGTATGATGTAGGAGGGGCTTGTGCAGAAAATATAGTCAAATTTTTGTCATAATTGATATTAAAGCAGGGTATGATGTAGGAGGGGCTTGTGCTCATAGGCTTGTGATGATTCTTCTTCGTTTGCTTTATTTTCGGCAAACTCAAGACATTCTCCCAAGTATCCCTGCGGTTGCACGGTTGCAGCCAATAGCATTCCAATTGGGTACCAGTACACAATGTTTTCGCTCAGATAGAAACCAACCAATGGGTCACGTGACGGTTCCCACCGTCCATATTTTTTACGGTCTATGATTGGAGCGCCTAGCACCGCTCCAAAACATTGCATAAAACCAGCAAAGTCAACCAAACAATTACATGGGACGCCGCTAGGCAAAAAGTTCAATTTAAAAAGTAGGCAAGAATCAGGGCATGAGAGAAAAAAGGCCCACGAAAATGAAGAAAACGCTTTGTTAAAAAGGTAGATTGTCAGTCCATTTTCACCAGTGACAGGGCCGGACTGGGACTGGGACATAAAGGGCCGGACTGGGGCATCTTGGCCCAGACCGGACCATCACAACCGGCGCAAACCGAAGATCTACAAGCCCACAGCGTGTCAAGGCAGCGCGCCTTGTGGGCTTGTATAGCTGTTCTATGTTTTGGGGGGACTTCTGGGCCACAGTAGCCTGTGATAGGTCGGTATTCAGATGATAGACAAGCCAGTGGGCCAATCAAGCGATGTCTCTCTGCTCTGTGGGCTGGTGCTACTGAAGGATTGGCTCTCTACACTTTGTGGCCGCCCAGCTCAAACATTACCGTAACTATCCTAAAACGAGGGCAAAAGTAATTTGGTTGAAAAAGTCAAATGAAAATGATTATTGTCTCCACCAGCCGAAGGCATGGGGGAGAGTATGTTTTCCCCTTCGTCCGTCCGTGTGTGCGTGCGTGCGTGCGTGCGTCCGTGCGTGCGTCCGTGCGTCCTCGCAGTTTGTGACCACCTAATCTCAGTCGCTGTTGGCCCGGTCACTGCCAAAATGAGCACACACACTCCCTGGATGCCAATTCAGAACCTCTGCCCTAGATTTTTCAAATGGGCCTGTTCTAGCACCAGCTAGTGGCCGATGTTTGCAAAACACATTTCTGTACACTACTCTTACAGATTTTGTCCAAAAATCCTACAAATCGGTAGGCAGTATCTCGACAGTCGTGATTGACACGGATCTGTCCGATTTTGCATATTCCATCCTGATTGGCTAAGATTGGCTTCCAAAGTTTGCAGGATTGAGCCGTTTTGAACAAAATGCCTCAAATCACAAACGCAAAGTGCAATTATCATGAAATCGCACACACACACGTTCCCACTAGGCGAGGAAGAAATGCCACTTTTTAAATCAGCCTCATGGTGGCGCTATAACAGGCCGATTTGTGGTTTTACCTATAACTCCACCGATCAGTTTCAAACTTTGTAAGTGTGCTCCCTAGAGGCTAAGGATAAACCTTTGCCCTGCATTTTTCACATCAGCCTTTTATAGCGCCACCATGAGGCCGACTTATGTAAAACACAATTTATTATTCCTTGAGATTTTATCCAAAAATCATGCAAATCGGTACACAGTATCTCAGTCATGTGATCAAGTCCGATCCGTCTGATATTTCATATTCCATCCTAATTGGCTAATATTGGCTTCCAAAGTTTGCAGGATTGCTCCGTTTTTGAACAAAATGCCTCAAATCATCAACGCAGCTTGCGATTAGCGTGAAATATGCCACACATATTCCCACTAGGTCAAGGAACAAATGCTACCCTTTTCACATTGGCATGTTATAGCGCCACCAGCAGGTAGACTTTAGCAAAACCCATTTTGCTGTAGTGTAAAGTATTTCACATTGTATTTTTCATTTGTATTTAGTATTTTGTGCCCATCTCTGCTGGCCCGCTATGCCAGATGCCCAGTCCACCCCTGAGTGTCAGTGGACTGTGGAGCTCTCAGGTGTTCAGAGGGAGAGTTCCACAGTGGACTGTGGTGCTCTCAGGTGTTCAGAGGGGGTTTCACAGTGGACTGTGGAGCTCTCAGGTGTTCAGAGGGAGTTCCACAGTGGACTGTGGAGCTCTCAGGTGTTCAGAGGGAGTTCCACAGACGTGAGGCATTAGAGCAGAAGGCCCGGTCGGTCGCCCATGGTGAGGAGCTTGGTCGTGGAGACAAGGAGAAGGTTGTGTTTGAAGAGCGCAGACTTCGAGTGGAAGGTTGTGGGACGAGGAGTTTGTGTGTTTGTGTGTGTGCGTGGGTGTGTGCATGCGTGTGTGCGTTTGTGTGTGTGTGCCTACAGAGCTCAGTGCATAGGGCAGCTTCCTGTGAACCAGAAAGGTGTGAATTTCCATCGAAGACCACGTGATGACGATGAAGAGATACGATGAGCTGACGCGTCACTAACAGACACACAGACGACAGCGAGTGTCGATCACAGTCACAACCAGAACCAATCGGTGGAGATCGATGAAGTTCCAGTTGAGAATCCAGTTTGAGTGAATCCAGTGAGAGTGAATCCGGTGTGAGTGAATCCGGTGAGAGTGAATCCGGTGAGCAGTGAATCCGGTGAGCAGTGAATCCGGTGAGCAGTGAATCCAGACATGGATCGAACAGGGATTTGGATGGTTTTCCTCCTTCTCTTGATCTCAGGTAAACAGTGTATTTTAACCTCTGTCTAGACCAGGGCTGGGCAACCTTAGGCACGGTGCCAACGTTGGCACAGGGGAGGAGGGTGATCACTGGCACACTGGCATGAGGGTGAGAGAGAGGATTTTTCTTTAAAAAAAGTGTACTTGGTTAAATTTAAGTCCTTTCACATCTATAAACAAATGACATCCTGCACATAATTCTGCATTCATTCAAACGCCTAACTCTGACTGTGGAGGGAGTCTGGGAGATAGGAGGGTTATTCAGTCTAATGATCATTACAACCTGATGTGAACGTAAATAATTCATCATAAATTGAACAAAGGTTGTTGTAGCCCCTGGACATCATTTTGATGTGATGCCATAATTAAACTTAATGTTGATATGTCAAATTACTGACGATCAAGAAAATGAAAACATGACACTTCATGTCAAAAAGGTTGCCGGCACCTGATCAAGACGGCTCTGTTAGGGCAGATTCATACTCCACTTTTAGAGCCCAATTTAATTCGGTTCGGCTCCTCTTTCCAAACTACAATATGACATCATTCAGAGGTTCGGGGGGGGGGGGGGGGGGGGGGGGGAGTCCATGATTAATTTGGCTGTTCGGTGCCACAGAGATTTCGTGACTCCCTGAACCGAACCAAAATAAATACGGCTCTGACAGTGGAGTATGAATCAGCCTTTACTCTGAATACTTTTTCCCCTTTCTCTTTCTTCCGTCTACACACAATCTCGCTGCCAAAAATAGCTGATCTACAAGCTCACAACACGCTAGAATGTGACATGTTGTGAGCTTGTAGATCAGCTATTTCTGACTAATGTTTATGTTTAATATGTGAATGCTGGGATTCAAGTGGTTGTTGATGTGGATGTGAAAGACAACATGACGCTTCAATACATCAGTGCTGCTGCTGCAGGTTAACGTGCACTCTGTGGCTGTGTGTGTGTGTGTGTGTGTGTGTGTGTGTGTGTGTGTGTGTGTGTGTGTGTGTGTGTGTGTGTGTGTGTGTGTGTGTGTGTGTGCGTGCGTGCGTGCGTGCGTGCGTGCGTGCGTGTGTACACTATGGTTAAACACCTACATAATGTTCTGTTGATTCGATACTTTTTAAGTATTTTTTCAAATAAAATTCTAAAAAATCAAAAATAAGTCAACAAGGCAGGTTTTGTATCTTTATTAGCAGTGGTTCTCATTTCCCAAGCGTTTCTGGTTGAGACCCAAAAGAGAGACGTTTACCCAGGACCCGAACTAGTGAAAATAACAGATCTACAAGCATCGGTTTGCGCCAAGTTGCACGCTTGTAGATCTGCTATTTTTCTATATTTCTTACGTTTTGAAACATAAAGTTTGACGACATTTCGGCCATGGCCTTCATCAGGTGATGAAATATGCAAATTAGAACTTCATAAATACTGTGGAGCATCAGCTGTTGTGTGGACTTCTATTCTTGTTAACCTTCCCTAATGACCCTTGGGGGTCCCCGGACCTCACTTTGAGAACCAGTGCATGACATTAGTCTACATTCATTTGGTCTTATTCATTGTTGGTTGTTTGAGTTTGTTGTCCATGTGTTGTGTTATTGTATTTGTGTTGTAACATGTTGTGTTATTGTCTCCACTAGGCCGAAGGCATGGCCAAAACTAGGTTGTGTAACTTATCCGTCCGTCTGTGTGTGCGTGCGTTTGAGAAGAGCTAATCTCTGACACCGTTGGCTTGATCACAGCAAAAAACGTGCACGCACACTTCCTGGATACCAGAGTAGAACCTCTGACCTGACTTTTTCACATGGGCCACCAGGAGGCATTTGTTTTTGTATTACCGATTTTGTCCATCTGTGAACATCTCAGACCCCGCTGGACTGACCGGCATTACATTTAACACGCACACTCCCAGGATCCAGTAGGCCAAGGAAGAACCCGGCCTGGTGGGGATCTTTGCTCCAAGGAACATACTTTTCTAGTTGTATTAGTTGTAACCCTAACCCAAACCACAGCTCCTCATTCCCAACTTGTGAATTTCCAATAAAAAGCAGCAAACAGGAGAAACAAAGGACATCTTGTCCTGTATTTCAACAGATAAACCACATCTACAACCAACCAGCTGTTAATTACACTAAGCTCATTTACTTTGTTATGTTTCTTCTCCTCAGCTCTCCAGACTGAACCAACACACACCACACCAGGTAAGACTGTCTGCCTGTCTTTCTGTCTGAGTATGTTCAAAATGTAGGACCAGACCATTAAATCACAGCCCCCACTACAACATGTCTTCTTATAACACTGTTCATATTTGAACCAGTGAAATATGGTTATTTTAATATTCAAAGTGAATAAAAAGGTCAGTCAGTAAATACAGCAGTGGTGTGTTTGACAAAGAGAGGCAACACATCACAACATTTTAAAAGTAGAAATAGTATGAACAGTGAAATATTGTAATTAGATAGTTTTGCTTTGCAGGGTGTGTGTATTTTAAAATGTAAACCAACTCAAATGCAATGTCTCACTTTCTCCAGAGGTGGAGCCCTTCCTCATCGTAGCCACTGACTCCAACCTGATGAAGATCAACTTGGACGGCTCCAGATCCACAAAGCTCAAACAGGTGAAAACCATTAGACATAAAAACACATCCTATGTAATCCTATACTATATTCTACACACACTGCTTTAGACATGCTGGAATGTATTCCTGTCTGAGACTAACACAACTGATGTGCTGTGACAGACCAGGGCTGTGGCTCTGGACTTTGACTATCAGCAGCAGATGATCTACTGGACAGAATGGTACACCATCAGCCGCATGCACATCAGTGGCCGTGACGTCCAGGTCAGTGTGACAATGACAACGATGAGGATGAATGACAGGGAAGGGAAACCAAATGAACAATACTTATATTTGTAATGTAAATACTTTGTGATATCAGTGTTAAATATCAAACAAGAGCACAGGCTGCCTGGTGGCTCAGTCTCTTACAGTGTTTTTCTGTCAAATAATTGTAAATATTGGTAGTTTTGTGTTGTTCTTTTGGTCTTGTTTCTAAAGTGTAGTTGCTTATTTTTGCTTTCCTGTCTAATGTTGTTTAAAGCAATGGTTCTCAAACTAATTAATGTCAAGGACCCCCAGATTGATATGTATTTGACCATGGACCCCCATCTGAACATTATGTTGTGTCAGGGCAGAGACCCCCATAGGATTTGAAAAATATTACAAATAGTTTTCTGAAAACAGCTGATGTAGGCCCGGCCTGCTGGCACAGCGGTCCAGACACCCAGGCTCAGTGTAGCCTCACAGCGTGTCGTGGGTTTGAGTCCCGATAGCGACTGCCTTTACTTCATCTCTCTCCCCATTTCCTGTCAGCCTACTGTCTATGCCTATCAATAAAATGCATATACTGTATGTAAAAAGAATAGCTGATCTACAAGCTCACAAATACATTCTTTTCAAATAACTGATGTATATTCACCTTATTCCTGGGCCTTTCCAGGACGGCCCTTTTCTGCTGCTTCATTCAACATGTCTTCACTTCCTCCTATAGGCTGCAGCTGTAATCAGTGTGTTGCCAGATTTTGCAAGCTAAACCAGCAACTAGGTCTATGAAAACAATCTCCCCAAAAAGTGACGACTTTACACCAGGTTTTACCACTTTACATTGACCATTTGAAAATAGCAGATCTACAAGCTAACAACGTGTCCACGGTGTGCCCACTTTGAGAAAAAACTTTTGAAATATTTAAAAACTAAATAAAACATAATGTCCACCATGTATGGTTGATTGACAGGTCCTTCACAACAAGTTGATCAGTTCTCCATCCGGTCTGGCTGTTGATTGGGTGGCAGGAAACCTGTACTGGTGTGACAGTGACAGGAAGACCATAGAGGTTTCCAAACTAAACGGGTTGTACAGAACAGTCCTGGTCAACACCGGTCTGGACGAGCCATGGTCCATGGCTGTGGATGTACGCTACGGGTAAGAGCACTGTGGTGACATCATCAACCATCCTGTGAAACACCACGGATACAAGAAGACTGAATTGCATCTAAACATTAAACTGATGAAGCATCATACTCTCTTCCTCCAGCAGATCTAAGTTTAAAAAGTCACTGAACTGATTCATATACATTGTTCATTTTTATGAAGACAATTTAAATAGTATCATGTAAGTCGTCACTCACTGAAAAGTGCTCTAAATTGAGTGTGAAATACTTCCTTGTGATTGGCTGTGCTTTCTGGAGCTCCTATGAGGTAAACTCCAAACATAATGACACCTAATTAGACTAAAACAAATCAGTCTTTTCCTCCATTTCATTTTGACTTTTTGTTTTGAATTCCAGTTCATTTACATTCATTTTTAAAGCGGCTTTGCTAATTTAATTTATTTCAGTTTAATTTGTTAAAATGTTGGTTTTAGTTTGTTTCAATTCGTTTCGAATTGAAACTTCGGGGACCCTCAAATCTAGAGCTTGGCTCCCTTTGGGGGCCCTCACACTACACCAGCGATCGAACTGATATGGCCATATATGGAGATTTCTATTTGCCGTTCATTTTTGTCACAGAGATTTACAAAAATATTCAATTATTTTAAAACTATCATGGTTAAATTGTAGTAAAAAGTTACAATGAGTTTGTATAGGAAGGGGGCGTGTCTGATCAAATTACATATCTAAATACTGAAACAAGCAACTTAAAATCTGTCCAGGGTTTTCACAAAAGCCTGATTAGACGATTAAATTCCGGACTTATACTTGTAACAGTGTTTCTACATTGCAGTACTGATACTTTTACTTAAGTAAAACATTTGAGTACTTTTTACAACACTGGCTCTCAGGGCCGCTACAACCCATTTTGGTGCCCGACACACAACTGGCCGTTGGGTGCTCCCGCTATTTGAGTGGGTGGGGGAGGGGGTGGGTGGGGTCCCCAGGGTTGGTCCCCAGGGTTGGTCCCCAGTTAAAATAAGATAATTTTGGGGCTCAGGTCCTGAAAAGGTTGAGATCCCTTGCTGGACTGTACAGTACTGTATGCTGTGAATAGTGACCCTGACACAGTGTCTCCCTGACAGATACTTGTACTGGTCAGACAACCCCCACATAGAGAAGATGGGGATGGACGGCTCCAACAGGACGGTCATCGTGAAAGATAAGATCTCCTATCCCACAGGCCTGACGTTAGACTACATCAACGATCACATCTACTGGACCAACGAGGAGAAACACATTGAGTTTGCCAACCTGGATGGAACCAACAGACACACAGGTAACACACACACACACACACACACACACACACACACACACACACACACACACACACACACACACACACACACAAATGCACGAACATGCGCGTGCACGCACACATGCACACACATACACACACACGCAAGTACAAACACTTGCATGCACACACAAAGTAATTATTTATTTACTATTGTATACGTAACGTATTCATTTGAACTAGTGTTATAACATACTTTATAATATTTAGTTAATTTATTTTATAATATTGAGACAATTTTGGCTTTGTGTGTCCATAGTTGTGAGTCAGGACAACATCTATCGTATCACTGTGTTTGAGGATCACATCTACTGGACAGACAGGAAGACCAGAGGCTCCATCTACAGAGCCAACAAGACTCATGGAACCAACAAGACCACAGTCATCAGCGACCTGGACCATCTACGTGACCTCCACATCTACCATCCCTATAGACAACCTGAGGGTCTGTTTGAGTGACTGATTGATTGATTGATTGATTGATTGATTGATTGATCACTTAATTGAAAATGATTTCAAAAGGAAACAAGATGTTTCCATTGTGGTTTTGGGAAGGAAGGGAGGCAGGAGCAACGACACAAATACAAAACAGATATAAAAAATAAAAAATAAAAAATAACTAAACATAAATGAAAGGGTATTTTCACAGTAAAGACAAACCATCTACTGTTTACAACTCTCTTTATTACTCTTCATGCTGTTTTATATCATTCATTTATTGTGTGTTATTCTATTATTTGATATGTTATGAAACGTGTTATACAAACACCCTGTCCTACTGGCCATATCATTTATTTATTTGTTCAGCCACCAACAAAAATGTCAATTTCACATTGTGCCGTTACAAAACTTATAGATGCATTGTTGTTCTTTGGGTACAAAAGGTTTATAAAGCTGTGTAGAAACATGTTCTCATATTCATTCCATGCATGTTTTCTCCACCCTGCAGTGTCTGGTCATCCATGTCAGAGCAACAATGGAGGCTGCAGTCAGCTGTGTCTGCTCTCACCTGGAGGAGGCTACAAGTGTTCCTGTCCCACCGACTTCTACTCCTACTGGTCAGCTGACAACAAGCAGTGCATGTCCAGCTGCACTGCCAGCCAGGTGATTCACCTCAGTTTCACTGGTGTTACTTTTTATGACTTTATGGGCCCTATGTTCGTACATGCCTTGTCCCTAAACTTTTTTGCAATTGTTTTTACTATTTTGAAAACATTTTTTTTAGATATTTCAAAATGGCTGATCTACAAGCTCACAACGTGTTGATGTAGATCGGCTATTTGAAATATTTTTTAACGTTTTTCAAAATGGAAAGGAAAAAAGAAGCAAAGAAGTTTAAGGATAAAGGATGGGCGAAAATATAGCTCTGTGTCTCATGTCTGCTTTTGATGCATTACTGATTCTAAACACAATCCTCTGTCTCCCCCTTCAGTTTGTTTGTCAGAACTACAAGTGTATTCCATTGTCATGGAAATGTGACTCAGTAGATGACTGTGGGGACCGGTCAGATGAACCAGCTGACTGCTGTGAGTAGAGACTGAACAATGAATTCAATATCCATGTTTTATTATTGAATAGTTTACAGTGTTCATAGTTATTATTTATGGTTTCTCCAATGTCCTTTGACAGTGCAACATCTGTATGAAAATGTTGTATCATGATTGGTCATCCATGTTCACATGTTCCATGGAATACAAGAACAGTCGCCCCTAAACCTACTCACCCCGGGTCAAATCCCGTGACCTTGGAGCAGTCGGACCCTCGTATTTCTGGCCACCAAAATGTACTCCGCCACGTTTAACGTGTCAGTTTAGGATTCTGTCCCTTTAAGACACTCTAGGGACACTGGGACAGTGACCTCATACCCAACTACTTCTCCTCAGTGTGACACCACTGATGTGATATGTGATGTCATAAGTGTTGCGTTGCGTTGCATGGCTGTGGTAGTGACAGCCGCGGACGCGCACATGTTGTTGACCTCCTGAAAACTCCTCAAACAGGAGAAACAAAGAACATCTTGTCCTGTATTTCAACAGATAAACCACATATACAACCAACCAGCTGTTAATTACATTGAAGCTCATTTACTTTGTTATGTTTCTCCTCAGCTCTGCAGACTGAACCAACACACACCACACCAGGTAAGGCCAGACTCACACATAGACGTGAAATATCTTCTCCATATCGTCTGAGAATTACTTCTCCATATCGTCTGAGAATGAGGGGGGAGGGGGTAGTCCAATGCATTGTCAATGGAAGGTTGTTTGGTTTTTTGTCGTTGCCGTGTCTCTTGGCCAAAAGACAGCCTTCGGTTGAGCAAGAGACACGGCAACAACAAAAAACCAAACAACCTTCCATTGACAATGCATTGGACTTCCCCCTCATTCTCAGATGATACTGAGAAGATGTTTCACACATTTGTGTGAGTCCGGCCTAAGAGTCTCTCTCTCTCTCTCTCTCTCTCTCTCTCTCTCTCTCTCTCTCTCTCTCTCTCTCTCTCTCTCCTCTCTCCCTCTGTCTCTCTCTCTCTCTCCCTCTCTCTCTCTCTCTGTCTGTCTGTCTGTCTGTCTGTCTGTCTGTCTGTCTGTCTGTCTGTCTGTCTGTCTTTCTGTCAGAGTATGTTCAAAATGTGGGAGTGGACCAAACCATTAAATCACAGCCCCCACTACAACATGTCTTCTTATAACACTGTTCATATTTGAACCAGTGAAATATGGTTATTTTAATATTCAAAGTGAATAAAAAGGTCAGTCAGTAAATACAGCAGTGGTGTGTTTGACAAAGAGAGGAAACACATAAGAACATTTTAAAAGTAAAAAGAGTATGAACAGTGAAATATTGTTATCAGATAGTTTTGCATTGCAGGGTGTGTATTTTAAAATGTAAACCAACTGAAATGTAATGTCTCACTTTCTCCAGAGGTGGAGCCCTTCCTCATTGTAGCCACACAGATCAACCTGATGAAGATCAACTTGGACGGCTCCAGCTCCACAAAGCTCAAACAGGTGAAAACCATTAGACATAAAAAACACATCCTATGTAATTCTATACTATATTCTACACACACTGCTTTAGACATGCTGGAATGTATTCCTGTCTGAGACTAACACTACTGATGTGCTGTGACAGACCAGATGGGCTCACGCTCTGGACTTTGACTATCAGCAGCAGATGATCTACTGGACAGAATGGTCCCCCTCCAGCATCAGACGCATGCACATCAGTGGCCGTGACGTCCAGGTCAGTGTGACAATGACAACCATGAGGATGAATGACAGGGAAGGGAAACCAAATGAACACTACTTATATTTGTAATGTAAATACTTTGTGATATCAGTGTTAAATATCAAACAAGAGAACAGGCTGCCTGGTGGCTCAGTCTCTTACAGTGTTTTTCTGTTAAATAATTGTAAATATTGTTAGTTTTGTGTTCTTTTGGTCTTGTTTCTAAAGTGTAGTTGCTTATTTGGGCTTTCTGTCTAATGTTGTTTAAAGCAATGGTTCTCAAACTAATTCATGTCAAGGACCCCCAGATTGATATGTATTTGACCATGGACCCCCATCTGAACATTATGTTGTGCCCCCATAGGATTTGAAAAATATTCCAAATAGTTTTCTAAAAAATAACTTATGTAGGCCCGGGCTGCTGGCACAGCGGTCCAGACACCTAGGCTCAGTGTAGCCTCACAGCGTGTCGTGGGTTTGAATCCCGATTGCGATGGCCTTTACTTCATCTCTCTCCCCATTTCCTGTCAGCCTACTGTCTATCCCTATCAATAAAATGCATATACTGTATGTAAAAAGAATAGCTGATCTACAAGCTCACAAATACATTCTTTTCAAATAACTGATGTATATTCACCTTATTCCTGGGCCTTTCCAGGATGGCCCTTTTCTGCTGCTTCATTCAACATGTCTTCACTTCCTCCTATAGGCAGCAGCTGTAATCAGTGTGTTGCCAGATTTTGCAAGCTAAACCAGCAACTAGGTCTATGAACAATCTCCCCAAAAAGTGATGACTTTACACCAGGTTTTACCACTTTACATTGACCATTTAAAAATAGCAGATCTACAAGCTAACAACGTGTCATATTGTGACATGCTGTGAGCTTGTAGATCTGCTATTTTTATACAAAATACCCCCCACCTTCCCATTCTCTTTTTATCATTTCTCCATTTCTTACCCCTCGTCTCCCTCCCCACGGTGTCCCCACTTTGAGAAAACACTTTTGAAAGATTTAAAAACTAAATGTTGATTATATTCAGAGTGCATGTATGGTTGATTGACAGGTCCTTCACAACACATTGATCAGTAGACCATCCGGTCTGGCTGTTGATTGGGTGGCAGGAAACCTGTACTGGTGTGACAGGGTCAGGAAGACCATAGAGGTGTCCAAACTAAACGGGTTGTACAGAACAGTCCTGGTCAACACCGGTCTGGATGAGCCATCCTCCATGGCTATGGATGTACGCTACGGGTAAGAGCACTGTGGTGACATCATCAACCATCCTGTGAAACACCACGGATACAAGAAGACTGAATTACATCTTAAACATTAAACTGATGAAGTTGCATCATAGTCTCTTCCTCCAGCAGATATACGTTTAAAAAGTCACTGAACTGATTCATATATAGCCTATTGTTCATTTATATGAAGACAATTTAAATAGTATCATGTAAGTCGTCACTCACTAAAAAGTGCTCTAAATTGAGTGTGAAATACTTCCTTGTGATTGGCTGTGCTTTCTGGAGCTCCTAGGTAAACTCCAAAGCATAATGACACCTAATTAGACTAAAACAAATCAGTAAAAAACATGTCAATGCTTTTTGCGCCAAGGTTATTATAGTTTAACTTTTTCCTTTCCTCCATTTCATTTTGACTTTTTGTTTTGAATTTCAGTTCATTTACATTAAATTTTAAAGCGGCTTTGCTAGTTTAGTTTATTTCAGTTTAATTTATTAAAATGTTGGTTTTAGTTTGTTTCAATTCGTTGTTTTTTTATTATTATTACTAGAATTTCGGGCCACCTTCAGGGAACCTCAAATCTAGAGCTTGGCTCCCTTCGGAGGACCTCACACTACACCAGTGATTTAACTGATATGGCCATATATGGAGATTTCTATTTGCCGTTAATTTTTGTCACAGAGATTTACAAAAATATTTATATCAATTATTTTAATCCTTTCATGGTTAAAATGTTGTAAAAAGTTACAATGGGTTTGTATAGGAAGTAGAGCTGGGATCGGGCCCATTTTTTCTGTCCGTTCCGAACCCATGTCCGACAGTTTTTTGTCCGACCCGAATCGATGTCCATGCAACATTAAAATGCGTCCGACCCGCGCCGAGGCCCGAACCTTATGTTTCCAACGCTTTTTCGCCTTGTTTCTTTTTCTTTGAGGAAGCCACTGATTTACACTCACTAGCAAACTTGTTCTAATAATGTGCAGTGCATGCAGCGTGCCTGCTTGTTACCGTTAATGTGAATATTAAGCCACACTGTGGCGTATGAAAGTGTTTCAATAGTAGGCTACGTTGATTATTAAATAATGAAAAATAAACATCTAATGCAAGGGACAGTACTGGAAACACAAGCTAGGAGTTCCATTCAGCGGCACACCACTTCCAATCGAACCACAACAACGCGTTTACCTCAGTGTGGGACTTTTCTCCAGAGTTATGTCTCTGTTGCTGCAGCAGTGTTTAGCGCGAGCAGCACACACACAGGCAGCTAAGTGCATCATCAGAGAGAGTGCATGATGCATGTCATAGGTAGGCAGCAGAGGCTATATCAAAAATATGTCCGACCCGAATCGACGTCTGACAATTAATTATGAAAATGCGTCCGGCCCGAGCCCGAGCCCGTCGGGCTTGTCGGGCCCTGCGGATTTTCGGTCGGTATCCCAGCTCTAATAGGAAGGGGGCGTGTCTGATCAAATGAATATTAAATATCTAATACTGAATCAAGCAACTTAAAATCTGTCCAGGGTTTTCACAAAATACTGATCAAACGGTTGAATTCCGGGCTTATACTTGTAACAGAGTGTTTCTACATTGCAGTACTGATACTTTTACTTAAGTAAAACATTTGAGTACTTTTGACAACACTGGCTACAACCCATTTTGGTGCCCGACACACAACTGGCCGTTGGGTGCCCCTGTGATTTGAGTGGGTTGGGGGGTTGGGGGGGTCCCCAGTGTTGGTCCCCAGGGTTGGTCCCCAGTTTAAATAAGATTATTTTGGGGCTCAGGTCCTGAAAAGGTTGAGATCCCTTGCTGTACTGTACAGTACTGTATGTGTGGTAAGCTGTGAATAGTGACCCTGACACAGTGTCTCCCTGACAGATACTTGTACTGGTCAGACATAAGTAACTACAACCACATAGAGAGGATGGGGATGGACGGCTCCAACAGGACGGTCATCGTGAAAGATAAGATCTCCAAGCCCTACGACCTGACGTTAGACTACATCAACGATCACATCTACTGGAGCAACAAGAGGAAACACATTGAGTTTGCCAACCTGGATGGAACCAACAGACACACAGGTAACGCACACACGCACGCACGCACGCACGCACGCACGCACGCACGCACGCGCACACACACAAATGCACGAACATGCGCACGTACGCACACACATGCACGCAGGCATGGACACACACACACACACACACACACACACACACACACACACACACACACACACACACACACACACACACACACACACACACACACACACACACACATACACACACAAGCAAGTAGAAACACTTGCATGCACACACAAAGTAATTATTTATTTACTATTGTATACATAACTTATTCATTTGAACTTATAACATACTTTATAATATTTAGTTAATTTATTTTATAATATTGAGACTCTTTTGGTTTTGTGTGTCCATAGTTGTGAGTCAGGACAACATCTATCGTATCACTGTGTTTGAGGATCACATCTACTGGACAGACAGGAAGACCTCCATGACAGAGCGGAAGACCAGATGCTCCATCTACAAAGCCAACAAGGCTCATGGAACCAACAAGACCACAGTCATCAGCAACCTGGATGAACCAACTGACCTCCACATCTACCATCCCTATAGACAACCTGAGGGTCTGTTTGTTTGTTTGATTGATTGATTGATTGATTGATTGATTGATTGATTGATTGATTGATTGATTGATTGATCACTTCATTGAAAATTATTTCAAAAGGAAACACCAGATGTTTCCATTGTCGTTTTGGGGAGGAAGGGAGGCAGGAGCAACGACACAAATACAAAACAGAGACAAAAAATATGAAAACAAAAACTAAATGTAAATAAAAGGGTATTTTTACATTGAAGACAAACCATATACTGTTTACAACTCTCTTTATTACTCTTCATGCTGTTTTATAACATTTATTTATTGTGTGTTATTCTATTATTTGATATGTTATGAAACGTGTTATACAAACACCCTGGCCTACTGGCCATATCATTAAACATTTATTTATTTGTTCAGCCACCAACGAAAAGAAGAACAAATGTCAAGTTCACATTGTGACGTGTTGCAAAACCTATAGATGCATTGTTGTTCTTTGGGTACAAAAGGTTTATAAAGCTGTGTAGAAACATATAGGTGTGTGTTCTCATATTCATTCCATGCATGTTTTCTCCAACCTGCAGTGTCTGGTCATCCATGTCAGAGCAACAATGGAGGCTGCAGTCACCTGTGTCTGCTCTCACCTGGAGGAGGCTACAAGTGTTCCTGTCCCACCGACTTCTACTCCTACTGGTCAGCTGACAACAAGCAGTGCATGTCCAGCTGCACTGCCAGCCAGGTGATTCACCTCAGCTTCACTGGTCTTACTCTGTAGGACGTTATGGCTTATGCCTAAACTTTTTGCAATTGTTTTTACTATTTTGAAAACATTTTTAGATATTTCATATAGCTGATCTACAAGCTCACGTGTTGATGTAGATCGGCTATTTGAAGTATTTTTAAATGTTTTTCAAAATAGTACAAAAAAAAGGGGAAAAAATAAGTTTAAGGATAAGGCATGGACGAAAATATAGCTCTATGACTCATATCTGCTTTTGATGCATTACTGATTCTAAACACAGTCCTCTGTTTCCCCCTTCAGTTTGTTTGTCAGAACTACAAGTGTATTCCATTGTCATGGAAATGTGACTCAGTAGATGACTGTGGGGACCGGTCAGATGAACCTGCTGACTGCTGTGAGTAGAGACTGAACAATAACTTCAATATTCATGCTTTATTATTAATGTGTTTACAATGTTTATAGTTATTACTCATGTTTTCTCCAATGTCCTGTGACATTGCAACATCTGTATGCAAATGTATCATGAATGGTCATCCATGTTCACATGGAATACAAGAACAGTAGCCCCTAGACTTACTCGCCCCGGGTCAAATCCCGTGACCTCGGAGAGGTCAGACCCTCGTATTTCTGGCCACCAAAACGTACTCCGCCACGTTTAACGTGTCAGTGTAGGATTCTGTCCCTTTAAGACACTCTAGGGACAGTGCCCTCATACCTAACTAATTCTCCTCAGTGTGTGACACCACTGATGTCATAAGCGTTGCGGCTGCGTTGCGTTGCTTTGCGTTGCGTTGCGTTCTCCTCAACAAGAGAAACAAAGGACATCTTGTCCTGTATTTCAACAGATAAACCACATCTACAACCAACGAGCTGTTAATTACACTGCAGCTCATTTACTTTGTTATGTTTCTCCTCAGCTCTCCAGACTGAACCAACACACACCACACCAGGTAAGACTCTCTCTCTCTCTCTCTCTCTCTCTCTCTCTCTCTCTCTCTCTCTCTCTCTCTCTCTCTCTCTCTCTCTCTCTCTCTCTCTCTCTCTCTCTCTGTCTGTCTGTCCCTGGCACAGTGATGCTGCTGTATTTACTAACTGACCTTTTTATTCACTGTAAATTCTAAATATCACTATGTGTTGGGGGACTGTATATATATTATTTGTAATAAAAAAAGGGGGGGGGGGGGGGGTGTTCAACATAGCACATACTTACAGAAAGGAAGACAGACAGACAAACTGATAGACAGAGCTTCATTTGTTGAATACTTATCAGCAGTCAAATATTGTAATTAGATAGTTTTGCTTTGCAGGGTGTGTGTATTTTAAAATGTAAACCAACTCAAATGTAACGTCTCACTTTCTCCAGAGGTGGAGCCCTTCCTCATCGTAACCTCCGGCTCCAACCTGATGAAGATCAACTTGGACGGCTCCAGCTCCACAGAGATCAAACAGGTGAAAACCATTAGACATAAAAACACATCCTATAATCCTATACTATATTCTACACACACTGCTTTAGACATGCTGGAATGTACTCCTGTCTGAGACTAACACAACTGATGTGCTGTGACAGACCAGGGAGGCTCTGGCTCTGGACTTTGACTATCAGCAGCAGATGATCTACTGGACAGAATTGTCCAGGTACCACTCCTCCTCCAGCATCAATCGCATGCACATCAGTGGCAGTGACGTCCAGGTCAGTGTGACAATGACAACAATGAGGATGAATGACAGGGAAGGGAAACCAAATGAACAATACTTATATTTGTAATGTAATACTTTGTGATATCAGTGTTGAATATCAAACAAGAGAACAGGCTGCCTGGTGGCTCAGTCTCTTAGTGCAACGTTTCCCAAACAGTGGGACGGGATCCACTTTTGGGTCGTGGAACCATTTTCATGGGTCATGAGTAAATATCCTTTGTTTTTTTGCAGTGTTGGACAGTAAAATGTTACTTAGTAATATTAATAATAATATTAATAAATTAGTAATATGTAATATTATTATCTAGTAACGAGTAATGTAACTTATTACAACTGTTACAGTAATATTATTACATAATACTGGTCCAAGTAGCGCTGCGTTACTCCTTACAGTGAACGTTATTCATTGCTGTTTTTGACCGAGATAAAATCACACTCTTCACTGTCAAGTGGTTCTAGTCCAGGCGTTTCGGGCAGTATTTTGATGTAATCGTGCACTTTATGAAAGAAGCATGAAATTTGGCACACAGTTAGAACATGCCATATGGAACATTTCTGGCTATAGGGGCATCGCAGATTTGTCTTGGGAAACTTGTGGGAGCCAATTAAAGTTGGGCTCTCATAGACTTTACTATAGAGTAAAATAATACAAAAAAATACATGCTTTAAGTTGCATGTAAGGGGTCAAACTAGGTGTTTTTTGGGGATTCTGAATCCATTGCAAACATTTGTTTTGCAGGAAAAACATTCCTTGGGCTAAAAACTGACCCCATAAAACTATGGTTTAGTGATGAGTCATCACTTTTCAAAGTTTTGTGGTGGCCTTTTCTTGGAAAGGAATGTTTTTCGTGCAAAACAAATGCTTGCATTGGATTCAGAATCCCGAATAACACCTAGTTTGACCCCTCACATGCTACTTAAAGCATATTTATTTTTTGTATTATTTTACTCTATAGTAAAGTCTATGAGAGCAACTTTGATTGGCTCCCACAAGTTTCCCAAGACAAATCTGCGATGCCCCTATAGCCAAAAATGTTCCATATGGCATGTTCTAACTGTGTGCCAAATATCATGCTTCTTTCATAAAGTGCACAATGTTTGCCTGAAACGCTCGGACTATTCCTGTATAAATGAGACGAAAAGCTTACAAGGATCTCCTTTTAGTTGACCTTGTACCAGTGATTTTTACTGTCATGAAACTGTGCTTTTTCCCATGCAACCTTCTAATAAAGTCTTCAATCAATCAATCAATCAATCAATCAATCAATCAATCAATCAGGGTTGTATTGTCTGTGAGGCGGTTCTGTAGTTTGTCTGTTTGTCCAGCAGGTGGTGCTGTAGTGTGTCTCTGGTCCAGCAGACATTTGAAAGCTCATTTAAACGGCATAGTGTACGCTGAGCATTTAAATAGGGATTGGGGAAACAAACAGGGGGAACATTAAAATGGCATGTGTAGGAGGTTTGCACATGGGCATAAAGAACAGATTTACAAGCTATCAACACTTTGCGGTGTTACAGGATGGCAGCTTGTAAATCTGTTCTTTTTAAGCATGCACCATCGTGCAAAGTTCTGATGTCCGTGCAGGTCTGGGGTCTGGTGCAGGTCTGTGTTCCTCTGTGTGTGACTCAAAAAGGAAGTCATGCTCACATGAATACTCTCAACACTAGGAAGTATTGTCATTATATAATGTAAAACATAAAGGTAATAAGTAATATACAGGTATTATGTAATAGAATGTATTATTCTTGATATCAAGTAAAAAGTAATATAATAAATTTTCTATAAAACAATGCATAAAAATAATAAAAAAGTAAAACATGTTGATTATATTCAGAGTACATGTATGGTTGATTGACAGGTCCTTCACAACACGTTGATCAGGTATCCATGCAGTCTGGCTGTTGATTGGGTGGCAGGAAACCTGTACTGGTGTGACAGGGACAGGAAGACCATAGAGGTGTCCAAACTAAACGGGTTGTACAGAACAGTCCTGGTCAACACCGGTCTGGACCGGCCATGGTCCATGGCTGTGGATGTACGCTACGGGTAAGAGAACTGTGGTGACATCATCAACCTCACACTGAATTTATCAACATCCTGTGAAACATCACAGATACAAGAAGACTGAATTACGTGTAAATATTAAACTAATGATATTGCATCATAGTCTGTTCCTCTTGCAGATCTACAATTAAACAGTCACTACAAAGATTCATATACATTGTTTAAAAAACATTGTTACAAGTACTATTTAGATCATGAAGAGTACGTTTTCACTGAGTGTAGAATATTTCATTGTGATTGGCCGTGCTTTCTGGAGTTTAAACATAGGACACCTATTAGACTAAAATAAATGATAAAAACATGCTTTTTGAACCATGTATGAACCAAGGTTATTATAGTTTTTATCATTAGTTCTTATTTTTATTTCATTTTGACTGATTACTGTAATCTGAATTCTTGTCTGGGTAACAGAGTAACACGTTGCAATAAGAGTAGCTGGTTACTTAGTTACCTTTTCCAAAATAATACTTTGTTTGACGGTATTACTGCTGTTGTTTTATAATTTTTTGCACCTGTGTGACGGCAGAGACAGAGAAGACAGAGAGGTTCTTTAGTAGTCGTGGAAGTATTCACATTATTTTTGGATTTATTGATGAAAGGAGGAGAACATTAAAGCTAATTATCCTTGGTGAAGCCCAGCACAGCTCCACAACACTGGTGGTCACTCTGCTAGGCTGCACTCTAGATTTATGTTTACCAAACCTCCTCACAGAGGGCTTTTAATCATCGATAAATATACAAATAATATGTTATTTTCTCAGAAGGTAATCCTGAAACATAGTTTTTTGTTATTGTGTTATTGTGTTATTGTATTTCACTATAACAACCCTGGTATGAACTCTTCATCATATTGTATGTCCACTAGTACTGTACAGTAGTACTGTACGTGTGATTAGTTGTGAATAGTGACCCTGACACGTGTCTCCCTGACAGATACTTGTACTGCTCAGACATAAGTGACAACAACCCCCACATAGAGAGGATGGGGATGGACGGCTCCAACAGGACGGTCATCGTGAAAGATAAGATCTCCAAGCCCAAAGGCCTGACGTTAGATTACATCAACGATCACATCTACTGGACCAACGAGGAAAAACACATTGAGTTTGCCAACCTGGATGGAACCAACAGACACACAGGTAACACGCACATACGCTTGCACGATCACATCACAGGGACCCCCAGAAGCAAATATTTGAGTTACAAATCATGCCGGACATTGGGACTGGCAGTTTAAAATCCTGACGCACAGTCACGCACATACTCACTCACACACTCACTCACACACTCACTCGCTCACTCACTCTCTGTCTCTCTCCCTCTCGTACGCACACACGCACACAACACAAAGCAGTGAGGACAGACAGTATGGTACTTTCGTACTTATTTACTATTGTTATAATTATTAATTTGTCTTGTGTTATAATATTTTTTTGGTTTTGTGTGTCCATAGTTGTGAGTCAAGACAACATTAGATCCATCACTGTGTTTGAGGATCACATCTACTGGACAGACAGGGCCACGGTCTCCATCTACAGAGCCAACAAGACTCATGGAACCAACAAGACCACAGTCATCAGCAACCTGGACTATCCAAATGACCTCCACATCTACCATCCCTATAGACAACCTGAGGGTCTGTACATCCTACTGTATACACCACTCTCATTATTACTCTACATTATTGGATCATTGCGACCGTAGGTCGCAGTTACTTGCACTCCTATACTATCCAAACCTCCACCGGCTGTCAGTCCGTCCGTCCGTCCTTCCGTCCCTCAGTCTGTCACACGTCACACGTCACACTTTTGCCCTGCTCATATCTCCGCAACCGTTGCCCCGATCCATGCCAGATTTTGCACACACACTCCTTACCTGCCAAACTACAACCTCCAAGGACCCCCGGAGCTCCAGGGACCCCCAGGTCCCTCGGGGACCCCCAGGTGTAAAAAATGACCAAATGTGCAAAAATGACCAAATGACCACCCCAACGGGGCTGCTCACGGGGAATTCCCGGGGACCACCGACTCCTGGTGCTCCAGAACGGATGCAAAAGTGGTGACGCCCCCAGTGGAGGACCCCCTCCACTGCAGCTCACATAAAATGCCGTAACTCGGGCTAGGAGTGTCCGGGAGAGCCGGGGCCGGTACCTCTTCGTCCGCCAAGGCGGCGCGGAGACCCCACCCCTCATTTCTCACATGGCCCTCTTCTAGCGCCACCATGAGGCCGATTCTTGCAAAACACATTTTTGGACACTGCTCCTACAATTTTTGCCCTAAAATCACGCAAATCGGTACACAGTAGGTCTACACTCATTTCATCAACTTGGATCTGTCCCATATTGCGCCACCTTCAGGCCGATTTTTAAAACACATTTTTGGCCACTGCTCCTACAATTTTTGCCCTAAAATCACGAAAATCACTACACAGTATGTCTACACTCATGTCATCAACATGGATCTGTCCCATATAGCGCCACCATCAGGCCGATTTTTTCAAACACATTTTTGGACACTGCTCCTACAGATTTTGCCCAAAAATCACGCAAATCGGTACACAGTATGTCTACACTCATCTCATCAACATGGCTCTGTCCCATTTAGCGCCACCTGCAGGCCGATTTTTTAAAATACATTTTTGGACACTGCTCCTACAGATTTTGCCCTAAATTCACGCAAATCGCACAGTATCTCTACAGTCATGTAATCAAAACACATCTGTCCCATCTAACGCCACCATCAGGAATTTAGGGAGACTTACTGGTTTTTATTGCGACCGTCAGGTCGCAGTTACTATCAAAACCTCGACCAGCTGTCTGTCAGTCTGTCTGTCTATCTGTCACACGTCACACTTTTGCCCTGCTCATATCTCCGCAACCGTTGCCCCGATCCATGCCAAGTTTTGCACACACACTCCTCGCCTGCCAGACCACAATCTCCGCCCATCAATTTACACATGACCCTCTTCTAACGCCACCATGAGGCCGATTCTTGCAAAACACATTTTTGGACGCAGCTCCTACAATCTTTGCCCTAAAATCACGCAAATCGGTACACAGTATGGCTACACTCATGTCATCAATGTGGATCTGTCCCATTTAGCGCCACCTTCAGGACGATTTTTTAAAACACATTTTTGGACACTGCTCCTACACATTTTGTCCTAAAATCACGCAAACCGGTACACAGTATGTCTACACTCATGTCATCAACATGGATCTGTCCCATTTAGCGCCACCTTCAGGCCGATTTCTTAAAACACATTTTTGGACACTGCTCCTATAGATTTTTCCCTAAAATCACGCAAATCGGTACACAGTATGTCTACACTCATGTCATCAACATGGATCTGTCCCATATAGCGCCACCATCAGGCCGATTTTTTCAAACACATTTTGGACACTACTCCTACACATTTTGCCCTAAAATCACGCTGCGACCTGACGGTCGCTTATCTCCCCATTAGGGAGTCTTACTGGTTTCGTCCGTTTTACTTCAAAAGAAAAGAAAAGAAAAGATTAGCAAATAGCAAGAATAGCTGATAGCCTTTACAAGTTCTCAATGTGGACTATTTTCACTATGAATAAATGTGTTTTTAATGATTTAGCATTTTTTTTCCTTTGTACAAAAGGTTTATAAACCATTCCATGTGTGCATGTTTTCCCCACCCTGCAGTGTCTGGTCATCCATGTCAGAGCAACAATGGAGGCTGCAGTCAGCTGTGTCTGCTCTCACCTGGAGGAGGCTACAAGTGTTCCTGTCCCACCGACTCCTACTGGTCAGCTGACAACAAGCAGTGCATGTCCAGCTGCACTGCCAGCCAGGTGATTCACCTCAGCTTCACTGCTCTTGGACACATTTTCATTTTATATATATATATATATATATATATATATATATATATATATATATATATATATGCGACCGAAGGTCGCATATACTCTGAAGAACCGTGTCGCTTGAGTGTCCTTCCTTCCTTCCGTATCCTCGTGACCGTCCGTATCCTCTGTGATGTCAGTGTGATGTCAGCGAGTTGTGACATCACCTCCTGTACAGGGCGGCTACACGAAATGTGGATAACACTATATATGGAGATAGTCCAGTCCATCATGTCATATGGGACTAACGTCATAGAAAGTAGCCATTGTTAGGCCGGAGTCATTGGATGTCTAAACATGGAGATGTGGATAACACTATATATGGAGATAGTCTAGTCCAATATGTCATATGGGACTACCGTCATAGACAGTAGCCATTGTTAATCCGGAGTCAATGGCTGACTGTCTGTACAGGAAGTGATGTCACATGACATACTTTTTATGCCCATATATGAGTCCTAACATGGAGATGTGGATAACACTATATATGGAGATAGTCTAGTCCAATATGTCATATGGAACTACCGTCATAGACAGTAGCTATTGTTAGGTCGGAGTCAATGGCTGTCTGTCTGTCTGTCTGACTGTCTGTACAGGAAGTGATGTCACATGACATACTTTTTATGCCCATAATGAGTCCTTCTGTACCACATCTCCATGTTTAGGCAAACTCCACACAGAAAGGCCCTATCGCCAACCCTTACTAAGTAGCATACATTTACAACATACCTTCTCCAAAAACATCAATATTGAACTCCATATTATATGGATACATACATGTATTTTTATTAATAAAGGATCAAATAAAATTAAAATGCCATAGATGGGCATTCCCAAAAGCAAAATCCCTTTATGCCCATATATGGGGATTTCTGATGTCATCAATCTCTGGCCCTAACTAGCTCAAAAGCCTGCTTTACTCTGATTTACACCCTACCTTTCCAGAGGATGACCTATTGGGTATACACTTATGTCCAAATATAGAAATCCCAAGGCATCAAACCCAAGCTTGGCTTTACTAATTAACATACGTTTTATGCCCATATATGGAGATCCCTGTCCCAATGTTATCAATATTAAGGACATATCTGGAAATGCCCATATTTGGTAATGTCCACATATGGGCATGTTTTGACATAACATAGTCAGGGCCCTATCGCTCACACCCTAGGTTGGGTTGGCGTGTTCTCCCCGTGTCTCCTAGGGTTGATATCCTCACAAAATTGGTGCAAGTCAATGGCAGCGTTTCCAGAATATCAACAATACCAAGGGCCACCAGGACCGTAGGGCTGTGGACAAGGACTTGCAGCGCATGAACGCCGCACTGGAGCGTGAAAACCAACAGGCCTGATGGAAAATGCTACATGGCCGCAGGCTTTGTGACGTCCCACATCTTATGTGCTGGGCATACTACTAACCGACGCCAAGGACCTCCAGAGGCCATACAAAGAGTATCTAACCCGAGGCCCCTTACTAAGTAGCATACATTTACAACATACCTTCTCCAAAAACATCAATATTGAACTCCATATGTATATGGATACATACATGTATTTTTATTAATAAAGGATAAAATAAAATAAAAATGCCATATATGTATCCATATACATATGGAGTTCAATATTGATGTTTTTGGAGAAGGTATGTTGACATTGAACAGGACATATATGAAGCGTGTACCACTGACAGATGCAACAGGAAACTTAAGAGACCTGGAAAAGGGATCCTACTATTGTCCCAAATGCGAAAAGACCTCTCCAAACGTTAAATACAGACTTCGGCTGAAGGTAAAAATTGAAGAATCTAGAGATGTTCAATGGGTGACATGCTTCCACGAAACAGCTGAGGTACTGCTGGGTCACAACATGACTCAGGAATCACTGATAAATTTCAAAGAGAATGACAAAATTGCATTTGAAGACATATTGAATAAAGTAATCTCAACAAGTCATGTCTTCATAATCAAAGTCAAGGTGACAACATACCAAAATGAGAAACAAATGAACCACACAGTACTGAAAATCAACTGCTGCTCTGGAACACAGGGTAGTGTTCCAAAGATCTAGGCTGATAATCCAGCTTTTGCAGCGTCACAGGTTCAATTCCTGACTTGCGACCTCAAGTCCCCATCTCTTCCTGTACGGGGCGGCTACACAAGACTAAGAAAGACAAAAAAAAAAGAGAAGGATACACAAGATTAAGAAAGACAATAAAAGAGAAGAATAAAAAAGAAAAAAAGAAGGAGGAGGATAAAGATACCAAAAGGAGAGAGAAGAAAGGGTGGATGAGGTACAATGTGCGGTATCCTCCTCTGATCTGATACGGGCGGCTGGACTTAGATCACCTATGAAAGGATGTCCATGAAAGAATGTCCATCCACCTGGAGAAAAGAAAATGTAACAAGGAGGTGGCAACAAGGTGGCCAGATAAAGTTATTAGGCCTGGATCCAACTTTAAGTCGACGCACATGATTCCAGAAGTGTAGTACTTATTCGCTCTTGTATCAAACCGGTACTCGAAACGTACTTAGAATTTAACATATTTTCTAAAGTAAATATGGGGGCTGCTGTGTTAAGAACGTTTCGTTGTCAAGCTCAATGTTGGGCATTTGGACCTATACATGGAGAAATGGAGCGAATCTGTTTGGCCTAAACATGGAGATGTGGATAACACTATATATGGAGATAGTCTAGTACATCATGTCATATGGGACTACCGTCATAGACAGTAGCCATTGTTAGGTCGGAGTCAATGGCTGTCTGTCTGACTGTCTGTACAGGAAGTGATGTCACATGACATACTTTTTATGCCCATATATGAGTCCTTCTGTACCACATCTCCATGTTTAGGCAAACTCCACACAGAAAGGCCCTATCGCCAACCGAACCTAGGGTGTGACAGGCCTAATATATATATATATATATATATATATATATATTTAAAAAAAAGTTTAAATGATTTGTTTTCCTGTTCTTTTTTCACATTAACATCACCATTGCATCCTATTGTTTAGTATTACAATGCCATTGGCCACGATATTTGCATATAAATACCCCCCACAGAGACTGACATTGACACCCCCAGTGCCCCACAGAGGCTGACAGTCTGGACGAACAACATCTAACTAACTAAAATGCCTTTAATATTTTTTTTGGTGATCATTAGAATGTCTAGGACATGTACACATGTTATTATTGTGAAGAATATCCCCAAAATGTAAAATAAAGCATGATTTATGATTTAAGGCTATAAAACATTACAAAAACGTTTTCTTTTTATAAAAAAACATAAAATCTTCCTCTGATTAGGACTCCTACCACACCATCTGTTTTTTCCCCCTTTTTTTTGGCCATTAGAAATTAATTTGGGCCTTGCAGGGTTAAACACAGTCCTCTGTCTCCCCCTTCAGTTTGTTTGTCAGGATGACACGTGCCCTCCATTGTCATGGAGATGTGAGCCAGTAGATGACTGTGGGGAGCGGTCAGATGAACCTGCTGACTGCTGTGAGTAGAGACTGAACAATTAGCTCAATATTCATGCTTTATGATTACTGTTTACAAGTAACCTCGTGCTTTCCAAGCCTGGTGATCGTTTACAACGGGCGGTTTGATCCTGTCTAGGCGGAAACCACAAGCAGAAGAAGAGCGTCGCTTTGTTTTGGTTCCCCCAATCCCTATTAAAATGCTTGAGTAGCCTAGTGTGGCTTGCCAGTTGCTACGAGTTGGACTAAAAGATGAATACCAAACAAAATTTCCAAAAGCAAAACTACACCGCATCAAGGGGTTTATTAGGTAGGCCCTAAAATTATGTCCTTGAGCGCAGGGGAATTATTTTGGGTTAAAACTGTTTACGGTTCGATAGTTCCGGCCAAAGTGTAGTCCGTCTAGGACTACAACATGACGTAAAGTGGTTTCCGCTCCAGAACGGATCAAACCCCGAAAAGCTTATAGTTTACAAGTATTTATTTTATGTATTCCAAAAACACTCTAAATAATGTATGAATAATTTATATATTATAACAATAATAACAACACATTGTGAAGCATTTCATCATCAGTTGAGTGTTAATGCATTCTAATAATAATTATAATCTGTTTATAATACAGTATTACAGCCATAAACACTAATAAGTTCACTGAATACTTTATAGAACTAATCATAACAGAAATAATAGGTTACTAGCGTAACCCTGGTTTTCTGGGAGAGCGCCCTCTGGTGTGAACACAGAAGCATTACATTTATAGAGACACACAGGCGCCTACAATTTCACGCCCACAATTAGCCGATCGCTATGCCCCTCCTAAAGCCGTCCTCGTCCAATGCCAAGTTAGCAACAGGTTACTAACGCAGCAGACTTGGCAAGCTGCCATGGCGGCGCGCATCGGTGTACCGCTAGTCTGGCTGCTAGATAGAGATGGGATTTATGGTTCTTTGAAGTGAACCAGATCTCTGAGATCCGTTCCTTTCAAAGAGCCGTTCAAAAGACTGGCTCATTTTAGTTACTGGTTACTTTGTAGATTTTGATTATGATTGTAAATCACTTCCACCCAAATAGGCCTGTACATTTTGGCCATTGGATACATTTCTGGCATTTGAAAATAGGTGATCTACAAGCTCACAATTTGTCACGTTGCGATGCATTGTGAGCTTGTAGATCAGCTATTTGCAAATGATTTTTCTACATTTTACTCATTAGAAAACCTGTGAAACAGGACATTCTGCATAATGAGTACGTTCTAATATTGGTACTTTAAGTAGCCTACATTTTGATACCAATACTATTTTACTTTTACTCTAGTAGCCTACATTAATAACATTCCAAACTTGATTGCAGTATTGATATGTTTACCTAAGTAAAGAAATGTAGTACTTTTCCCACCACTGTTCATAGAAAGGAACGGCTCCCTACTGTGAACCGAATCATATCGTTCATTTCAAAGAGCCGTTCAAAAGACTCGATTCGTTCGCGAACGTCCCACCCACTCGCTTCCGTGTCACAAACACTGAAACAAAAACAGAACGGATTGCACTGACCTACACAAACCAACCCACGGGAATAATTTAGGAGCACTTCATGAGAAAATATAACTGGTAACACTTGTGTACTGTATGTTAATCTGACTTTAGTATAGGCTATTGTTTTCTTCCTGGACGTTTGTGGCAGGTTAGTCTGCAGCTGGGTGCTATTGCTGCACGCCGCCATGGCAGCTTGCCAAGGCACCCGCCTTAGTAACCTGTCGCTAAACGTGGCATTGGGCAAGCACGGCTTTAGGAGGGGCATAGCGATCGGCTAATTGAAACAGCGGCCCCGCTTCGGGTAAGGGAGAACGGTGAACTGCAAGCCAGCCCATAGAAAGTCATTGCAATTCAACTGTGGTTTAGCCTAATATTAAAATAATCCTACACGAACTGAAGACTATATTGATTTAAGATCACAACTTTTTCAACTACAGAGTGGATTCTCCAGGTTAGTATTAATCCAAAAATAACCTGCAAGACTCCGTTTGGAAGAGCGAGATGCGATCATTTCCCAAAAAGCCTAATTATACATGATGAGAGACAAGCGCATCTGGGTATTGAAAGCCTCAAAGGATGCGTCCATGACGTGTGTACCATGCGACCACCTAAACTTAAGATTTCCAATGCTAGCACTTTTGACTCACAGATGAAGTATATTAAAGTATATTGTAGGTAGTGTATCAAGATGACAGATATGCCACTTTAAAAAGGCAAAATGAAACTCATGGGACACTTTATTAGAACACAAAAAAAATCGCTATGGCCTCAGTTGTCAACCACTGAAATTATGATATATCACGATGCCTCTCAATGGGATTGCATTGGCAGCTGCAGTGCACCGTTCTTCCTTACCCGAAATGGGGCAGCTGTTTCAATTGTGGGCGTGAATTTGTAGGCGCCCGTGTGTCTCTATACACTTCTAGACAATCTCTGATTGGCTGGAGTTCACCTAAAACGTCTATATTCCTGTGTCAGGGGCGGAAATAGTGGGGAAATAGTGGGTGCGGATGTTTTGACGCGCGCCTTCTGCAGCCAGTGTGTGTCCCCTTAAGACTCACTCTGTGACTCGCTATGGGAAGATGTGAGTCCATAGACAACTGAAGGGGTCAACCCCCTGTCTGGAGATCTATTCGTAAGACTGTGAGTGCTGGTAGGCGTCGGTACGTCGGAACATATAGTCTCAGCAAAAAGGCTAAGATGACGGGATCGTGTCGCTGTTACTACATGTCATCTTTTCGACACCCGACTCTAACCCTCACTCTAACCTTAACCTCCGTGGAGTGAGTCGCTAACCCTCCGGTCGAAATGATGGGCGTTCGCAAAAAGGAGATTTCCCCAAGATGATTTGTTTAACCGCTCCTCTATGGAGCAAGCAGCCCCATGGTTCAGCCTGGGATGTGTGTCCTTACTGTCACTCCTCCATGGAGCAAGCAGCCTAATGGTTCAGCCAGGGATGTGTGTCCTTACTAGGGATGTCCCGATACCACTTTTTTGCTGACCGAGTACGAGTACAAGTACTTCATTGTGAGTACTCGCCGATACCGAGTACCGATACGAGTACAATTAATAATACAAAACAATGTGTTGTCAACCTCACAAATCTTAAAATTAGGGATGTTCCTAGCGACTAATTTCACTGACATGTACACGACAATTTTGAAACCTATTGGGATAACCGAAAATTAATTGATGAATTTATTTATTGACATTAACAAGCAGAAAATAGCCAAAATCTAGCACATTTCAATCTATTAGGCTAAACCACATTTGAAAAAGATATCAAGAGTATATGAAAGCCTTTTAATAATGTTTATACTATTGGAATCTGCTCCAAAATAATTGATTACATCACCAGTGAAAGACGTAGTCTAAAACTAGGTCACCAATTAAGCGCACCGCAGAGCAGCTGGACTGACAGGACTCCTCGTTAAGCGACCTCTCTCATCTCGCTCATCTCTCATCACTGTTAGGCCTACTTTAAACCATTATTTATGGCATTCGCAGCCAACTTATGACTGAGACTACTTTCTCCATGTTCTCAAAATCTCACCTCAAAATGGATTATTCTTCAGATGAGCGGATCACACTGATGCAACAGGCTCGAGCCGAGCTGCCGAGGTAATGAGTGAGTGATTCACATCCAGTCGCCTTTTTTGGATTTGATTTCTCCATAAAAGGCAAAGCACTCAGGCAAACTTTGCATCGTAGCAAGTTTTAAGATTAATGAATGATGAATGATGCTGCTAAATCACTCAATGTAGGCCTACTTATGTTGAAGCTGCAGAAAGACAGACAGACAGCCTGCTGCCGCTGAATGCCAGCGTTCACTCCGTTCAGCGTGTACCAAGGGTGTCGCACCAAATTCTGGGCCCTGGGTACAAGGATTCACTGCTGGCCCCCCATGAATGTTCTTCATGGGGTATTTAAAAAATAGCAGATCTGCAAGCTTGCAGTGCGGCACTGTGAGCTTGCATATCTGCTATTTTTCAATAGCAAAAGTATAAAATAATTAAGGCCCTGGCTTTCACCTTGAGCCCCAGTAACCCAGTCCCACTTTTCTCCCCCTTGTGACGCCCCTGTTCGGTATCGGCCGCTGCCGTCAGAAGTATCGGGCGAGTACGAGTACAGCAAAATAGGGTTGTATCGGCGCGAGTACCGATACCGCGAGTACAGATACCGCATCCCTAGTCCTTACTGTCACTCCTCCATGGAGCAAGCAGCCCCATGGTTGAGCCTGGGATGTGTGTCCTTACTGTCACTCCTCCATGGAGCAAGCAGCCCCATGGAGCAAGCAGCCCCATGGTTCAGCCTGGGATGTGTGTCCTTACTGCGGGGAGGCTATTGAACAGCCGTCCTCAGAAACCCGGGGGAATAACATCCCCCTGGCCGGGAACTGATCTCATCAGAGGAGAATGCCACGTCTTGACACACCCACACTCTGGGCCGGGCCCGTGTGGGCGCGGGTGCGTACCCTACGTCACCTGTGACGGTATCGGTATCTAAGACTGGGGATACCAAGAAAAGAGTAGCCACAAACCCTGCGACCTCACTCTCTCTAGAGTGGGGGTGATCAGACCCAATGGGGCAAAGGCGTACAGGAGGGTGTAGGGCCACTGGTGCCCCAGAGCATCCAGTCCCAGAGGCGGCGTACCTTTGATTGGCGAAGAACAATGGACACTCTGTGTCGTCCTCGGACATGAAGAGGTCAATTTCAGGTTGGCCAAAGCGGTCCCAAATCAGACTTGCCACTCGGGGTTAAGGGACCAACCCCTGTAGTGACATACAGAACCCCTCTGGACAGTAGGTCCGCTCCCGTGTTGTCGACCCCCCGGGAGGTGTGTTTCCCTGATTGACAGCAGATGGCGCTCTCACCAGATAGTCAGGTCTTTTGCTACGTACTTCATGGAGCTCCTTGGAACTCAGGCCTTGCATATCTCTAAGGAAATGTTTCAGAGCCAGGAACACTGCCGTTGACTCTGCAGGTGATGGTTGTGGGGGCACCGAGGGCCCCAAGGGCTCCTAGGGCCCCAAACAGACCTTCCTGTGAAACAGCGTGGTCGAGGACGAGCCGCCTCTCGGTGCTGTTGAGTGTGGACTTGTCCGTCCAACCACCTGGCTCCTTCCATCCCGCTGTGGAGGGCTAGAGCCTGGGCCGTGGTCCACGGTAGCTGCAAGGTTTCACCACTGAGCTCTCAGTGTTCTGACATCTGTTCAGGACGGACGGAAGGACCAATGTCCGTTACAGTGAAACTCATTTGTTTTTTCTTCTCCTCAGCTCTCCAGGTTAAACCAACACACAACTCAACAGGTAAACAAATATGAAATAATTAAAACTGAATAAAGATACTGAATAAAGATGATATTCTTCCGGGTCTGGTAAATAAAGTTATACATTTTTACTGCTTATTGCTCCCTGTACAGAGTCTGATGATGTCAGGTTGGTGGGAGGAACCAGTAACTGTAATGGCAGACTGGAGATGAATCACCAGGGAGAGTGGAGACCAGTGTTGGCTTGGTTTGACTGGAACAGGATGTCATCATCTGTAGTGTGTAGACAGCTGGAATGTGGCTCTGCTGTTTCAACAGAATTTACTTCTAGTTCTACAAGTGAACCTGGATGGATGATTCCATCCTCCTGTGTTGGCTCCGAGTCTTCACTGGTGGAGTGTGGACCAGTAAAGTCTTATGATTCCAATGTCACACTGAAGGTCAGCTGTTCAGGTAAAACAATGACTTCAACAATGTAAACGTTTTGTGATCATAAATAATAGCAGATCCTAAACATTAAACGTTCTTAACCAGAGTGATATACAAGGTTGAGATCAGAATTGGAGTGGAGTAAGAATGAACTGAAGTCAAAAAATAATATATGATCACGTAAATGTATAAAGGAATGCTGAGGGAACAGTGTGTGGGGACTCAAATAAACTATGATTGTGTAAATAATGAACCTAGCATCATGCTAAACAACATGCTATCTAAATAACATTCTATACATTTGAAACTATGTGACAACTTAACAACAGACTAAATACCGTAATTGCCGGACTATAAGCTGCTGCATTTTTCCCATGTTTTGAACCCTGCGGCTTATACAACGGTGCGGCTTATATGGAGATTTTTACAGCTAATGGCCAGTCAGTTAGTTTTACAATGGTCTTTAACAAGGATTTATATAGAGATGTTTACAGCTAATGGCCAATAGGGGCGCTTTAGCAAGAAGCAGGAAGGACACCTGCGGCTCACCGGCACCCACCGCACCCGGTCCACCCACCCGCGGCTTATAGTCAGGTGCGGCTTATATTACAGTATGTATATTCAGGTGTGGCTTATAGTCCAGGAATTACGGTAACATTATTTACGTTCACTCACTTTTTTTCTCTCTTTCTCTCTCTCTCTCTCTCTCTCTCTCTTTATCTCTCTCTCTCCAGAGGCAGTGAGGTTGGTGAATGGGACTAGTGAGTGTTCAGGCAGAGTGGAGGTTAAGTCTAATCAGTCGTGGGTCTCAGTGTTTGAAGGTGACTTTGACCAGCAGGATGCAAAGGTGGTCTGTAGGGAGCTTGGCTGTGGGGCTCCTTCAGTCCTCCAGGGGGCGCTCTATGGAGAAGCAGAGGCTCCGCCTCCAATGTGGACCGAAGAGTTCCAGTGTGAAGGCAGTGAGTCAGCTCTCCTGGACTGTGAAACATCAAACTCAACAAGAAACACCAGCTCACCTGACAAGACAGTTGGACTCACCTGCTCAGGTAAAAGACAATTTTTTTTGGATTAGGTTCATATTTCATTTTAATATTCATAAGAATAACATATTATTCTTTAAATGTTTACTCTCTTTACAGTGTTTGATGGTGTCAGGTTGGTGGGAGGAACCAGTAACTGTACTGGTTCACTGGAGATGCAACACCAGGGAGAGTGGAGAACAGTGGACGGAGGGTTTCACTGGAACCTGAAGTCATCATCTGTAGTGTGTAGACAGCTGGACTGCGGCTCTGCTGTTTCAACAGAAAGGAGTTCCGGGTTTACACAGGAACCAGTATGGAGGATCACACCTTACTGTGCTGGTACTGAACTTTCACTGAGCGACTGTCTCCTAATGGAGACTTCTCATATCACACGGAAAGGTTTGATCACAGGCAACATCACAGTGACCTGTTCAGGTAACTCAACAATGACTTTATACACAACAACACCAATCTTTTCAGTCTCTCTTTTAATCTGTCTGTATGTCTGTCTATGGTCTCGTATATGGTCCTTCCTGTCCATCCACCGCTCATGTTCTCTCTCTCTCTCTCTCTCTCTCTCTCTCTCTCTCTCTCTCTCTCTCTCTCTCTCTCTCTCTCTCTCTCCAGAGTCATTGAGGTTGGTGAATGGGACTAGTGAGTGTTCAGGCAGAATGGAGGTGAAGTCTAATCAGTCTTGGTGGGTCTCAGTGTTTGAAGGTGACTTTGACCAGCAGGATGCAGAGGTGGTCTGTAGGCAGCTTGGCTGTGGGGATCCTTCAGTCCTCCAGGGGGCACTCTATGGAGAAGTGAATGCTACAATGTGGACCGAAGAGTTCCACTGTGAAGGCAATGAGTCTGCTCTGCTGGACTGTGAAACCTCAAACTCAACTAGAAACACCAGCTCACTTTACAAGACAGTTGAACTCATCTGCTCAGGTAAAATACAAACTATACATTTTAGTTCGGATTGCAATTTTATAATCAAAGTAATAATGTTTTTTTTATGTTTACTTTCTTGTCTGTACAGAATCTGATATTATCAGGTTGGTGGGAGGAACCAGTAACTGTATTGGTATATTGGAGACGCGACACCAGGGAGAGTGGAGACCAGTGGATGGTTGGTCTGACTGGAACCAGAAGTCATCATCTGTAGTGTGTAGACAGCTGGACTGTGGCTCTGCTGTTTCAACAGAAAGGAGTTCTGGTGTTACACATAAACCGGCCTGGAGGATTACAACTTCTTGTGTTGGGACTGAGTCTTCTCTGAAAGAGTGTGGAACAAAGATGTCAGCTACTTCCCTCTACGTACTGGAGGTGATCTGTTCAGGTAACAACTACAGTAATATTCAGTGTTTCACAAAGCTGTGGGAAAGACTGCCACCTGATCAATGAAGCCAATGTAGCCAACACATGTTTGTTCATATTTTTTTATTTAATTTTCTGTCTTCTCGTACTTGATATGTTCTTACATCGTCTCTCTCTCTCTCTCTCTCTCTCTCTCTCTCTCTCTCTCTCTCTCTCTCTCTCTCTCTCTCTCTCTCTCTCTCTCCAGAGTCATTGAGGTTGGTGAATGGGACTAGTGAGTGTTCAGGCAGAGTGGAGGTGAAGTCTAATCAGTTGTGGGTCTCAGTGTTTGAAGGTGACTTTGACCAGCAGGATGCAGAGGTGGTCTGTAGGGAGCTTGGCTGTGGGGATCCTTCAGTCCTCCAGGGGGCGCTCTATGGAGAAGTGAATGCTACAATGTGGACTGAAGACTTCCAGTGTGAAGGCAACGAGTCTGTTCTCCTGGACTGTGGGACCTCAAACTCAACAAGAAACACCAGCTCACCTGACAAGACTATCGGACTCACCTGCTCAGGTAAAAGACAAGTTACACTTTTGGTTTGAATTATTATATCATAATGAAAGTACTATCAATTGTTACTGTTTATTCTCTTGTACTCTGTACAGAGTCTGATGATGTCAGGTTGGTGGGAGGAACCAGTAGATGTATTGGTATACTGGAGATTCAACACCAGGGAGAGTGGAGACCAGTGGATGGTTGGTCTGACTGGAACCAGAAGTCATCATCTATTGTGTGTAGACAGCTGGACTGTGGCTCTGCCGTTTCAACAGAAAGGACTTATGGTTCTACACGTGAACTTGTTTGGTGGATTTCATTGTCCTGTCTTGGGTCCGAGACTTCACTGAAGGAGTGTGGAACCAAGGTGTCTGTCAATTCCACTGCCAGACTGGAGGTGATATGTTCAGGTAAAACAATAACATATTTACATTCTCTGATTGTATGTCCATACTTCCCTCCATCCATCCATATCTCCATCTATATCTGACCGTCCGTCCATCTGTCTGTCTATTTGTAGCCTGGTTGCCAAATAAATTGTTGGCATTGTATATTTCTGGAAATGGCAAGAAACCTTGGAACCAGATCATATTACTTAACATACACGGTTTGAAGGGGTTAAAATGTCTGTTTTGTTTGCAAATTCACTTCAGTTTTAGGATAAATTAAAATCTAAATAAGCTCTACATAGCTCACTCAGCTGTTGCCTTTGGACTGAACGGTCCTCGGTTCTATCCTGGGCATTGCCAAATCAGCATAATATGTGTAGTGTTTCAAATTAGTTGATGTCTCTAACTTTACCTTAACGTCGTTTTGTTTGTGTGACCTCTGTCTTGTTACAGATATGTTGTTTAAGCCAATCATCACCTTCGTAAACTCTTTGAACGGGGTTTCTGAGGGCCAGCAGCAGGGGCTGGAGGTGATAGAGGGTTATGACTTCTCCGTCAGTTGCACCATTCAGCCACAGTATCCAGGAGGCTACTTCCACCTCACCTTCACTGGATCCAACACCACACACACCTACATCCAGCCAGCTGTCAATCACTCTGACACCTTACCGTTTCCTGCAGAAGACCACACCTACCAAGGGAACTACAGCAACCAAACCCAACCAGCTGTCAATCATTCTGACACCTTACTGTTTCCTGTAGAAGACTTCACTGGATCAAACACAACCCTCAACCTCACTGGATCCAACAGATCTTATGACCAGCATGAGGAGATATATCAATCAGATGGACCCAGTGAAGAGACAGAATACCTCCAGTATGAAGAGGTGGACCTCCAAGGAGGTGCTGAAGCAGCAGGAAGCAGCAGACCACCTGTGTATGACGTGGATCTCACAGACCTCCCTGAATACAACACAACACAAGACGACGCCCAGCCAGCTGTCAATCACTCTGACACCTTCCCGTTTCCTGCGGAAGACCCCGCCTACCAAGGGAACTACAGCAACCAAACCCAAACGGCTGTCAATCACTCTGCCAACTTCCTGTTTGCCCACTTCCGGTTTCCTGCGGCCAACCACACCCACCAGGGAAACTACAGCTGTGCTTATCACATCTATGTTTTCAACCATAACTTCTCCTCTCAGAGCGAGGTCCTCTCTCTCACTGTCACAGGTGGGTGTTTTTCAAATATTCAATATGAAACTCTCAATATGACATGGATTCAGAAATGTTTAGCACTTTCTATCAAATGCACATTTTTAAATTAGAGCTGTTCTTTGCATGATGTTTGATGTTCTAACATATTTCTCTCACAGCTTCTCATCTGACATCCAGCATCATCATAACAGTCACAGTTCTGGTGCTGCTGCTTCTGATAACCAGTGGCCTCTATCGTCTCTGGAAGGTAATTATTCATCTGAATTCCTGAAGACTGGAAAGCTAATGAAGAACGTACACTGTTTGTATTTAAGAGAGACATCTGATCCAGTAAATTAAAGTCGGGTGCTGCTGTGTTTCTCCAGGTCACCAGAGGGCGTCGTGCTCAGAACAATGAGGTGGTTTATTATAATGTAAGTCGGGGGAACGTTGAGCTAGTTTATTTCAACGACTTTGCTGAAGCTGCTAGACCCAGTGAAGAAGAAGAAGAATACCACCTGTATGAAGAAGAAGAAGAATACCACCTGTATGAAGAGGTAGGTCAACAAGGAGCTTCTGAAGCTGGACCTAGTGGTGAAGAGACACCATACCAGAGGATAGATCTACAAGATGTCACTGTTTATAACCGCGTTGGTTCTGAAGGGACAGAATACCACCATTATGAGGAGATCGATCTACCAGTTGGACCCAGAGCAGAGACAGAATACCACCATTATGAGGAGGTGGATCAACGAAGAACGGCAAGAAGAGGCAGGAGACCACCTGTGTATGAGGTGGATCTCTGAAGGACAATTTAACCTAAACAGACAGTTGAGGAAAGCGGGCTCTGTCGTTGGGTCCTCTTTGCAGGGGGTGGAGGATGTAGCCAGGGTGTGAAAGGCTAGGCAGCTGGACTCCATCTTGAAGAACTCCTCTCACCCCCTCCACCTTGAGATCTTCAGTTACTGGAGTAAGAGAGGAAACAACCGATTCCCCTACCCAGGACGGAGATGCGAGAGACTGGGAGAGTCTTTTGTACCGGCTGCTCTCAATGAGACACACAACGGTCGCTTGACAAGGACTACCTTCCTAATCTAGGATGACTGTAGCCTTAACTGGAACTATAGTTGTACTGACTCTGACCTCTAAGGACCTTCCCAGGGAGGTTGCTCATGTGTGTCTTGCTGCGTCACCCTTGCTTGTTTTATTTGACTTTTTCTTGCACTGACCAAACACTTTTTGTTTGGCTCTGCACTTGTAGGTTGTGTTAGTAGTATTGAGTATTTGTGTTTGAAATGGCGGTGAGATACTTATAGCACTGACTAGCATTGACACTTTTTATTGCTATTTGCTTTTTTTTAAGTACGGCTGTTTCACGTATGAGCATTGACTGTTTTTGACACTTCATGTATATATTCTTCGTTCCCTTTCTTTGGTGTACCTTGCTCTTTACTGTACACTGTTCAATTTTTATTTTATTTTCATACTTCTCTGTAACTTTATAAATATCCTTAAACTGCTGTGCTGCCTCCGGGGCGACTGATTTTCCCCCTTAGGTGGGTGGGTATCTATCTATCTATCTATCTATCTATCTATCTATCTATCTATCTATCTATCTATCTAAGTATCTATCTAATTTATGCTCAGAGCGACCAGAGAACAACAAGTCACACCATGCGTCTGTCAACCTTCTGAGTTATATACGTACCTCCGTAGTGTCAGTGACTCACAACAGTTAAATGGTACATACAATATGTTTGTTACCTTATTAAATAATGTCAATATAAATACAGATTAATATGTAATGTTTGTTACCTTATTAAATAATGTCAATATAAATAAAGATTAATATGTTATGTTTGTTACCTTATTAAATAATGTCAATATAAATAAAGATTAATATGTTATGTTTGTTACCTTATTAAATAATGTCAATATAAATAAAGATTAAGATCCTTGAGTAAAACAAAGTGTTGTGTGTAGTTCAGGACGTTGTCATGGTTACCAATCAATAGGGAATCAATTGGTCGAGGTTCACATGACAGTTAGCTTACTGTACAATATAGTCAGCAACCACACTTGCAGTTACGAATTGCATCTTTTCTAGTTATTATTACTTGCACCAGCAGAGTGAGCAAGTACAGTGTTCTGCTGCGTAGGTAGGTAGCCTATAGCTGTGTGTATTTAAGCCCGTAGCCAATCAGGGACCAGCATTTCTGGTAACGTCATCATTAACAGCCAATGTGGGACCAGCATTCCTGGTGATGCCAGTGGTGATGTCAGCGACCAGCATTCCTGGCCTACTTCTACTGGCACACAGCCTACGTGTGCACAAGGAGCAAGTTGTCACGGTTACAGACCTGTAAGGGTCCATTTGGTTCCATGTGTACACTCAGAGTTAAGGGAAACACACCGGACGTGGATGCGGCGCGGAGGTGGCGTGTCAAAACATACGGCTCCATTATTTTCAATGAACTAACCCACACCAGCGGCGTCAGACGCGCGCAGGCGCGAGTCTGCCGCCTCGCCTGCCACGCCGATACGCCGCTGTTCTATTTTTCCAGCGTTGCCGTGCTGGTGAAAATGTTCTCCCCACAGGGGGAAATGGAAGTATGGGGCGGCATAGCTCGGGGGTAGAGAAACCGTTATTAGAGCACGAAGGGTTCCCGAAGGGTTCCCAGTTCGAATCCGGGCTCCCCCTGAGTTAATGACGAAGAGTCCTTGAGCAAGACTCTGAACCCCTAGTTGCTCCCGATGAGCAGGTTGGTGCCTTGCATGGTTTCCTCCGCCACCGGTGTATGAATGGGTGAATGTAAATTAATGCACAATCTATGTAAAGCGCCTTGGATAAAATCGCTATATAAATGCACCATTTTATCATTTTAAGTACCAAAAGTATAAAGTACTCATTATGCAGAATGCCATCAGAAGTTTTCAGATGTGTAAATTGTTAAAAAAAAGAGGAAAAAAATAAAAAAATAAAACAAAATCTACCTGCTCACAATGCTTGTGAGCTTGTAGAACAGCTTTTTTCAAATGGCCAAAATGATGAAAATGTTTTGATTTTCTAGTTCTCCACGATATATGGACCGGGGCTCAAAGGGGGGAAACAGTTTGGTCCAAAATTAAATGGGCCCATACCGAGGGCTAACAATGGACCTGCAGTAATGTCTTGTTTTTGTGAGCAAGTGTTGTAATTGATATTAAAGTCATTTTTAATTGTACCGGTATATATATGTTTTGTGTGTATCACATACCTGGCCAAAAGAGCGAAAAGGGCCACCCATGTCCTGCCAGTTAGAGAGATGAACCTGGTATGGATCTCCAAGTGCAGGCGGGTAAAACAGGTAAGTATAATGTTAGCTTTTAAAAGTCTTGGTATTACGATCACACCATGTGCATAAATTAAATTATCAATTGCAGATAAATGCCCTTGCATGTGATGTAATAATGGGAGCAGTGGGTAAAGATGACCCACTGCTGGAAATCTGGTTTTTGCGAACGCCCATCATTTCGACCGGAGGGTTAGCGACTCACTCCACGGAGGTTAGGGTTAGGGTGAGGGTTAGAGTCGGGTGTCGAAAAGACGAACGTAGTAACAGCGACACACTCCCAACTTTAATCCACGCAAATTATGCAACTATATTTACAACTTTTGAAATATTAAAATATCCTATCTGCTGAAGGTGACGTATCCGAAAGAAAACTGCTGCGTTTATGTCAATCCTATGGAAGCTACCCCATACCGAGTGCACCATCGTGAAACTGCAACAAGGCAAGCAAGGGGGTGCAACCAGAGGGGCACACGCTTGATTCACAAAGCCTAAAAGAAAAAAATCTGAAATTCTCTGTTCTATACGACACGTATGCTATGCAGAATTTTTTAGCGAACAAAAAACTATTCTAACAACTGTCTTTTTTTAGTTTTTTGGGGTGTTTCTTCTTAAAAAAAACCCTTACAAAAAAAATACATTGTTTACATTCCGGCGGGAGCCATGGTAATGTTTTGTGTCTTTTAGACGGCTATATAACTCTGCTATATAACCCTATACTAGTAAGGCACCCGAGGGTGGAATGCGACCTCAGGGTGACATGCAACCTCGCCCTAAAGGGCGAGGTCGCGCCAATTCTTGACAATCTGGCCAACCACAGCGTTTCTCTGACGATTCTAGTTGTTGTCATTCTGGGGGGAGTTTGTTCATGTTTTTGTGAGGGTATCAACCCTAGGAGACACGGGGAGAACATGCAAACTCCACACAGAAAGGCCCTATCGCTCACACCCTAGGTTGGGTTGGCGATAGGGCCTTTCTGTGTGGAGTTTGCCTAAACATGGAGATGTGGTACAGAAGGACTCATATATGGGCATAAAAAGTATGTCATGTGACATCACTTCCTGTACAGACAGTCAGACAGACAGCCATTGACTCCGACCTAACAATGGCTACTGTCTATGACGGTAGTCCCATATGACATGATGTACTAGACTATCTCCATATATAGTGTTATCCACATCTCCATGTTTAGGCCAAACAGATTCGCTCCATTTCTCCATGTATAGGTCCAAATGCCCAACGTTGAGCTTGACAACGAAACGTTCTTAACACAGCCGCCCCCATATTTACTTTAGAAAATATGTTAAATTCTAAGTACGTTTCGAGTACCGGTTTGATACAAGAGCGAATAAGCACTACACTTCTGGAATCATGTGCGTCGACTTAAAGTTGGATCCAGGCCTAATACTGTCAACGTGTTCTCCATGTTTTTCTCCAAACCTAATTGCTCCCGGTGAGCAGGTTGGTGCCTTGCATGGTTTCCTCCGCCACCGGTGTATGAATGTGTGTGTGAATGGGTGAATGTAAATTAATGCACAATCTATGTAAAGCGCCTTGGATAAAAGCGCAATATAAATGTATCATTTTAAGTACCAAAAGTATAAAGTACTCATTATGCAGAATGCCATCAGAAGTTTTCAGATGTGTACATTGTTAAACAAAAGAGGAAGAAAATAAAAAAATAAAACAAAATCTACCTGCTCACAATGCTTGTGATCTTGTAGAACAGCTTTTTTCAAATGGCCAAAATGACGAAAATGTTTTTCGATTTTCTAGTTCTCCACGATATATGGACCGGGGCTCAAAGGGGGGAAACAGTTTGGTCCAAAATTAAATGGGCCCATACCGAGGGCTAACAATGGACCTGCAGTAATGTCTTGTTTTTGTGAGCAAGTGTAGTAATTGATATTAAAGTCATTTTTAATTGTACCGGTATATATATTTTTTGTGTGTATCACCTACCTGGCCAAAAGAGCCAAAAGGGCCACCCATGTCCTGCCAGTTAGAGAGATGAACCTGGTATGGATCTCCAAGTGCAGGCGGGTAAAACAGGTAAGTATAATGTTTGCTTTTAAAAGTCTTGGTTACGATCACACCATGTTCACAAATTAAATTATTCATTGCAGATCAATGCCCTTGCATGTGATGTAATAATGGGAGCAGTGGGTAAAGATGACCCACTGCTGGAAATCTGGTTTTTGCGAACGCCCATCATTTCGACCGGAGGGTTAGCGACTCACTCCACGGAGGTTAGGGTTAGGGTGAGGGTTAGAGTCGGGTGTCGAAAAGACGAACGTAGTAACAGCGACACACTCCCAACTTTAATCCACGCAAATTATGCAACTATATTTACAACTTTTGAAATATTAAAATATCCTATCTGCTGAAGGTGACGTATCCGAAAGAAAACTGCTGCGTTTATGTCAATCCTATGGAAGCTACCCCATACCGAGTGCACCATCGTGAAACTGCAACAAGGCAAGCAAGGGGGTGCAACCAGAGGGGCACACGCTTGATTCACAAAGCCTAAAAGAAAAAAATCTGAAATTCTCTGTTCTATACGACACGTATGCTATGCAGAATTTTTTAGCGAACAAAAAACTATTCTAACAACTGTCTTTTTTTAGTTTTTTGGGGTGTTTCTTCTTAAAAAAAAACCCTTACAAAAAAAATACATTGTTTACATTCCGGCGGGAGCCATGGTAATGTTTTGTGTCTTTTAGACGGCTATATAACTCTGCTATATACCCCTATACTAGTAAGGCACCCGAGGGTGGAATGCGACCTCAGGGTGACATGCAACCTCGCCCTAAAGGGCGAGGTCGCGCCAATTCTTGACAATCTGGCCAACCACAGCGTTTCTCTGACGATTCTAGTTGTTGTCATTCTGGGGGGAGTTTGTTCATGTTTTTGTGAGGGTATCAACCCTAGGAGACACGGGGAGAACATGCAAACTCCACACAGAAAGGCCCTATCGCTCACACCCTAGGTTGGGTTGGCGATAGGGCCTTTCTGTGTGGAGTTTGCCTAAACATGGAGATGTGGTACAGAAGGACTCATATATGTGTCAGGGTGTGAGACAGATATTTGGACCCAAATGCAGAAGCAACCAGACTGAGGCAAAAACGTCTAAATGCAATTGTATTTATTAAATAATTAAACAGGTGACATAAGGAAGCAACTGGGAAAACTGAACTAAACTGGGAAAGCTAAACTAATGACAAAAATAGGAACAGATCAGGAACAGACAATACTCACACATGACAAAAACTAATAATCTGGCAAAGGGCAAATACAAACACAGGACTTAAATAGACACAGGACTAACTGACACAGGTGAACTCAAAAACAAATCAACACAGGGATTGGCTGGGAGACTAACAGGACACAGGTGGAGATAACTAACAATCAGAGGTAGGTAAGACAAGACAGGAAACAATAACTAGGCAGAAAACAGGAAACACTAGGAGAATACTGCAAAATGAAGGTACATAATATAAAACATGACATTTCCTGACAGTACCCCTCCCTCGAGGGATGGCTTCCAGACATCCCAATACGACCCAAAAACATTAAGCAGGGTGGCTGGGTGAGACAAAGCAAAATCAAACAAAACAGGCTGGCAGACACATAGACAGACAGGCAGACAAGCACACAGACAAACAGGCTGACAAAACGTGAGACAGACCAAGGGACAGACAAACCAACTGACATACAGTAAGACAGGCAGACAAACAAGTGGTCTGACATAACAGTAGACGAGTAAATGGATTAGGAGGACAGGAGGACTGGGGAGAAGACAGACGGACAAGCACACTAGCAGACAGACTAGCAGACAGACACATTGGGAGACAGGCAGACACACAGACAGGGAGAATTGACGTCAGACTATCTGGACCAAAATAACCACTCACTGAAGGGCGGAATTGTTCAGAGTGGTGTTGAGGGGACTCAGTCTGTGGGCCGCTAGGCGGCACGGGGGCATTGGGGCGCACAGTCTGTGGACCGCTGGGCGGCAAAGGGGTGCAGGGCAGCACGTGCTGTGTGGCGTTAGGCGGCATGGGCTCTGTGGTGCTGGGCGCTGAGACGCCAGGCGGCATGGGCCCTGGGACACTGGGTTCTGGGGCGCTGGGAGGCACCGGCTCTGGGGCACTGGGTGGCACCGGTTCTGGAGCGCTGGGTGGCACCGGTTCTGGAGCGCTGGGTGGCACCGGTTCTGGAGCGCTGGGTGGCACCGGTTCTGGAGCGCTGGGTGGCACCGGTTCTGAAGCGCTGGGTGGCACCGGTTCTGGAGCGCTGGGTGGCACCGGTTCTGGAGCGCTGGGTGGCACCGGTTCTGGAGCGCTGGGTGGCACCGGTTCTGGGGTGCTGGGTGGCACCGGTTCTGGGGCGCTGGGTTCTGGAACACTGGGAGGCATAGGCTCTGTGGCGCTGGGAGTAATGGGCTCTGTGGCGCCGAGCTCTGGGTCACTCTCCAACCAGGACTCTGTATCACTGGGCCCCAGGGTCTCCTCATCGCTGGGCACTGGTGAATCTGTATCACTGGCCTTTGGAGTGCAATGGTGACGGCGATGGTGACGGTGATGATGACGGCGACCAGACCTCCTACGAGGCTTCGGCTGGGCACTGGGAGAAGCCGCAACACGACCCAAGGCAATGCTCCTGCCACCAGCCCCACGAGGACCTCCTAGAGCCAGGCTGGTGCCGATGTATGGATCCTTGTAGCTAGGGATTTTAACCTGGCTACAGAAATAGTCGAACAGGCCCACAGTCTTTGGGGGGTCAGGCTTGGAACAGGCACGTTGCAGGTGCATGACCCCAATATTAATTGGAGTAGCAGGTTGAGCTGCAGACTGAAGAAAATGATTCAACCTCTCCCTGACAACATTGAGGTGAGGCACAAAATGGCTGACCCATGGCCTCTCCTTGAGCCAGAGCTGCTGTTCTGAGATCTTCCCCAAGAGTTCAGTATGCTTACTGGAATCAGAGTCAATGAGACGAGCCACGGTAGAGTCAAACTCCTCTACCTTTCTCTCAAAAAGTATTCGTTCTGCTGGGTCCATTTTTGGCCAGATTATTCTGTCAGGGTGTGAGACAGATATTTGGACCCAAATGCAGAAGCAACCAGACTGAGGCAAAAACGTCTAAATGCAATTGTATTTATTAAATAATTAAACAGGTGACATAAGGAAGCAACTGGGAAAACTGAACTAAACTGGGAAAGCTAAACTAATGACAAAAATAGGAACAGATCAGGAACAGACAATACTCACACATGACAAAAACTAATAATCTGGCAAAGGGCAAATACAAACACAGGACTTAAATAGACACAGGACTAACTGACACAGGTGAACTCAAAAACAAATCAACACAGGGATTGGCTGGGAGACTAACAGGACACAGGTGGAGATAACTAACAATCAGAGGTAGGTAAGACAAGACAGGAAACAATAACTAGGCAGAAAACAGGAAACACTAGGAGAATACTGCAAAATGAAGGTACATAATATAAAACATGACATTTCCTGACAATATGGGCATAAAAAGTATGTCATGTGACATCACTTCCTGTACAGACAGTCAGACAGACAGCCATTGACTCCGACCTAACAATGGCTACTGTCTATGACGGTAGTCCCATATGACATGATGTACTAGACTATCTCCATATATAGTGTTATCCACATCTCCATGTTTAGGCCAAACAGATTCGCTCCATTTCTCCATGTATAGGTCCAAATGCCCAACGTTGAGCTTGACAACGAAACGTTCTTAACACAGCCGCCCCCATATTTACTTTAGAAAATATGTTAAATTCTAAGTACGTTTCGAGTACCGGTTTGATACAAGAGCGAATAAGCACTACACTTCTGGAATCATGTGCGTCGACTTAAAGTTGGATCCAGGCCTAATACTGTCAACGTGTTCTCCATGTTTTTCTCCAAACCTCCCGGTGAGCAGGTTGGTGCCTTGCATGGTTTCCTCCACCACCGGTGTATGAATGTGTGTGTGAATAGGTGAATGTAAATTAATGCACAATCTATGTAAAGCGCCTTGGATAAAAGCGCAATATAAATGTATCATTTTAAGTACCAAAAGTATAAAGTACTCATTATGCAGAATGCCATCAGAAGTTTTCAGATGTGTACATTGTTAAAAAAAAAGAGGAAGAAAATGAAAAAATAAAACAAAATCTACCTGCTCACAATGCTTGTGAGCTTGTAGAACAGCTTTTTTCAAATGGCCAAAATGACGAAAATGTTTTTCGATTTTCTAGTTCTCCACGATATATGGACCGGGGCTCAAAGGGGGGAAATAGTTTGGTCCATAATTAAATGGGCCCATACCGAGGGCTAACAATGGACCTGCAGTAATGTCTTGTTTTTGTGAGCAAGTGTTGTAATTGATATTAAAGTCATTTTTGATTGTACCGGTATATATATTTTTCATATCACATACCTGGCCAAAAGAGCCAAAAGGGCCACCCATGTCCTGCCAGTTAGAGAGATGAACCTGGTATGGATCTCCAAGTGCAGGCGGGTAAAACAGGTAAGTATAATGTTTGCTTTTAAAAGTCTTGGTATTATGATCACACCATGTGCACAAATTAAATTATGAATTGCAGATCAATGCCCTTGCATGTGATGTAATAATGGGAGCAGTGGGTAAAGATGACCACTTCACACTTGCAGTGAGTGAACTTTAATCAACGCAAATTATGCAACTATATTTACAACTAATCTTTTGAAGTATTAAAGTAACCTATCTGCTGAAGGTGACGTATCTGAAAGAAAACTGCTGCGTTTGTCAATCCTATGGAAGCTACCCCATACCGGGTGCACCATTGTGAAACTGCAACAAGGCAAGCAAGGGGGTGCAACCAGAGGGGCCCACGCCTGATTCCCAAAGCCTATAAGAGAGTGAAAAAATCTAAAAGTTCTCTGTTCTATACGACACGGATGCTATGCCGAATTTTTTAGCGAACCAAAAACTATTCTAACACAACTCTAACAACTCTGTCTTTTTTAGTTTTTTTTGTGTGTTTCTTCTTTTGAAAAAAAATCCATTGTTTACATTCCGGCGGGAGCCCTGGTCATTTTTTGTGTCTTTTAGACGGCTATAGAACCCTATATAACCCTAACCCTGTGTTCAGAAGCGGCGATTACGGTGGGCAGTGTGGGCAAGTGCCCAGAGGCGCCAAGCCACCGGGGGCGCCAAATACATTTCTACTAATTACCCATCAACCCATGTGTCGGCAGTGTGTCAGGAGGGGAGACAACAACAAAACAAAATGAACAGAAAGAACATTTACGAGCAAGGCGTCTTGGACATGTATCCAAACCTTAGTGTTGCCCTGCGCATACTGTTGACTGTGCCAGTAACCGTGGCCTCTGCAGAGAGAAGCTTTTCCAAATTGAAGCTCCTGAAGAACTACATGAGGTCAAGCATGTCTCAAGACCGTCTCAATGGACTAGCAGAAATGGCTATCGAGCACGAAATAACTAATAATTTGGAATACTCCAGAATTATTGAAGAGTTTGCTGCAGCCAAGGCAAGAAAGGTCCACTTCTAGCGGGTGAGTGAAACTGTTATTTCATCATGCATGTGTGTGTGTGTGTGTGTGTGTGTGTGTGTGTGTGTGTGTGTGTGTGTGTGCTTGTGTGTGTGTGTGTGTGTGTGTGTGTGTGTGTGTGTGTGTGTGTGTGTGTGTGTGTGTGTGTGTGTGTGTGTCGCGGGGCGCTGTCCCCGGTGCGGCGGTGCTGAATGGAGCAGTGGAGAGATAGTCACTGCTTTCGTGTTGTTGTAATACTGTAAATAAATAGAACTGTAGCCTGCAGGCACTGATTCTTTTTTTTTGTTTGTTTTTGTTTTGTAGCAATCATCGACAGTCTGTAAACCAAAGTTTGAGAATTGAGAAACAACAGTCAATAACCGAGAGAGAGAGAGGGAGAGATTGAAGCGAGCCAACTGCGTCGCATGAGAAGACGGACATGGGGGGGGGGGGGGGGGGGGGGCGCATCATAGGTACACTGCCCAGAGCGTCAGAGCCTGTTCCCCCGGGCCTGCCTGTGTTTTTGGTATTTATTTCTGAAGTGGGCTGGACTGTGAGATCCTTCCGCCTCGCTTTCAGTGGCAGAGTGGCGATTTTCTGGGACTAACCGGTAACCGTACCCGTCAAAAATAAATAAACACAGTCTGTTTGGTATTTATTTTTATGTGGTGTTTATTTAGTTTCACTAAAGCACAACCCCCTAACTCAAACATGGAAGAGGATGTTGACCACATTGATGCTCTTCCGAGCCCAGAGGCCAAACTTAATGTCAGGGTTATCGGGGAAAAGCTGACCCCTGTAGGGTACCGGGTTTTACCCCAACCCAGGCAACCCTGTCCCAGCCCTTTTACATTTAAGTTTAAAAACAGCATATTACTGTGCCGCGCGCCGGAAAATATATTGCGTTTTTAAAGTCCCAAACCCCTGAAATACATTGTTTGGAATTGGCAATTGTTTCCAAAATATGAAAAAGTTAATTGTATGAATATCCTACCTGACCTGGTGGAGACCTGTGCTCCAAGGAGCACATTTTCTAGTTTATATATTATTTTGCCGGATCATTCAAGATTTGTTTTGTTAAAATGTTTCAAATATATTTCCAAAAATGTCTCACAACATGTCACATTGCTCATAATACCTCTCCTTTGTTAGTTTGTCCTACTTCTGAATGACAGCTGAATTTCCCTCCAGGGATCAATAGGGATCACCTTATTGTATCTTATATTGACTTGGTAGAGGGGTTGCTGGTTCCTCCCACCAACCTGACAAAGGCGCACGCTTTTTGTGTTTTTTAAACGTCTGCTATTGAATTTACACATCTCTTCTATAAATTATTAGAGTGTTGTTATTAAATAACGAAACACTGGAGAGTCGAGCTTGTAGAGCAGCTTGTGGGGTAAATGTGCGCTGCTCAGAGCAGCGTATATGACAGGCAGTGCAGGGGCCGGGCTGCGTGCGAGTAGCCTGGCCGGGCCCGACGTCATACTGTGTTCACTCACTCATTCCTTTCCCAGTATAACGTCTGGCCTTCGGCCTATTGGCAGCTTGAAAAGTGGGCGGGAGTACTTGCCTTGAAGACAGACTCCTCTAACCAATCAGCGTAGCAAAACATCTCTCAGCTAGTCGGAAGAACGGCAAACAAACACGTCTTTTCGGCCGATAAACTCCGCTAGCGCATCCCCCGTGTTCCTTTACAATTGTTGTAATTGATTCCAACTCTGAAATAAATGCACTTAATGCTTGTTTTATCGTTAGAGCGTTAACTGTTACACTTGTTGCATCGCAAGGGCAGCCAATGTTGTTATGAAAATGCTGCAGCATGCGTCTACGTCACCGTCTACACATGGACCAATCAGGGAAAGCTTTTCACTTGTTGTCAGGAAGACTACGTTTGTTGTGTGGACAGCAGTCACTGATTGGCCCCGATCAGAAAATAATCAGTATACTCGCTGCCTATACCCGGAAGGCCAGACGTTATACTGGGGAAGGAATGAGTGAGTGAACGCAGTATGACGTCGATCATGCCCCGCCAGGCTAGCGTGAGAGTGGACTGGACAGACTGGCAGACTGTGACCAGACGCAGCCACCGAGCCATGGGATGTTTACGCTCACAGGATGTCCTGTTTGCCTCCTTCGAGTCCCGCCAGAACATTTTCGCTGTCTTTAATGTGTTTTATTTTGTTAATTATTGTTAAATTCTGTGTTTGTGTGGCAGACCTTTATGGGGCATTTGGGAAATACAGAACAAACCGCGTTCGTGTTGGTTCAATACGGAACGCCAACATTTCATTCTCAAATACGCGACTAATCTGTATTTATACGGAACGGGTGGCAACCCTAACAACTGTGGAGTGTCAAGGCGTTGTGATGTGACACCTTGTGGCTATGTTCACCATTTTGAAAAAAGATAATTAAAAATAAACTCTTTTGGACACTGATAATTCCCGACTTGCTGCTGGAAGCAATACAGAGGCCTTGCGTAGGGTTTAACCCGAAGGTGTGTTTATTCATCAAACTACCAACTAAAATGTTCAATTCTTGCTACAGACATTGACATGGTGACTTTCTACCCCTCAGTTCTCTCTCTCTCTACTGTTGTTCACTGGCAGGAGCAGCTTTTATACCCAGGTGAGCTGATGAGCCTGGACTTATCCATTCCAATCAAGGGGTGTGGTCTAACCATAAAGCACTGTAAATAAATGAGTACCTATGATTAACACATACAAATATATTACAGATCTCTTAAAAAACTACAACAATAACGATCATTTAACCTTCTCACATACAACATAAACAGCCAAAGCACATCTCAACCCCCCCTCTGACATCCTGACTATGGTCCAGCCCAATCTACTGAAGACACACCAGGTAGTGTTAAGCATCCAATCAGACCCAGCAATAACACTTCACCTACTATTGCACTTCACTATGTCAGTGGTTCTCTTGTAATACCTACAATTCCAAGTGCTTGTCAGGGTGGGGGGTCCCCAGTTCATATATGTTTATTTTGGGGGTCACAGCCTAAAAAAGTTAGAGAACCCCTGCACTAAACATTAACATTGCATTTATTAAAGTGCCAATGTGATGTGCAAACATGTAGTGTCCAAATAGTCAATGAATAAGGGTCATGTGCAAATATCAGTAACAGAGGACCTCCCTCTGTCACATGGACATACCAGGTTTACAACCAACGATAGCCTATTTAGAAGGCTACAGTTACTATTGCCAACCCACTTTATTAGTTATTTGCAGAGAGAGTCATTGGTGTCTTGAAGAATTGTTACCACATGCTGGATGCCCCACGGAGAAACTTTAATCGACCACATTGTACATGTCTGTGGGGCATTAGTCAACATGTCTGGCAGCATCATGTACACAGATTAATTCTTAATTATTGTAATTAGCCTATAGTTAATGTGATATAAATTACATAATTGAACATCTGGACAAAATTCCCAACTTCAGCAGAAGTATGCACCTGGAATTTAAACTACAAGCCCAATCCCCCAAAAATGTGGACATTGTGGAAAAACACAATTTGTCAGCTGCATTACTGGTCCAAGTTAAGACATTACCATACATAGAGGAAGCCATACGTAAATAACATCCAGGAATACCTTCCCTGTACTGGGCCTGAGCTCATCTGAGATGGACTGAGGCAATGTGGAAAAAGTGTGCTGTGGTCTGATGTGTCCACATTTCAAAGTGGTTTCAGAAATGATGGACTTTGTGTCCTCTGAGCTAATGAGGAAAATGACCCTTACCATTTATAGGGACATTTTACTACCAGCACATCCTCTCCACCGCAATCACAGCACACATAGCCATCACATGAAGCTCCCATGAATGGCATATGCTGGCAAATTCGTAAACCAGCCTAGCTGATGACCAGGTTCTCGTGTGATTGTTTTTTTAACTTCATCAGTGATGTGGATGAAAGAGGACAGGCTGTCTGTAAAAGGTCCACCTCCAACAGCATAACGATATGTGGCAAAGGCATCTTTCTCAGGTTTTTTCCCCTATCGAGCCATGGCTCATTGAGAGACCTGTTTCACTGGCAGATTTCAGTGATGAAGTTCTCACAAGGGTTTGTACATCTCAGTACACGGTCACGGACATTCGTGTCCGTGGTGAAACTTGGCAATGTCCGTGGCAAAAGGTTTCAGTATTGAGGGGGAAGAGGGAAAAGAATACGGATTGAAATATATTTTTATATTTCTTTTACCCCCATAATGTAACTAAAAAACATATATAGGCTACTTTAAGTACACACAATCCATCCTGGATTCATCCTGTATTTATTTGTTGTCCGTGTTTATGTTGGATAAACGTGTCAGCGATGTGAACGAGACCACAACAAGCGGTGGTAAGATAATAAACAGCTGTGTTAAAATGACGCGATCGTGGCTCAACACTGGAACTATAAAAAGTGGATCAAGAGGAGATTATTCTGACCAGTCTCCCATATATCCCTGTGGTTGCACGTGACCGTTGGCAGCCAATAGCATTCGAGATGGTACCATTTCTACCAATGAACGTTAACTTCTACAATGATGGTGGCACCCAGGCCCAAAAAAGCTTCATTTACGCAGCATAGAAACCAATGGCTTCCCACCGTCCATATGTGTTACAGTCTATGGTGTGACATGGCATTACAGGGTTAGGTAGCTTGTCGTCTCGCGTAGCCAGACAACTATTCCACAATCTCTGAATGCTATATAGAGTCTGGAACAGCAGCTCCCTAACGGCGAGTAATGGAAACGGGCATTACCGTTCAAGAAAATATATTTTAAAATGTCATTTCTGCTAAGCAGCAAGCTAAACATGCTTATATGATTTTTATTTATATAATGATAAATGTGTGCGATGTGAGACTGAAACGGAAGTGACGAGGGGGCTTCACTTCCGCTTCATCTCGCACTCATCGTTTCTTCCCCGGTTTTCCAGACTGTATGCTGGGAGCATTTGACCAAATCACGGAGGCAACAGTCTGGCCACGCGAGACTAGGTAGCTTTTTTTTTTTTATTTTTTTTTTTGAATCTTACATCATATTGGAGAAATATCCGTTTCTTCAGAACGGACTGAAAATAACGTTGTAATTGACCTTTAACCACTTGAACCCCAGCATGCCTATTCTGGGGGAAAGGTTCACCAAAAATAGACAATCTACAAGCTCACAACGCGTCACAGCGTGAGCTTGTAGATCTGTTATTTTTGGAGAAGAGAGTTGTCGTAGATGGAAAAAGAACTCATCAAGTACAGTGCAAATCAGGTCTGTTTTACTAAGCATAGTGAAGTGATATTGACGAATTTCCAAATCTTATCAAATGATCTCGCGGCACCCCTGGACTGGCATCACGGCACCCCAGGGTGCCCCGTCACCCACTTTGAAAACCCCTGCATTACAACACCCAGTGAGGAAGAGTGCAAATGAGCAGCTTGTTGATCTACGCCGCAGATATCTATATTCATCTTTAGCTTCCTGTCAGCAAGAAGTAAAACCACCTGATGAAGAGATAAGATCAGCAGCTGTGCTCTAGTTATCAAAGTAAAAGTATGAACATGTTGGCATCAATTCAAAATTAACTTAAAGTACCAAAAGTAAAAGTACAACATGTTTGAAAATAGCAGCTCTACAAGTTCACAACGCGTCGCAATGCAACGCGTTGAGCTTGTTGTAAATAGAGCTGAAGTGGTTAATGTATGTTTTATAATATAATAATTTACCTGTATTTCTTAAAAGTAACTAGTAACTAATGTTTTCATATACATGTAGTGGAGTAAAAGTACAGTATTTGTATCTGAGATGTAGTGGAGTAGAAGTAAAAGTATTGGAAATTGGAAATACTCAAGTAAAGTACAAATATCTCACAATTGTACTTAAGTACAGTATTTAAGTAAAGGTACTTAGTTACTTTACACCACTGCCTGCCTGTCTGTCTGCATGCCACTCTGCCTTTTTTTTTCTGTCACCAGAAACACATTATAAATATATCTCTCTCTCTTTTTGAGCGGTGGTCACAACGCTCCTATACGTGGCCGTGTGTGTGGGTCTGTCTGTCTGTTTGTCTGTTTGTCTGTCTGTCTGTCTGTCTGTCTGTCTGTCTCCGGGTATGTAGCCTGCAGTAACCTTTTCTGACCACACATGTTAAGGGAGGGGCGCTGTTGTTCAGGATAGGCCAGGCATAGGCCAGGCACACTCACACACAAACACACACAGGGGGCACACACACACACACACACACACACACACACACACACACACACACACACACACACACACACACACACACACACACACACACACACAGGGGGCACACACACACACACACACACACACACACACACACACACACACACACACACACACACACACACACACACAACCGCTCAGTTCACACAAGTGTGATTTTTTTTTTAATATTCCCCCAGAATGGTCATAGCTGGGGTTCATGTGGTTAATGATACTGGTAACCATGTAATGATGTTCTCATGTTTATCAAGGTGGTGCACTAATGTCTTCATATTTTGCTGGATAACGTGGATAATATTAATATGTTATATTGCATGTGCATAATGTGCAATAATGTACATTCCTCCATCTGTCCTTAGCCTATAGCCTGGAAACCACACCAATCTCACATAATAATAATAATGACAAAATGTACTTGAGTAAAAGTACAAAAGTACTGGTATCAAAATGTACTTAACACTTCGCCAGCCGAAATAGAATGGCTTGTTGGTAGATTAGCCGTGAAATTTCTATTATTATATTATGATCTGAACTACATTCATTTTAAGACCATCACCGCTATATCACGTGGTCTTCATCCCCCATAAACATCACGCGATCCCCGTTGTTCTCACCACAGTCACCAGCGAAATTCTTCAGTCTGCATTGGCTTAGAGTGGCGGTTTCGGCCGACGCATCTTCTCCCTGTGCGTTTCGCGTGCGCGATCCGTTCACGTAAACGGCTCAAATAATCCAAGTATGACTCTAGTCTAGAGTAGATATGAACATTTTCGCTAGCTTAGCCCCCAGCACTCCAGCTGTGCGAGCACTAACGTCCAGACATCCCAAGTCTCCCGGATGTTGCGGGAGTCTCCCGGAAATCAGCGTCTCCTCCCGGACACCCGCAAGTGGCACCGAACCGCCCGGAAATCCCGGCCGCTCCCGCAAATGCTAGCCATATCTGCCTGGATCCGGTCTAGAACCGGATCTGCGACCCGCGATACAAATAAATGTGTTCTCATTTGTCGTCAAACTGTCAATCTTGCTGCCTGTGCGACGCACGGCAGCCTGCAGGCAGGCTGTCCTGTGTGTCTCACTGTGATAGTGACAGAACTTTCTCCCAAATAGGTAAGAAATACATCATGCTATAAATTAACCCGATTATATTAAGCCTAAAATGGTTCGGCCGCCGTGCAGAACCGTTTTTAACAGTTTTTAACCATTTTTAACTGCGCGCGCGCACAGGAGACCTTCCGGAAATGCTGATCTCAAAGTTGGGATGTCGGAACGTCTAAACAGAAAATGGATGGTAGCTGGGAAGGTTTTCATGGAAAGTACCTGACATCACTTCTGCTTCATGTCAGAGAAGCCATGCGATACCGATGGACGAGCGGTGACTAGGGAAGGTTAGACGATCGCCGATTTTCGGACAAAAATCTTTTATTTCGTTTTTAATGACAAAGTACGGTAAAAGACGGAATTAGAAGTAACTAGAACAGGCCCATGTGAAATATTTGGGGCAGAGGTTCTGAATTGGTGTCGAGGGAGTGTGTGTGCACAGTTTGGCAGCGCACGGACGGACGGACGCACGGACGGACGGACGGACGGAGGGGAAAACATACTCTCCCTCAGCCTTCGGCTGGTGGAGACAATTATTATGCAGAATGTTCCATGTCAAGTTTTCAAACGTATGCAAATCCTAGCAGATCTACAAGCTCACAATGTGTACACACATGAACACATGAACAAACGGACATACACATAAAGTCACATATTGGAGCCAGGGGTCCAGTTGTCCGGTTTTAAAATGAAGCAAACACAGAACTAAAAGTTCCTATGATTGGCTGCTATAGTTGCGCTGTTCTGGTACCAAAAGCAACATGTTCTCCATAGGATTCCATTAATTTCCCCCGAACTTGATTTTGTTACCTTAATAAATAATGTCATAAATACTTTATGGTTCCTGTCGCTAGTTTAAAGTTTGTTTCAATCACCATGATATGCGTTTTGTGAAAATATGGTCCAATTTACTTATAATTGATGTTAAAGCAGGGTATGATGTATGAGGGGCTTGTGCTCATAGGCTTGTGATGATTCTTCTTTGTTTGCTTTATTTTCGGCAAGCTCAAGACATTCTCCCAAGTATCCCTGCACGTGTTAAAAAGGTAGGTTTTCAGTCCATTTTTACCAGTGACAATGGGACTGGGACTGGGACATAAAGGGCCGGACTGGGGCATCTTGGCCCAGACCGGACCACCACAACCGGCGCAAACCGAAGATCTATAAGCCCACAGCGCGCCAATGGCAGCGGCGCCTTGTGGGCTTGTATAGCTGTTATATGATTCGTGGGGACTTCTGGGCCACAGTAGCCTGTGATAGGTCGGTATTCAGATGATAGACAAGCCAGTGGGCCAATCATGTGATGTCTCTCTGCTCTGTGGGCCGGTGCTACTGAAGGATTGGCCCTCTACACTTAGTGGCCGCCCAGACCAAACATTACCGTGACTATCCTAAAACAAGGGCAAAAATTATTTGGTTTAAAAAGTAAAATGAAATGGTTATTATGTATTTTTTTGGTTTGTTTGTTTGGGCCCAGTGGCCCACTAATGGTCGGCCCACCGGGCTAATGCCCGGTATGCAGAGATGGGCACAAAATACTAAAAAATTCAAAATATTGACCAGGATACTGTCACCAAGATACTGTCCTGGTGAAAGCATCCTGTAAAGTATTTCATTTTGTATTTTTAATTTGTATTGTGCCCATCTCTGCCGGCCCGCTATGCCAGATGCCCAATCCGCCCCTGAGTGTCAGTGGACTGTGGAACTCTCAGATGTTCAGAGGGAGTTCCACAGTGGACTGTGGAGCTCTCAGGTGTTCAGAGGGAGTTCCACAGGGGACTGTGGAAGAACGGAGGCTTCGAGTGGAGGGTTGTGGGGTGAAGTGTGTGTGTGTGTGGGTGTGTGCGACTGTGTGTGCATGTGTATGTGCGTGCGTGCGTGCTTGCGGGCGCCCCCAGAGCTCAGGCAGCTTCCTGTCAACCAGAAAGGTGTGAATTTCCATGGAAACCACGTGATGAAGATGAAGAGATACGATGAGCCGACGTGTCACTAACACACAGTGGTGCAAAGTAACTAAGTAGATTTACTTTTGAGGTATTGGTACCTTTACTTGAGTAGTTCCAATTTCCAATACTTTTACTTCTACTCCACTACATCTCAGATCCAAATATTGTACTTTTACTCTACTACAATTATTTGAAAACTTTAGTTACTAGTTACTTTGCAGATATAAGTGATTATATTTATATTATAAAACATGCATTATTCCACTTTAGCCCTATTTTATGCCTATAGGCTATTTGAAAATGGCCGATCTACAAGCTCACCATGCGTCGTGACGCGTTGGAAGCTTGTATGTCTGCTAATTTCAAACATTTTGTACTTTTACTTTTGGTACTTTAAGTACATTTTGATGCCAATACTTTCCTACTTTTACTCAAGTACATTTTCAATTCCGGACTATTACTTGTAACAGTGTATTTCCATATTGCAATATTGATACTTTTACTTAAGTAAAATAATTGGATACTTTTTCCACCATTGCTAACAGACATACGATGAGCTGACGCGTCACTAACAGACACACAGACGACAGCGAGTGTCGATCACAGTCACAACCAGAACGAAACTGTGCAGATCACTTAAGTTCCAGTTGAGAATCCATTGAGATAGAATCCAATTTGTGTGAATCCATTAAGCAGTGAATCCAGTGTGAGTGAATCCGGTGTGATTGAATCCAGTGTAAGTGAATCCGGTGAGCAGTGAATCTGGTGAGTGGTGAATCCGGTGAGCGGTGAATCCAGACATGGATCGAACAGGGATTTGGATGGTGTTCCTCCTTCTCTTGATCTCAGGTAAACAGTGTATTTTAACCTCTGTCTAGACCAGGGCTGGGCAACCTTAGGCATGGTGCCAACGTTGGCACAGGGGAGGAGGGTGATCACTGGCACACTGGCATGAGGGAGAGAAAGGATCTTTTAAATTAAATATTTAAAAATAACTTTAGTCAGTTAAATGAACTCCTAACTCTGACTGGGGAGAGAGTCTGGGAGATAGGAGGGTTACTCAGTCTAATGATCATTACAACCTGATGTGAACGTAAATAATTCATCATAAATAAATAAAGGTTGTTGTAGCCCCTGGACATCATTTTGATGTGATGCCATAATTAAACTTAATGTTGATATGTCAAATTACTGACGATCAAGAAAATGAAAACATGACACTTCATGTCAAAAAGGTTGCCGGCACCTGATCAAGACGGCTCTGTTAGGGCAGATTCATACTCCACTTTTAGAGCCCAATTTAATTCGGTTCGGCTCCTCTTTCCAAACTACAATATGACATCATTCAGAGGTTCGGGGGGGTCCATGATTAATTTGGCTGTTCGGTGCCACAGAGATTTTGTGACTCCCTGAACCGAACCAAAATAAATACGGCTCTGACAGTGGAGTATGAATCAGCCTTTACTCTGAATACTTTTTCCCCTTTCTCTTTCTTCCGTCTACACACAATCTCGCTGCCAAAAATAGCTGATCTACAAGCTCACAACACGTTAGAACGTGACACGTTGTGAGCCTGTAGATCAGCTATTTCTGACTAATGTTTATGTTTAATATGTGAATGCTGGGGTTCAAGTGGTTATTGATGTGGATGTAAAAGACAACATGACGCTTTAATACATCAGTGCTGCTGCTGCTTGTTAACGTGCACTCTGTGGCTGTGGCTGTGTGTGTGTGTGTGTGTGTGTGTGTGTGTGTGTGTGTGTGTGTGTGTGTGTGTGTGTGTGTGTGTGTGTGTACACTACGGTTAAACACCTACATAATGTTCTGTTGATTCGATACTTTTTAAGTATTCTTTCAAATACAATTCTAAAAAATCAAAAATAAGTCAACAAGGCAGGTTTTGTATCTTTATTAGCAGTGGTTCTCATTTCCCAAGCGTTTCTGGTTGAGACCCAAAAGAGAGACGTTTACCCAGGACATATATGAAACATAAAGTTTGACGACATTTCGGCCATGGCCTTCATCAGGTGATGAAATATGCAAATGAGAACTTCATAAATACTGTGGAGCATCAGCTGTTGTGTGGACTTCTATTCTTGTTAACCTTCCCTAATGACCCTTGGGGGTCCCCGGACCTCACTTTGAGAACCAGTGCATGACAGCAGCTTACATGCATTTGGTCTTATTCATTGTTGGTTGTTTGAGTTTGTTGTCCATGTGTTGTGTTATTGTATTTATGTTGTAACATGTTATGTTATTGTCTCCACTAGGCCGAAGGCATGGCCAAAACTAGGTTTTGTACCTTATCCGTCCGTCTGTGTGTGCGTGCGTTTGAGAAGAGCTAATCTCTGACACCGTTGGCTTGATCACAGCAAAAAACGTGCACGCACACTTCCTGGATACCAGAGTAGAACCTCTGACCTGACTTTTTCACATGGGCCACCAGGAGGCATTTGTTTTTGTAGTACCGATTTTGTCCATCTGCGAACATCTCAGACCCCGCTGGACTGACCGGCATTACATTTAACACGCACACTCCCAGGATCCAGTAGGCCAAGGAAGAACCCGGCCTGGTGGGGATCTTTGCTCCAAGGAACATAGTTTTCTAGTTGTATGAGTTGTGATATAAACAACAGCTCCTCATTCCCAACTTGTGAATTTCCAATAAAAAGCAGCAAACAGGAGAAACAAAGGACATCTTGTCCTGTATTTCAACAGATAAACCACATCGACTACAACCAACCAGCTGTTACACTGAAGCTCATTTACTTTGTTATGTTTCTCCTCAGCTCTCCAGACTGAACCAACACACACCACACCAGGTAAGACTGTCTGTCTGTCTGTCAGTCTGTCTGTCTGTCTGTCTGTCTGTCTGTCTGTCTGTCTGTCTGTCTGTCTGTCTGTCTGTCTGAGTATGTTCAAAATGTGGGAGTGGACCAAACCATTAAATCACAGCCCCCACTACAATATGTCTTCTTATAACACTGTTCATATTTGAACCAGTGAAATATGGTTATTTTAATATTCAAAGTGGATAAAAAGGTCAGTCAGTAAATACAGCAGTGGTGTGTTTGACAAAGAGAGGCAACACATCACAACATTTTAAAAGTAGAAATAGTATGAACAGTGAAATATTGTAATTAGATAGTTTTGCTTTGCAGGGTGTGTGTATTTTAAAATGTAAACCAACTCAAATGCAATGTCTCACTTTCTCCAGAGGTGGAGCCCTTCCTCATCGTAGCCACTGACTCCAACCTGATGAAGATCAACTTGGACGGCTCCAGATCCACAAAGCTCAAACAGGTGAAAACCATTAGACATAAAAACACATCCTATGTAATCCTATACTATATTCTACACACACTGCTTTATACATGCTGGAATGTATTCCTGTCTGAGACTAACACAACTGATGTGCTGTGACAGACCGAGGAAGAGGCTCTGGCTCTGGACTTTGACTATCAGCAGCAGATGATCTACTGGACAGAATGGTCCTACCCCTCCCCCAGCATCAGTCGCATGCACATCAGTGGCCGTGACGTCCAGGTCAGTGTGACAATGACAACGATGAGGATGAATGACAGGGAAGGGAAACCAAATGAACAATACTTATATTTGTAATGTAAATACTTTGTGATATCAGTGTTAAATATCAAACAAGGGACCAGGCTGCCTGGTGGCTCAGTCTCTTACAGTGTTTTTCTGTCAAATAATTGTAAATATTGTTAGTTTTGTGTTGTTCTTTTGGTCTTGTTTCTAAAGTGTAGTTGCTTATTTGGGCTTTTTGTCTAATGTTGTTTAAAGCAATGGTTCTCAAACTAATTCATGTCAAGGACCCCCAGATTGATATGTATTTGACCATGGACCCCCATCTGAACATTATGTTGTGCCAGGGCACTGAGGGCAGGGACCCCCATAACATTTGAAAATTATTCCAAATAGTTTTCTGAAAATAGCTGATGTAGGCCCGGCCTGCTGGCACAGCGACACCTAGGCTCAGTGTAGCCTCACAGTGTGTCGTGGGTTTGAGTCCCGATTGCGATGGCTTTTATTTCATCTCTCTCCCCATTTCCTGTCAGCCTACTGTCTATCCCTATCAATAAAAGGCATTATGTAAAAAGAATAGCTGATCTACAAGCTCACAAATAAATTCAGCAACTAGGTCTATGAAAACAATCTCCCCAAAAAGTGACGACTTTACACCAGGTTTTACCACTTTACGTTGACCATTTGAAAATAGCAGATCTACAAGCTAACAACGTGTCATATTGTGACATGCTGTGAGCTTGTAGATCTGCTATTTTTGTACAAAATACCCCCCACCTTGCCATTCTCTTTTTATCATTTCTCCATTGTCTTACCACTCGTCTCCCTCCCCACGGTGTCCCCACTTTGAGAAAACACTTTTGAAAGATTTAAAAACTAAATAAAACATAATGTTGATTATATTCAGAGTGCATGTATGGTTGATTGACAGGTCCTTCACAACACGTTGATCAGTGGACCATCCGGTCTGGCAGTTGATTGGGTGGCAGGAAACCTGTACTGGTGTGACAGTGTCATGAAGACCATAGAGGTGTCCAAACTAAACGGGTTGTACAGAACAGTCCTGGTCAACACCGGTCTGGACCAGCCATTCTCCATGGCTGTGGATGTACGCTACGGGTAAGAGCACTGTGGTGACATCATCAACCATCCTGTGAAACACCACGGATACAAGAAGACTGAATTACATCTAAACATTAAACTGATGAAGTTGCATCGTAGTCTCTTAATCCTCCAGCAGATTTAAGTTTAAAAAGTCACTGAACTGATTCATATACATTGTTCATTTATAGGAAGACAATTTAAATAGTATCATGTAAGTTGTCACTCACTGAAAAATGCTCTAAATTGAGTGTGAAATTCTTCCTTGTGATTGGCTGTGCTTTCTGGAGCTCCTAGGCAGAGGCATAATTTGACCATTATCTAGGGCAGGGGTCAGCAACCTTTTTCAAATGAAGCACCATGGTTTTATTTTCTAGATAGTCAGTGTGCCATGTCAACATGAATTTTAATGACACGCCATCAAAAAAGGTGGACATATTTTGATTGGCAGGACATTGTTATAACAATCATTAGACTCCGAGCAATAACTCATTTGTCTCCCCGACTCCCTCCCCAGTCAGAGTTCATAGCTTTAATGAATGTAGAATTATGTGCAGGATGTAATTTGCTGCAAATTAGGTGACTTCATCTAATTGAACATGTTTAAAATATATATTTGAAATAAAAATCCTGTCTCCTTGTGCCAGTGATCACCCTCCCCTGTGCCAATGTTGGCACCCGTGCCTAAGGTTGCCTACCCCTGATCTAGGGTGTTGTAAGGAATGGAGTTTGTCCACATGCCCAAAGGGCGCGTGCAAAGTGTCCCAATCTCCCCAGGAGCCAGTCATTGCAATTTTTTTCATTTTTATTTTTTCATTTCATTTGAAAGCTGGGGATCATAGCTACAAAATGATATATTGGTTGTGGAGATTGACCCAACAGTTTTGAAGATATGGCTTATAGAATGATGCCATGCTGAAATAGGACTTTTGAGATATTCAAGTTTTAAATAAATTTCTAACCTGCAATGACCTGACTCCGCCACATGGGGAGCAATCTTCAATTCAATCTTCAATTCAAAGAAGCTTTATTGGCATGAGAACACAAACGTTTACACAGTGGTGGAAAAAGTACCAACATTTTATAATTAAGTAAAAGTATCAATTCTGCAATGTAGAATCACTCTGTTACAAGTAAAAGTCCAGAATTAAAAATGTACTTGAGTAAAAGTACAAAAGTATTGGTATCCAAATGTACTTAAAGTACCAAAAGTAAAAGTACAAAATGTTTGAAAATAGCAGATCTACAAGCTCACAACGCGTCGCACCGCAATGCGTTGTGAGCTTGTAGATCGTCTATTTTCAAATAGCCTTGGTATAACATAGGGCTAAAGTGGTTTATGTATGTTTTAAACTTTAGTTATTGCTCTCTAAAAAGATAATGCCACAACAGCATCTCAAGCATTATTGGGCTAAATGTAAAGACGCTACAGTGCGCCAACCGTGAAGCAGTTTAACCAATTTGCTACATACGTCTACACAAACGGTCAGATTACAAAGATAAATTGCTTAGTGAAGGCTCACAGATGTCACCATAGGGTACGCTCCAGCAGAATGTCCCGTAATGATCGTATTATTTAATGAGGAGCATTTTAATCCGATCGGTCGTCGTTTCCTTAAAAAGGTATTAATGTATCTAAGTGCAGTACACCTCGCAACCGATGGGGTCGCATGGCTGAAAAACAACAGAAAATGGCATCTGATCGGATTAAAATGCAGTTTATTAAACAATACGAAAGATACGGGTAATTCTGCTTGAGCGTACCATACTGTGACATCTGTGAGACTTCAGTAAGCACGTTATCTTTGAAATATGAAGGTTTTTGTAGACGTACGTAGCAAATAGGATTAACTGCTCAACACGAGGTTGAAGTGAACTTATTACGTGTGCAACAGGGCTAACTGTGCTAAATGTAGCATAATCAGTGTTTGTGTAACTTAAGTCAGAAGGATTATTTGACCTGATAATAAAACACAATCTACAGGCTTAACCGCCTCGCGTTGTGAGCTTGTAGAAGAGAGCAACAATAGAGTTGGGTCACGTTTTATTTGTTTATAGCCTGCAGCTAGCGCTGCAGCTAGCGCTAGCTAACGCTAGCTAGCGTTAGCCGTTAGCCACTCATAGCCAGTCAACCAGAATAGTCTACTCTAAAGTCAACTTTCCGACGGCGAGTGAACGATTGCATTCCATCCATGTTTTCTTGGCTGTCAATTTATTGTCCAAAAAAACAAACACCCTGAACGTTAGAATTAGATAGTTTAGGACGACACTGATCTATTCAATGCTAAGCTAACTCAGTGACAAAGGAAGCTTCCGCACCGGAGCTTCACAGAAGACAAACGCATACGTCACAGACGCCTCCAGGCAGGAACGGATCATTTCACCAGCGTAGAAGAAGAAACAGCGGAAGAACGGCGGAAGAATAATAAATAATAATACACAAAATCATACATTACGTGGTTAATAATTGTTCATTTGGAACACACGTGGCATTAAATTAATGGGATAAATACTGTGGGTTGCTTCGCTAAGTAATGGAGTCCCGATATTACCGCATTTGGCTACAAACGGCTAACAAAGGCTGGCTAGTTAGCATTTTAGCTAATATAAACTGGGAGGACTAACAGAATTATGTACCGATCTCTCACATTAATTAAAAAAAGTCTTATTTACATGCAGAGTTAAGCTCTGGCGTTTAAGTGAAATGTAGCCTAGATATTATGAGATGCTGTTGTGGCATAAAAAAAAAAAGAGCAAAAAAAAAAAAAAAAATCATTTTGGCTACAGGGAATAATGACAGTCCCCGAGATGACTAGCTGCTGGGGGTGCTGGGACACATTAATGTTCAGGTTTTATCCGGTTTTGGGTGATTTTTATAACCGTTTCGGGTGTTTATTCCCCACACAACAGTCTAACAAGTAGCTGCAGCTGTATAGTTACTTACTATGGTATATAGCATGCAGCGACACTCTCTCTCTCTCTCTCTCACACACACACACACACACACACACACACACACACACACACACACACACACACACACACACACACACACACACACACACACACACTACAAAAGTGATAACGAGAGAGAGAGAGAGAGAGAGAGAGAGAGAGAGAGAGAGAGAGAGAGCGTCTGTGCGATTAGGCTTGTTGAATGCACATGTGCACAGACTTTGCGCATCAAAAATAGACAATCTACTGTACAAGCTTGCACTCATTTTAGGATAATCAAGGTAGAGATGCAGTGCTACATGTATTTCTACACAGAGGGTAGGCCTAATTCATCTATGTACTGTCCTGCAAACGTTTGTGGTGGAGAAAAAATGCATAATTTACAAAATTATATTTTTCATGAAAAGGCTAGGGTGTTGCTAACCCTAGCTCAAATGACGCCCCTGCTCCTATGTAAACTCCAAACATAATGACACCTAATTAGACTAAAACAAATCAGTAAAAGTTTAACTTTTTCTTTTCCTCCATTTCATTTTGACTTTTTGTATTGAATTTCAGTCCATTTACATTCATTTTTAAAGTGGCTTTGCTAGTTTAGTTTATTTCAGTTGAATTTGTTTAATGTTGGTTTTAGTTTGTTTCAATTTGTTGTTTTTCTTATTTTATTATTACTAGAATTTCCCTCAAATCTAGAGCTTGGCTCCCTTCGGGGGCCCTCACACTACACCAGCGATCAAACTGATATGGTATATGGTATTTAAACCAGGGTTGGTCCCAGGTTTAAATAAGATTATTTTGGGGCTCAGGTCCTGAAAAGGTTGAGATCCCTTGCTGGACTGTACAGTACTGTATGCTGTGAATAGTGACCCTGACACAGTGTCTCCCTGACAGATACTTGTACTGGTCAGACAACCCCCACATAGAGAAGATGGGGATGGACGGCTCCAACAGGACGGTCATCGTGAAAGATAAGATCTCCAAGCCCTACGGCCTGACTTTAGACTACATCAACGATCACATCTACTGGACCAATGAGGAGAAACACATTGAGTTTGCCAACCTGGATGGAACCAACAGACACACAGGTAACACGCACGCACGCGCACGCACACACACACACACACACACACACACACACACACACACACACACACTCACACACACACACACACGCAAGTAACGCACACATACAAAGTATTTATTTATTTACGATTGTATACGTAACTTATTAATTTGAACTAGTGTTATAACATACTTTATAATATTTAGTTAATTTATTTAATAATATTGAGACTCTTTTGGTTTTGTGTGTCCATAGTTGTGAGTCAGGACAACATCTATCGTATCACTGTGTTTGAGGATCACATCTACTGGACAGACAGGAAGACCTCCATGACAGACAGGGAGACCAGAGGCTCCATCTACAGAGCCAACAAGACTCATGGAACCAACAAGACCACAGTCATCAGAAACCTGTTCTTTCTAAATGACCTCCACATCTACCATCCCTATAGACAACCTGAGGGTCTGTTTTTTTTGTTTGTTTGTTTGTTTGTTTGTTTGTTTGTTTGTTTGTTTGTTTGTTTGATTGATTGATTGATTGATTGATTGATTACTGAATTGAAAATGATTTCAAAAGGATAAAAACACAAGATGTTTCCATTGTGGTGGTTTTGTGAAGGAAGGGAGGCAGGAGCAAAGACAAATACAAAACAAAGAAAAAATATGAAAACAAAAACTACGTTAAAGAAACTGTATTTTCAAAGTAAAGACAAACTATCTACTCTCTTTATTAGTCTTCATGCTATTTTATAACATGTATTTGTTGCACGTTTTTCTATTATTTGATATGTTATGAAAAGTGTTATACAAACACCCTGGCCTATAAGGCCAATAGGCCATATCATTAAACATGTATTTATTTATTTGTTTGTTCAGCCACTATAAAAAAGAAGATATAGGTGTGTGTTCTCATATTCATTTCATGTGTGCATGTTTTCTCCCTGCAGTGTCTGGTCATCCATGTCAGAGCAACAATGGAGGCTGCAGTCAGCTGTGTCTGCTCTCACCTGGAGGAGGCTACAAGTGTGAGCAGTATATGTCCATCTGCACTGCCAGCCAGGTGATTCACCTCAGCTTCACTGCTCTTACTCTGTATGACGTTATGGGCCCTATTTTCATACATACCTTATCCCTAAACTTGTTTTGCAATAGTTTTTACTATTTTGAAAACATTTTTTAGATATTTCAAATAGCTGATCTACAAGCTCACGGTATGTTGATGTAGATCGGCTATTTGAAGTATGTTTTAATGTTTTGCAAAATAGTAAAAAAAAGAAAAAGCAGCAAAGACGTTTAGGGATAAGGCATAATGTCTCGTGTCTGCTTTTGATGCATTTACTGATTCTAAGCACAATCCTGTGTCTCCCCCTTCAGTTTGTTTGTCAGAACTACAAGTGTATTCCATTGTCATGGAAATGTGACTCAGTAGATGACTGTGGGGACCGGTCAGATGAACCTGCTGACTGCTGTGAGTAGAGACTGAACAATGACTTCAATATTCATGTTTTATTATTGAATTGTTTACAGTGTTCATAGTTATTATTTATGGTTTCTCCAATGTCCTTTGACATTGCAACATCCGTATGAAAATGTTGTATCATGATTGGTTGTCCATGTTCACATGTCCCATGGAATACAAGACGGTCACCCCTAAACCTACTCACCCAGGGTCAAATCCCGTGACCTTGGAGCGGTTGGACCCTCGTATTTCTGGCCACCAAAACGTACTCCGCCACGTTTAGGATGTGTCAGTTTAGGATTCTGTCCCTTTAAGACACTCTAGGGACAGTGCCCTCATAACTAACTACTTCTCCTCAGTGTGTGACACCACTGATGTCATAAGTGTTGCGTTGCGTTGGTTGCATGGTTGTCTGCGTCTGCGTCTGCAAAAAAAGCGGACACGGACGCGAGACCGCGGACGTGAGGGTGAGGGGGAAAGAAATATTTAAAATAACTCTAGTCAGTTAAATGAACTCCTAGCTCTCACTGTGGAGGGAGTCTGAGAGATAGGATGGTTTTCAGTCTAATGATCATTACATCCTGATGTGAACGGAAATAATTCAAAATAAATAAATAAAGGTTGTTATGTGTAGCGTATGGACATTATTTTGATGTGATGTCATAATTAAACTCAATGTTGATATGTCACATCACTGACGATCAACAAAATGAAAACATGACACTTCATGTCAAAAAGGTTGCCGACACCTGATCAAGACGGCTCTCCACTTTTAGAGCCGAATTTATTTCGGTTCGGCTCCTCTGTCCAAACTATACAACATGACGTCATTCAGAGGTTCGGGGGAGGGTTAACCGTCATTAATTTGGCTGTTCGGTGCCACAGAGATTTCGTGACTCCCTGAACCGAACCAAAATAAATACGGCTCTGACAGTGGAGTATGAATCAGCCTTTACTCTGAATACTTTTTCTCTTTCTTCCGTCTACTCTGCCAAAAATAGCTGATCTACAAGCTCACAACACGCTAGAATGTGACATGTTGTGAGCTTGTAGATCAGCTATTTCTGACTAATGTTTATGTTTAATATGTGAATGCTGGGGTTCAAGTGGTTGTTGATGTGGATGTGAAAGACAACATGACGCTTCAATACATCAGTGCTGCTGCTGCATGTTAACGTGCACTCTGTGGCTGTGTGTGTATGTGTGTGTGTGTGTGTGCGTGCGTGCGTGCGTGCGTGCGTGCGTGCGTGTGTGTGTACACTATGGTTAAACACCTACATAATGTTCTGTTGATTCGATACTTTTTAAGTATTTTTTCAAATAAAATTCTAAAAAATCAAAAATAAGTCAACAAGGCAGGTTTTGTATCTTTATTAGCAGTGGTTCTCATTTCCCAAGCGTTTCTGGTTGAGACCCAAAAGAGAGACGTTTACCCAGGACCCGAACTAGTGAAAATAACAGATCTACAAGCATCAGTTTGCGCCAAGTTGCACGCTTGTAGATCTGCTATTTTTCTATATTTCTTACGTTTTGAAACAAAGTTTGACGACATTTCGGCCATGGCCTTCATCAGGTGATGAAATATGCAAATTAGAACTTCATAAATACTGTGGAGCATCAGCTGTTGTGTGGACTTCTATTCTTTTTAACCTTCCCTAATGACCCTTGGGGGTCCCCGGACCTCACTTTGAGAACCAGTGCATGACAGTAACCTACAGTACATGCATTTGGTCTTATTCATTGTTGGTTGTTTGAGTTTGTTGTCCATGTGTTGTGTTATTGTATTTATGTTGTAACATGTTGTGTTGTTGTCTCCACTAGGCCGAAGGCATGGCCAAAACTAGGTTTTGTACCTTATCCGTCCGTCTGTGTGTGCGTGCGTTTGAGAAGAGCTAATCTCTGACACCGTTGGCTTGATCACAGCAAAAAACGTGCACGCACACTTCCTGGATACCAGAGTAGAACCTCTGACCTGACTTTTTCACATGGGCCACCAGGAGGCATTTGTTTTTGTACCGATTTTGTCCATCTGCGAACATCTCAGAGCCCGCTGGACTGACCGGCATTACATTTAACACGCACACTCCCAGGATCCAGTAGTAGGCCAAGGAAGAACCCGGCCTGGTGGGGATCTTTGCTCCAAGGAACATACTTTTCTAGTTGTATGAGTTGTGATATAAACCACTGCTCCTCATTCCCACCTTGTGAATTTCCTATAAAAAGCAGCAAACAGGAGAAACAAAGGACATCTTGTCCTGTATTTCAACAGATAAACCACATCTACAACTAACCAGCTGTTAATTACACTAAGCTCATTTACTTTGTTATGTTTCTTCTCCTCAGCTCTCCAGACTGAAGCAACACACACCACACCAGGTAAGACTGTCTGTCTGTCTGTCTGTCTGTCTGTCTGTCTGTCTGTCTGTCTGTCTGTCTGTCTGTCTGTCTGTCTCTGTCTGTCTGTCTGTCTGTCTGTCTGTCTGTCTGTCTGTCTGTCTGTCTGTCTGTCTGTCTGTCTGTCTGTCTTTCTGTCTGAGTATGTTCAAAATGTGGGAGTGGACCAAACCATTAAATCACAGCCCCCACTACAACATGTCTTCTTATAACACTGTTCATATTTGAACCAGTGAAATATGGTTATTTTAATATTCAAAGTGGATAAAAAGGTCAGTCAGTAAATACAGCAGTGGTGTGTTTGACAAAGAGAGGCAACACATCACAACATTTTAAAAGTAAAAAGAGTATGAACAGTGAAATATTGTTATCAGAGAGTTTTGCATTGCAGGGTGTGTATTTTAAAATGTAAACCAACTGAAATGTAATGTCTCACTTTCTCCAGAGGTGGAGCCCTTCCTCATCCTAGCCACCCGCTCCAACCTGATGAAGATCAACTTGGACGGCTCCAGCTCCACAGAGCTCAAACAGGTGAAAACCATTAGACATAAAAACACATCCTATGTAATCCTATACTATATTCTACACACACTGCTTTAGACATGCTGGAATGTATTCCTGTCTGAGACTAACACAACTGATGTGCTGTGACAGACCTGGGGGGCTCACGCTCTGGACTTTGACTATCAGCAGCAGATGATCTACTGGCCAGAATGGTCCAGCATCAGTCGCATGCACATCAGTGGCCGTGACGTCCAGGTCAGTGTGACGATGACAATGATGAGGATGAATGACAGGGAAGGGAAACCAAATGAACAATACTTATATTTGTAATGTAAATACTTTGTGATATCAGTGTTAAATATCAAACAAGAGAACAGGCTGCCTGGTAGCTCAGTCTCTTACAGTGTTTTTCTGTCAAATAATTGTAAATATTGGTAGTTTTGTGTTGTTCTTTTGGTCTTGTTTCTAATGTGTAGTTGCTTATTTTTGCTTTCCTGTCTAATGTTGTTTAAAGCAATAGTTCTCAAACTAATGCATGTCAAGGACCCCCAGATTGATATGTATTTGACCATGGACCCCCATTCTGAACATTATGTTGTGTCAGGGCAGGGACCCCCATAAGATTTGAAAAATATTCCAAATAGTTATAGCTGATGTAGGCCTGGCCTGCTGGCACAGCGGTCCAGACACCCAGGCTCAGCGTAGCCTCACAGCGTGTCGTGGGTTTGAGTCCCGATTGCGATGGCCTTTTCTTCATCTCTCTCCCCATTTCCTGTCAGCCTACTGTCTATCCCTATCAATAGAATGCATATATGTAAAAAGAATAGCTGATCTACAAGCTCACAAATACATTCTTTTCAAATAACTGATGTATATTCACCTTATTCCTGGGCCTTTCCAGGACGGCCCATTTGCCATTTTCTGCTGCTTCATTCAACATGTCTTCACTTCGTCCTAGGCTGCAGCTGTAATCAGTGTGTTGCCAGATTTTGCAAGCTAAACCAGCAACTAGGTCTATGAAAACAATCCCCCCAAAAAGTGACGACTTTACACCAGGTTTTACCACTTTACATTGACCATTTGAAAATAGCAGATCTACAAGCTAACAACGTGTCACATTGTGACATGCTTGTAAAGCTTGTAGATCTGCTATTTTTATACAAAATACCCCCCACCTTTCCATACTCTTTTTATCATTTCTCCATTTTCTTACCCCTCGTCTCCCTCCCCATGGTGTCCCCACTTTGAGAAAACACTTTTGAAAGATAAAAACTAAATAAAACATAATGTTGATTATATTCAGAGTCCATGTATGGTTGATTGACAGGTCCTTCACAACACCTTCATCATTCCATCCAGTCTGGCAGTTGATTGGGTGGCAGGAAACCTGTACTGGTGTGACAGTGACAGGAAGACCATAGAGGTGTCCAAACTAAACGGGTTGTACAGAACAGTCCTGGTCAACACTGGTCTGGATTACCCATACTCCATGGCTGTGGATGTACGCTACGGGTAAGAGCACTGTGGTGACATCATCAACCATCCTGTGAAACACCACGGATACAAGAAGACTGAATTACATCTAAACATTAAACTGATGAAGTTGCATCATAGTCTCTTCCTCCAGCAGATTTAAGTTTAAAAAGTCACCGAAATAATAATTGCTGGACTATAATCCGCGACTTTTTCCCCATGTTTTGAACCCTGCGGCTTATACAACGGTGGGGCTTATATAAAGATTTTTACAGCTAACGGCCAGTTAGTTAGATTTAAAATCGTCTTTAACAAGGATTTATTGCGACCGAAGGTCGCATTATACCCTGAAAAACCTTGTCGCTTGTCTGTCCGGCTGTACAGGAAGTGATGTCAGTGTGATGTCACGTGTTTTTCATTACAGGAAGTGATGTCACGTGACATCACTTTTATGCCCATATACTGTATGAGTCATTCTGTACCACATCACTGTGACTCACTGTCACTCTGTGCCACATCACTGCTCTGAAGTTGATTGCATGGCAAAGCGAAAGTTGATCACAGTGATGTGGTACAGAATGACTCATATATGGGCATAAAAGGGATGTCACGTGACATTGTACAGAAAATGGAGGCCGAAAATGAGAATGTTAGGGTACCCCCTTATGCCCATATATGGAGATCCACAGGCATCAACCCAAGGCCATACGTTTTATGCCCATATATGGCGATTCCTATATTGTCAATATTAAGAATATTATTATGGCCCATATATGGAGATCCACAGGCATCAAGCCAAGGCCCTAACTCACCAAGGCCCTGCTTGGCATTACTAATTAACATAAGTTTTTTTATGCCCATCTCCATGTATAGGCATAACATATATTGTATGTATATATACATATTATTATTAATAAAGGATAAAATAAAATAAAAAGTCCATATATGGTTTTCCCAGAAAAAGAAAAAACTTTTATGCCCATACATGGAGATTTCTGATTTCATAAATCCCAGGCCGAAATTGAGAATGTTAGGGTACCCTCTTATGCCCTATATGGAGATCCACAGGCATCAAACCAAGGCCCTAACTCACCAAGGCCCTGCTTGGCATTACTTACGTACGTTTTATTTTTATTCTTTGTGTGCCCCGTTAATGTACTTCTTAGATTGTATCCCTTTAACTTTGTCCTAATAAAGTTGTTTTATATTTTTTATATTTTTTGTTTGTTTTGTAAAGCGACTTTGAGTACCTTGAAAAGCACTATATAAGTTCGATGTATTATTATTATTATTATTATTACCCTTATGCCCATATATGGAGATTCCTAAAATTATATTGTCAATATTAAGGACATTATTAAGGATATATGTTATCAATATTAAGGACATATATATTAAGGACTCATGGCTCAGAAAGGAACATGGAGCACACAGCTGATGGGACTCAACAGAGAGAGATTCAGGTGAAACTTTGACATTTAGAATTGTATTATGGCTCAGAAAGGAACATGGAGCACACAGCTGATGGGACTCAACAGAGAGAGATTCAGGTGAAACTTCGACACTTTAGAACTTGTATTTAATTAGAACCATTCAGTGAGTTAAAACATCAGCATGTGGACCATTCAGATCCGGCAATCTGAGCTATCAGTCGGGGCGGGTGGGGCTCTTAGCCATGGTAGGCAACCCACCTAGGAGAAGGTCACTCTGAGGTAAAAACCAGGACTGTGAGAATTTGCGACCCCACAGTCCTTAACTAGCATTGAAAAGCCAACCATGAAGAACAAAGTCATCCCAAATCCTATACTTCCAGCGGCGGGAGTCCGCAGGAGCATCGCGGCGGATGGTGGTGCTGGTCCCCCTTCCGGAGGACATCATGACGACAGGGCCTCAAACCCACGGGAACGAGGGAGGGTTCTGTCTGACCACAGCATCCCATCCAATGCACTCATGCGTTGTCGGAGACCATTTGTAATGGGGACCTTCAACGCATGCACAGTGAGAGAAGAAGCTAGACTGGTGGAATTGGCACATTGTGCTGAAGAACAGGGGGTAGAGATCCTGGGAGTCCAGGAACACAGAAGAGTCCACACTGACGACCAGATAGTTTACCGCAAAGTGGAGAAACGCACGTTCATCACTGCATCGGGCCCAGGCTGCAACAGGGGGTGTAGGACTAATGCTGGGTTCTCTGGCGCGCAGGGCCCTCCGACGGGTTCACAAGCACACCGAAAGGATCCTCATGGCTGAGTTCGCAGGTAACCCAGTAACAACAGTCATAGTGGTGTACTCGCCCACTAACATGGCATCACCTGAGGAGGTTGAGGAGTTCTATGAGGACCTCACAACAGCAGTCCGAGGTGTCCCAGCGCACAACTTCCTGGCAATCCTTGGCGACTTCAACGCCAGGATTGGACAGGAGGATGCACCATTCCCATACCATGAGTCTACCAACCGCAACGGCACATACCTCACAGCCCTTCTCATGGAACACCAGCTCCTGGCAGCGAACACCATGTTCCGGAAGAGAACAGGGAAGAGATGGACTTTCCGAGACCGAGCCTCACGGCCTGGGGAGCAACCTAGGCTATATCAGTTGGACTATATCCTAGTGAGGCAAAAGTGGAGGAATTCCATCCTGAACGCTGAGCCATACAGCACGTTCAGCTCTGTAGGCTCTGATCACCGTGTGGTCTCCATGAGGGTGCGACTGAGCCTCAGGGTCCCCAAGCCAAGCCCCAAGATTCGGCATGACTGGAAGGCATTCACGACCAATCCGGGCCTTCAAACCAGGTACACGGAGGAAGTCAGGAAGCGCTTTCGGCAGCTTGATAGGGGAGAGGAGCCCAGCCGTGAATATGGGAGATTCATCACAGCGAATGAGGAGGCGACCAGACTGTGCGTACCAGTGCTGAACAGAGTAAGAGCACCACCACGGTCCAGACATCCGAAGGTTGTAGCAGCACGAGGCAGGATGGAGGAAGCACGACTCAACTTTGAGCGTGAACCAACAGAGGAGGGTCGCGAGACACTGAACGAAGCCAAACAGTCTCTCTTCAGCACCTACGACACCATCAAAGGGGAGGAAGTGATGGAAAGTGTGCGAAGAGTGCAGGCAGCGCAAGATGAAAGGCAATACGGCCTGAACATCGACGATGGACCCTTCACAATCAGCGAGCTCGCCAGGGCAAAATCCACCCTGAGAGAGGGAAAAAGCGCTGGGCCGGATGGCATACCTCCAGAGGTCTTGAAGAACTGCGACCTAGACAACCTCATCCTAGACTTTTGCAACAATGCTCTACAGCACAACAAGCAACCTGAAATATGGTCTCTGTCTAACATCATCCCGGTGCCTAAAGCTGGGGACCTCTCAAAGCCAGACAACTACAGAGGCATCAGCCTGACATGTATCACTGCTAAGGTCTTCAACCGAATGATACTGAACAGGATACGGCATGCCATCGACCCTCACCTGAGAGAGAACCAAAATGGTTTTCGAGAGGAGAGAACAACCGTAGCACAGATCCTGGCATTAAGGAGATTAATAGAGGAGGTGAAAAAGGACAACCTAGCAGCTGTACTGTGCTTCATTGACTTCAAAAAGGCTTTTGATTCTATCCACAGAAGCAAGATGGTGAAGATCCTTGAGGCCTACAATGTCCCTCCCAACATTCTCCGGGCTATCGAGACCATGTACGCAAGAACAAGGGCCAAAGTGGTGACCCCAGATGGCAGCAGTGAGGGGTTTGACATCCGAGCTGGTGTAATGCAAGGAGACACCCTAGCCCCCTACCTCTTCATCATAGCTCTAGATTATGCGCTCAGGAAAGCCATAGGTGGACGAGAACAAGAGCTTGGCTTCACGCTAACACCAAGGAGGTCAAGGCGGCATCCCGCAGTAGTTCTGACAGACCTGGACTATGCGGACGACATCAGCCTGCTCTCCGACAGCATGGAACAAGCACAAGAACTCCTGAACAGGGTGGAGATAGAGTGTGCCAAAGTTGGTCTCAGGCTAAATGCTAAGAAAACTGAGGTTATCACCTATAACCTACCTGATCACTCACCTCTGACAACAACAGAAGGAGCTGTGTTGAAGGAAGTCAAGGACTTCAAGTACCTGGGCGCATGGGTCGACTCAACTGAGAAAGACCTTAAAGTAAGGAAGGCACTCGCTTGGAGGGC
>NC_137833.1:5682760-5740260 GCF_963921795.1 Nannobrachium achirus | reverse complement strand
TCGTATTTCTGTCCACCAAAACGTACTCCGCCACGTTTAACGTGTCAGTTTAGGATTCTGTCCCTTTAAGACACTCTAGGGACAGTGACCTCATACCTAACTACTTCTCCTCAGTGTGTGACACCACTGATGTCATAAGTGTTGCGTTGCGTTGCGTTGCGTTGCGTTGCGTTGCGTTGCGTTGCGTTGCGTTGCGTTGCGTTGCGTTGCGTTGCGTTGCGTTGGGTGCATGGCTGTGGGTGACACAGGGTGACATCTGCTGTCAAATTAGGGTGAAATCATTGTCTTCATCAGTGAGTGTTGTTCAATCTAGGATGACATCAAAGTACATGTTCACTGTGTGCTCACTCTGCAGCACATGTTCTTGACCTCCTGAAAAGGACATCTTGTCCTGTATTTCAACAGATAAACCACATCTACAACCAACCAGCTGTTACACTGAAGCTCATTTACTTTGTTATGTTTCTCCTCAGCTCTCCAGACTGAACCAACACACACCACACCAGGTAAGACTCTCTCTCTCTCTCTCTCTCTCTCTCTCTCTCTCTCTCTCTCTCTCTCTCTCTCTCTCTCTCTCGCTCTCTCTCTCTCTCTCTGTCTGTCACTGACACAGTGAAGCTGCTGTATTTACTAACTGACCTTTTAATTCACTGTAAATTCTAAATATCACTATGTGTTGTAGGGGGAGGGTATATATATATTATTTGTAATAAAAGGGGGGGGGGGGGGGGGGGGGGTTCAACATAGCACGTACTTACAGAAAGGAAGACAGACAGACAAACTGATAGACAGAGCTTCATTTGTTGAATACTTATCAGCAGTCAAATATTGTAATTAGATAGTTTTGCTTTGCAGGGTTTGTATTTTAAAATACAAGCCAACTCAAATGTAATGTCTCTCTTTCTCCAGAGGTGGAGCCCTCCCTCATCGTAGCCACCTTCCACAACCTGATGAAGATCAACTTGGACGGCTCCAGCTCCACAGAGCTCAAACAGGTGAAAACCATTAGACATAAAAACACTTCCTATGTAATCCTATACTTTATTTGTAGAATAAAGACAGTTTACAGTTTACAGTTTAGGCATTTAGCAGACGCTTTTAATCCAAAGCGACTTACAATAAGCAGATACAACATCGCAATAATAAACAAGATAATAGGTCAGTACATTAACAGCAATATAACAATGTAAAATGTAAAATGTAATGTAAAAGACACACTGCTTTAGACATGCTGGAATGTATTCCTGTCTGAGACTAACACAACTGATGTGCTGTGACAGACCGGGGGCTGGGATCTGGCTCTGGACTTTGACTATCAGCAGCAGATGATCTACTGGACAGAACGGAACCCCTCCTACAGCATCAGACGCATGCACATCAGTGGCCGTGACGTCCAGGTCAGTGTGACAATGACAACCATGAGGATGAATGACAGGGAAGGGAAACCAAATGAACAATACTTATATTTGTAATGTAAATACTTTGTGATATCAGTGTTAAATATCAAACAAGAGAACAGGCTGCCTGGTGGCTCAGTCTCTTAGTGCAACGTTTCCCAAACAGTGGGACGGGATCCACTTTTGGGTCGTGGAACCATTTTCATGGGTCATGAGAAAATATCTTTAGTTTTTTGCAGTGTTGGACAGTAAAATGTTACTTCGTAATATATTACTGTAATATTATTACTTTATCTACTAGTAATGAGTAATGTAACTTATTACAGCTGCCAAAAATACTACATAATACTGATCCAAGTAGCGCTGCGTTACTCCTTACAGTGAACGTGATTCATTGCTGTTTTTGACCAAGATAAAATCACTCACTCTTCACTGTCAAGTGGTTCCTGTGTAAATAAGATGAAAAGCTTACAAGGATCTCTTTTTAGTTGACCTTGTACCAGTGATTTTTAACTGTCATGAAACTGTACTTTTTCCTTTGCAACCTTCTATTAAATTCTTCAATCAATCAATCAATCTGGGTTGCTATAGTGTGTCTCTGTGTCCAGCAGACATTTGAAAGCTCATTTAAACGGCATAGTGTACAATGAGCATTTAAATAGTAGGCCTGGGGCCAATTCTGATATCTTCACAAATTGGTACCACCCAAGGTGACCGTACATTTTTTACATTTTTGACTTCCTACATGTCTCTAGTTTACATTTTGGTATGATAACCCTTTCTGAGACCCAGCTTAATTGATGTTATCACCCGCTAGAGTCGGTCTCCCATCGACTTTCTATACAGGAGGAAAATACCCAGAAAAAGATTTTTTTTCTGGGTATTTAAGGAGGATCTGAGGGGTCTAACTAGGGGTTTGTCATGATGCTGAATCCATTGCAGGCATTTGTTTTGCACAAAAAACATTCTGTGGGCTAGAAATGGCCTCAGAAAACAATACACGTATGGGTGAGTATTCATGTTAGTCGGAGGCCTTAGGGTTTTTTTTCCCGTGCTAATCAGTCTAAAAGTGCAAAACTTTGCACAGATGTAGCTCAGGGCATGCTCTAATGATTTAGCTAGGGCGCCCGAGTCTGCGACATTCGGGGTCGCCACAGCGGCCAAATCAAGTTGGGCTCCCATCGACTTTAGTGATGAAAAGTGATGAGTCATCACTTTTCAGAGTTCTGTGGGTGCTGTGGTGACCCCGAAGGTCGCCGACTCGGGCGCCCTAGCTAAATCATTAGAGCATGCCCTGAGCTACATCTGTGCAAAATTTTGCACTTTTAGACTGATTAGCACGAGAAAAAAAACCCTAAGGCCTCCGACTAACATGAATACTCACCCATACGTGTATTGTTTTCTGAGGCCATTTCTAGCCCACAGAATGTTTTTTGTGCAAAACAAATGCCTGCAATGGATTCAGCATCATGACAAACCCCTAGTTAGACCCCTCAGATCCTCCTTAAATACCCAGAAAAAAAATCTTTTTCTGGGTATTTTCCTCCTGTATAGAAAGTCGATGGGAGACCGACTCTAGCGGGTGATAACATCAATTAAGCTGGGTCTCAGAAAGGGTTATCATACCAAAATGTAAACTAGAGACATGTAGGAAGTCAAAAATGTAAAAAATGTACGGTCACCTTGGGTGGTACCAATTTGTGAAGATATCAGAATTGGCCCCAGGCCTATAGGGATTGGGGAAACAAACAGAGGGAACATTAAAATGGCATGTGTAGGAGGTTTGCACATGGGCATAAAGAACAGATTTACAAGCTATCAACACTGTGGTGTTACAGGGTGGCAGATTGTAGATCTGTTCTTTTTATGCATGCACCATCGTGCAAAGTTCTGATGTCTGTGCAGGTCTGGGGTCTGGTGCAGGTCTGTGTTCCTCTGTGTGTGACTCAAAAAGGAAACCATGCACACATGTATACTCTCAACACTAGGAAGTATTGTCATTATATAATGTAAAACATAAAGGTAATAAGTAATATATGGATATTATGTAATAGAATGTATTATTCTTGATATCAATAACATGTTATGTAATTACTTTTCTAGAAAACAATGCATAAAAATAATAAATAATAAAAAAGTAAAACATGTTGATTATATTCAGAGTGCATGTATGGTTGATTGGCAGGTCCTTCACAACACGTTGACCAGTGAACCATCCGGTCTGGCAGTTGATTGGGTGGCAGGAAACCTGTACTGGTGTAAAAGGGACAGGGAGACCATAGAGGTGTCCAAACTAAACGGGTTGTACAGAACAGTCCTGGTCAACACCGGTCTGGACCGGCCATGGTCCATGGCTGTGGATGTACGCTACGGGTAAGAGAACTGTGGTGACATCATCAACCTCACACTGAATTTATCAACATCCTGTGAAACATCACAGATACAAGAAGACTGAATTACATGTAAATATTAAACTAATGACATTGCATCATAGTCTGTTCCTCTTGCAGATCTACAATTAAACAGTCACTACAAAGATTCATATACATTGTTTAAAAAACATTGTTACAAGTACTATTTAGATCATGAAGAGTACGTTTTCACTGAGTGTAGAATATTTCATTGTGATTGGCCGTGCTTTCTGGAGTTTAAACATAGGACACCTATTAGACTAAAATAAATGATAAAAACATGCTTTTTGAACCATGTATGAACCAAGGTTATTATAGTTTTTATCATTAGTTCTTATTTTTATTTCATTTTGACTGATTACTGTAATCTGAATTCTTGTCTGGGTAACAGAGTAACACGTTGCAATAAGAGTAGCTGGTTACTTAGTTACCTTTTCCAAAATAATACTTTGTTTGACGGTATTACTGCTGTTGTTTTATAATTTTTTGCACCTGTGTGACGGCAGAGACAGAGAAGACAGAGAGGTTCTTTAGTAGTCGTGGAAGTATTCACATTATTTTTGGATTTATTGATGAAAGGAGGAGAACATTAAAGCTAATTATCCTTGGTGAAGCCCAGCACAGCTCCACAACACTGGTGGTCACTCTGCTAGGCTGCACTCTAGATTTATGTTTACCAAACCTCCTCACAGAGGGCTTTTAATCATCGATAAATATACAAATAATATGTTATTTTCTCAGAAGGTAATCCTGAAACATAGTTTTTTGTTATTGTGTTATTGTGTTATTGTATTTCACTATAACAACCCTGGTATGAACTCTTCATCATATTGTATGTCCACTAGTACTGTACAGTAGTACTGTACGTGTGATTAGTTGTGAATAGTGACCCTGACACGTGTCTCCCTGACAGATACTTGTACTGCTCAGACATAAGTGACAACAACCCCCACATAGAGAGGATGGGGATGGACGGCTCCAACAGGACGGTCATCGTGAAAGATAAGATCTCCAAGCCCAAAGGCCTGACGTTAGATTACATCAACGATCACATCTACTGGACCAACGAGGAAAAACACATTGAGTTTGCCAACCTGGATGGAACCAACAGACACACAGGTAACACGCACATACGCTTGCACGATCACATCACAGGGACCCCCAGAAGCAAATATTTGAGTTACAAATCATGCCGGACATTGGGACTGGCAGTTTAAAATCCTGACGCACAGTCACGCACATACTCACTCACACACTCACTCACACACTCACTCGCTCACTCACTCTCTGTCTCTCTCCCTCTCGTACGCACACACGCACACAACACAAAGCAGTGAGGACAGACAGTATGGTACTTTCGTACTTATTTACTATTGTTATAATTATTAATTTGTCTTGTGTTATAATATTTTTTTGGTTTTGTGTGTCCATAGTTGTGAGTCAAGACAACATTAGATCCATCACTGTGTTTGAGGATCACATCTACTGGACAGACAGGGCCACGGTCTCCATCTACAGAGCCAACAAGACTCATGGAACCAACAAGACCACAGTCATCAGCAACCTGGACTATCCAAATGACCTCCACATCTACCATCCCTATAGACAACCTGAGGGTCTGTACATCCTACTGTATACACCACTCTCATTATTACTCTACATTATTGGATCATTGCGACCGTAGGTCGCAGTTACTTGCACTCCTATACTATCCAAACCTCCACCGGCTGTCAGTCCGTCCGTCCGTCCTTCCGTCCCTCAGTCTGTCACACGTCACACGTCACACTTTTGCCCTGCTCATATCTCCGCAACCGTTGCCCCGATCCATGCCAAATTTTGCACACACACTCCTTACCTGCCAAACTACAACCTCCAAGGACCCCCGGAGCTCCAGGGACCCCCAGGTCCCTCGGGGACCCCAGGTGTAAAAAATGACCAAATGTGCAAAAATGACCAAATGACCACCCCAACGGGGCTGCTCACGGGGAATTCCCGGGGACCACCGACTCCTGGTGCTCCAGAACGGATGCAAAAGTGGTGACGCCCCCAGTGGAGGACCCCCTCCACTGCAGCTCACATAAAATGCCGTAACTCGGGCTAGGAGCGTCCGGGAGAGCCGGGGCCGGTACCTCTTCGTCCGCCAAGGCGGCGCGGAGACCCCACCCCTCATTTCTCACATGGCCCTCTTCTAGCGCCACCATGAGGCCGATTCTTGCAAAACACATTTTTGGACACTGCTCCTACAATTTTTGCCCTAAAATCACGCAAATCGGTACACAGTAGGTCTACACTCATTTCATCAACTTGGATCTGTCCCATATTGCGCCACCTTCAGGCCGATTTTTAAAACACATTTTTGGCCACTGCTCCTACAATTTTTGCCCTAAAATCACGAAAATCACTACACAGTATGTCTACACTCATGTCATCAACATGGATCTGTCCCATATAGCGCCACCATCAGGCCGATTTTTTCAAACACATTTTTGGACACTGCTCCTACAGATTTTGCCCAAAAATCACGCAAATCGGTACACAGTATGTCTACACTCATCTCATCAACATGGCTCTGTCCCATTTAGCGCCACCTGCAGGCCGATTTTTTAAAATACATTTTTGGACACTGCTCCTACAGATTTTGCCCTAAATTCACGCAAATCGCACAGTATCTCTACAGTCATGTAATCAAAACACATCTGTCCCATCTAACGCCACCATCAGGAATTTAGGGAGACTTACTGGTTTTTATTGCGACCGTCAGGTCGCAGTTACTATCAAAACCTCGACCAGCTGTCTGTCAGTCTGTCTGTCTATCTGTCACACGTCACACTTTTGCCCTGCTCATATCTCCGCAACCGTTGCCCCGATCCATGCCAAGTTTTGCACACACACTCCTCGCCTGCCAGACCACAATCTCCGCCCATCAATTTACACATGACCCTCTTCTAACGCCACCATGAGGCCGATTCTTGCAAAACACATTTTTGGACGCAGCTCCTACAATCTTTGCCCTAAAATCACGCAAATCGGTACACAGTATGGCTACACTCATGTCATCAATGTGGATCTGTCCCATTTAGCGCCACCTTCAGGACGATTTTTTAAAAGACATTTTTGGACACTGCTCCTACACATTTTGTCCTAAAATCACGCAAACCGGTACACAGTATGTCTACACTCATGTCATCAACATGGATCTGTCCCATTTAGCGCCACCTTCAGGCCGATTTCTTAAAACACATTTTTGGACACTGCTCCTATAGATTTTTCCCTAAAATCACGCAAATCGGTACACAGTATGTCTACACTCATGTCATCAACATGGATCTGTCCCATATAGCGCCACCATCAGGCCGATTTTTTCAAACACATTTTGGACACTACTCCTACACATTTTGCCCTAAAATCACGCTGCGACCTGACGGTCGCTTATCTCCCCATTAGGGAGTCTTACTGGTTTCGTCCGTTTTACTTCAAAAGAAAAGAAAAGAAAAGATTAGCAAATAGCAAGAATAGCTGATAGCCTTTACAAGTTCTCAATGTGGACTATTTTCACTATGAATAAATGTGTTTTTAATGATTTAGCATTTTTTTTCCTTTGTACAAAAGGTTTATAAACCATTCCATCTGTGCATGTTTTCCCCACCCTGCAGTGTCTGGTCATCCATGTCAGAGCAACAATGGAGGCTGCAGTCAGCTGTGTCTGCTCTCACCTGGAGGAGGCTACAAGTGTTCCTGTCCCACCGACTCCTACTGGTCAGCTGACAACAAGCAGTGCATGTCCAGCTGCACTGCCAGCCAGGTGATTCACCTCAGCTTCACTGCTCTTGGACACATTTTCATTTTATATATATATATATATATATATATATATATATATATATATGCGACCGAAGGTCGCATATACTCTGAAGAACCGTGTCGCTTGAGTGTCCTTCCTTCCTTCCGTATCCTCGTGACCGTCCGTATCCTCTGTGATGTCAGTGTGATGTCAGCGAGTTGTGACATCACCTCCTGTACAGGGCGGCTACACGAAATGTGGATAACACTATATATGGAGATAGTCCAGTCCATCATGTCATATGGGACTAACGTCATAGAAAGTAGCCATTGTTAGGCCGGAGTCATTGGCTGTCTAAACATGGAGATGTGGATAACACTATATATGGAGATAGTCTAGTCCAATATGTCATATGGGACTACCGTCATAGACAGTAGCCATTGTTAATCCGGAGTCAATGGCTGACTGTCTGTACAGGAAGTGATGTCACATGACATACTTTTTATGCCCATATATGAGTCCTAACATGGAGATGTGGATAACACTATATATGGAGATAGTCTAGTCCAATATGTCATATGGAACTACCGTCATAGACAGTAGCTATTGTTAGGTCGGAGTCAATGGCTGTCTGTCTGTCTGTCTGTCTGACTGTCTGTACAGGAAGTGATGTCACATGACATACTTTTTATGCCCATAATGAGTCCTTCTGTACCACATCTCCATGTTTAGGCAAACTCCACACAGAAAGGCCCTATCACCAACCCTTACTAAGTAGCATACATTTACAACATACCTTCTCCAAAAACATCAATATTGAACTCCATATTATATGGATACATACATGTATTTTTATTAACACTTTGAGTGCCAGCCCCCCCTGGCCCCCGTCCCTTACCAGTGCCACCATTAGGTCCCATTCATTCTGCCCCGATTCCAGGGAATATATTGAAAATGATCCGATATTCACATCGGAACAAAAATGGGAGGTTTGGTAAAAGAGGATTTTTTTTTTTACCCAAAAAATTTTGGAGTGATTTCGGTGAGCGGTTTTGGAGATAGGTGCTCGAGAGTGCGCACTGCGCAAACCAGTCAATAACCTCAGAAATCTAGATTCTGAGATATTTGAGTTCAAAGAAAAAAAACTTTAGGAAGCCATAGCGACAAATTGGTAAATGGTAACGGAACACAAGTACCCTTGACAGAAAGAATAGCATGCCTACTTTATTTTCTGCAAAAAAAGTGAAAAAAATATTGTACCATCGTCTAGTTTCAAGGGGGCAAAGTGAAAAAGTATGAAATGACTCAGAACGTGGAAATTGCCTTACATTTTGATAGAACTATGCACTGTGAATTCACTGTGTTTTTACCTGGTCTAGAAGGTCAGGAAGACAAAAAGTCAGAAAAGCGATGTCAACCTTTTATTTTATGGCAACATCGAACCCTAACCCTGGTGAGTACCTCACACATCCAGCATGAACATATTTATGTTCAACAATATTTACAAATATTTCCAAAAAAAAAATCACAAATATGACTTCACAAAAATAAAATATAACTGGATAAAAGTAAAATAAAATAAATGTGCAGCAAGTAAAGAATAAATAAAATAATATAAAAGTCAAAAAAAGGCATTCAACAAGCCAACATTCAGGAGTCAAAGGCACCACAAATCAAGGTCAAAGATGGTACTGTTCACCGTGTGTGTGTGTGTGTGTGTGTGTGTGTGTGTGTGTGTGTGTGTGTGTGTGTGTGTGTGTGTGTGTGTGTGTGTGTGTGTGTGTGTGCGCGTGCGTGTGTGTGTACCTCAGGTGCCTCAAAATGGCCTGGTACCTGTTCCTTGCCATTGTTCTGGGAAAGTACGGCATGGCAATGTTTTTTTGACCACTGCATGGCAATCTCCGGCTTGTGAACGATAGCTGTGAGGAAGAGAAGTCCCAGAAAGTTCTTCAGCTCCCCTAGAGTGACATTGGTCCAGGCAGCGAACCTACAGTGTGTATGACCTATGCCTGACTCCTCCGCTCTCGCTATCTCCGCCATCATACTGTCCTCTGCGTTGTCATTGGTCTGGTTGCAGATCGGGCTCCCATCCTTCCTCCATCCAGTCAGACTCCACGGGCCCTGTATATGATAGAAATAAATACAAAATACTAAATGAACGTGCTTCTGTATAATTTGTATGTTCTTTAGCAAAGGCTGTCGCACAAAAGTAGTGAAAACAGCAGATCTACAAGCGAGGCGTTGTGTGCTTGTAGATCGGCTGTTTTCACTAGTCTAAATAATTTCAAATGTATATATACGTGGCCACTGAATTCTATAGGCTCTGCTTTGATACACATTTGATACAGATTTGAGATCGATTTGATAGATTATTATGTCACACACACACACACACACACACACACACACACACACACACACACACACACACACACACACACACACACACACACTGATTGTATTACTAAACTATCTATCTAGGTATACACACACAATAAAAAACTAAACTATAAAGAAATGTATTCTTACTGGAAGAAGTTGGAGGAACTTCATACACCTACTACAAACCATGGATTGACATCTAGACCTACTGCACATACAGTATGAAACAGAGCTGATACCTTTATGTACTATGAGGAAAATAATGCTGCTATTTGTACCCTGTATATATATAAAATGACAATGCGACATAGCTCTGTTTGAACAATGCTGTACCCCCTCCAACTGTATATTTTCAACTGTTTTTTTTATTGTATTTGTGATACTTGCTTTGGCAATGTAAACGTATGTTTTCTCATGCCAATAACGCTCCTTTGAATTGAATTGTATATTACCAAATGCACCCTACGTGGAAAAAAAACAATAGCAGGTCAGGCTTATTGACATCGGTTATTGATTGATTGAAGAATGTATTACAAGCTTGCATTAGAGTAGACCTACAGATTCATGGCTCATTTCCACAGGAACACACTTTATGCATATCATACAGTGGTGTGTTCTAGACTTTTTTTGAGGGCATACGATCAGCTACTATTCGTTTGGCCAGGGCAGACGCTATAGTACATAATCCCTACCCCCTACTAATCAAATACGCTACTTTGAAAGGTTCACGAGGGCAGACGCCGTTCATATTTTATTGTTCCTCCATCACGGAGGTATAGAGGCCGGCGCCTGGCGGCGCCGTGCCTGCGAGGGTGTCCCAAGTCGGGCGAGGTGTGGAGGGTAGTCCCCGGTGAGTCCCCAGAACACAGCACTGATCTCATATAACATTGAAAGACAGACAGACGTATAGAACATATTGAAACGTAAAAAGCATAGCTTTATAATGCTTACCCGGTTCGCTGATCGCAGCACACCTCAGCAGTGCTTCCTTCAGGGCAGGGGGAGACAGAGCACCGCAGCGACCGGGTCGTCCTCCTCGGCTAAGTCCACGCACGGCCTCATTTGGGTGTATTAGCGCCCGCTGCAACTCCGCTCTCCGGGGCCATACCTATCGGTGCAGCCGGTGGGCGCCGTAAGATGATACACTGCTCCAAACAGCCTGCCTCCGGTCCGGATCACCGCCGTAGCTCCTCCGTCCACTGTGGATGGCTGGCGACGTTCCTTGGCTCCCCCGACACAGCAGCAAAAACACAGAATTCTCTTCAAATCGCCGGCATCAGCGTTCAACGGCATCACCGTTCATCCTCACGCGTCGCCTCAGTCAAGTCCCAAACGCAGCCGCGCAGCAACAAACGAAAGTCCAACTGGTGCTTCGGGTTTTGATTATGGTCGGTGGCGGCGCTGGGCAGCAGCAGGCTGCGGGCTTGGTGTCCACGGCCACGGGGCATGGTTCGGCTGCCTGCTTGGTCTCCATGTGCGGCCATGACTTGCTCTCTGATCAGCGGAGCAACGGTCCGGTAACTGGGACGGCGTTTTCTTTTTCTTTTTTTACAAAATGGACGCCCCCAACCTACAAAGAAACTAGCCCTTCCCTTCCCCCACTCCTCCTAGGTAAAACCTCTACCTTCCGATCTCTCTCTCTATCTCTATCTCTCTAAATAATACTACATCTAATGATTTTATAACTAATTCTAGCTCATTCTCTCAATATATCTCTCTCTCCCTCTGATTGCTGTGTGTCCGGTTACGGTAAAAGTCACTGAACTCTTTGAGACCCTTGTTTCTGGGGGGAACCGGCCAATCAGCATGCTTGAATTTGGTCACATAAGCGTGTGATGTCATGCAGGGGCGTCAATTGGGTATGGCAGGGGTATGCAGCTGCCATACCTTGACAGGGGGAAATAATAAAAATGTACTTTTCATCGTGCCTGTTGCTAAGGTATGGCAACATGACTGGTGTCTTCACCAGACACCAGTCATGTTGCCATACCTTAGCTTGTTCTGAACTGACGCCACTGAATTGTCATGCATGACGACCGTCCCATCGTCCAAAAGGGCTGTATCTTGGTTACCGCATAGATCCAACACTGTACTACTGTAATATGAAAAAAAGCATCTGGCGTCATATGACATCAGTCATATCACACAGTACTGAAAATCAACTGCTGCTCTGGAACACAGGGTAGTGTTCCAAAGATCTAGGCTGATAATCCAGCTTTTGCAGCGTCACAGGTTCAAGTCCTGACTTGCGACCTCAAGTCCCCATCTCTTCCTGTACGGGGCGGCTACACAAGACTAAGAAAGACAAAAAAAAAAAGAGAAGGATACACAAGATTAAGAAAGACAATAAAAGAGAAGAATAAAAAAGAAAAAAAGAAGGAGGAGGATAAAGATACCAAAAGGAGAGAGAAGAAAGGGTGGATGAGGTACAATGTGCGGTATCCTCCTCTGATCTGATACGGGCGGCTGGACTTAGATCACCTATGAAAGGATGTCCATGAAAGAATGTCCATCCACCTGGAGAAAAGAAAATGTAACAAGGAGGTGGCAACAAGGTGGCCAGATAAAGTTATTAGGCCTGGATCCAACTTTAAGTCGACGCACATGATTCCAGAAGTGTAGTACTTATTCGCTCTTGTATCAAACCGGTACTCGAAACGTACTTAGAATTTAACATATTTTCTAAAGTAAATATGGGGGCTGCTGTGTTAAGAACGTTTCGTTGTCAAGCTCAATGTTGGGCATTTGGACCTATACATGGAGAAATGGAGCGAATCTGTTTGGCCTAAACATGGAGATGTGGATAACACTATATATGGAGATAGTCTAGTACATCATGTCATATGGGACTACCGTCATAGACAGTAGCCATTGTTAGGTCGGAGTCAATGGCTGTCTGTCTGACTGTCTGTACAGGAAGTGATGTCACATGACATACTTTTTATGCCCATATATGAGTCCTTCTGTACCACATCTCCATGTTTAGGCAAACTCCACACAGAAAGGCCCTATCGCCAACCGAACCTAGGGTGTGACAGGCCTAATATATATATATATATATATATATATATATATATATATTTAAAAAAAAGTTTAAATGATTTGTTTTCCTGTTCTTTTTTCACATTAACATCACCATTGCATCCTATTGTTTAGTATTACAATGCCATTGGCCACGATATTTGCATATAAATACCCCCCACAGAGACTGACATTGACACCCCCAGTGCCCCACAGAGGCTGACAGTCTGGACGAACAACATCTAACTAACTAAAATGCCTTTAATATTTTTTTTGGTGATCATTAGAATGTCTAGGACATGTACACATGTTATTATTGTGAAGAATATCCCCAAAATGTAAAATAAAGCATGATTTATGATTTAAGGCTATAAAACATTACAAAAACGTTTTCTTTTCATAAAAAACATAAAACCTTCCTCTGATTAGGACTCCTACCACACCATCTGTTTTTTCCCCCTTTTTTTTGGCCATTAGAAATTAATTTGGGCCTTGCAGGGTTAAACACAGTCCTCTGTCTCCCCCTTCAGTTTGTTTGTCAGGATGACACGTGCCCTCCATTGTCATGGAGATGTGAGCCAGTAGATGACTGTGGGGAGCGGTCAGATGAACCTGCTGACTGCTGTGAGTAGAGACTGAACAATTAGCTCAATATTCATGCTTTATGATTACTGTTTACAAGTAACCTCGTGCTTTCCAAGCCTGGTGATCGTTTACAACGGGCGGTTTGATCCTGTCTAGGCGGAAACCACAAGCAGAAGAAGAGCGTCGCTTTGTTTTGGTTCCCCCAATCCCTATTAAAATGCTTGAGTAGCCTAGTGTGGCTTGCCAGTTGCTACGAGTTGGACTAAAAGATGAATACCAAACAAAATTTCCAAAAGCAAAACTACACCGCATCAAGGGGTTTATTAGGTAGGCCCTAAAATTATGTCCTTGAGCGCAGGGGAATTATTTTGGGTTAAAACTGTTTACGGTTCGATAGTTCCGGCCAAAGTGTAGTCCGTCTAGGACTACAACATGACGTAAAGTGGTTTCCGCTCCAGAACGGATCAAACCCCGAAAAGCTTATAGTTTACAAGTATTTATTTTATGTATTCCAAAAACACTCTAAATAATGTATGAATAATTTATATATTATAACAATAATAACAACACATTGTGAAGCATTTCATCATCAGTTGAGTGTTAATGCATTCTAATAATAATTATAATCTGTTTATAATACAGTATTACAGCCATAAACACTAATAAGTTCACTGAATACTTTATAGAACTAATCATAACAGAAATAATAGGTTACTAGCGTAACCCTGGTTTTCTGGGAGCGCGCCCTCTGGTGTGAACACAGAAGCATTACATTTATAGAGACACACAGGCGCCTACAATTTCACGCCCACAATTGAAACAGCGGCCCCGCTTCGGGTAAGGGAGAACGGTGAACTGCAAGCCAGCCCATAGAAAGTCATTGCAATTCAACTGTGGTTTAGCCTAATATTAAAATAATCCTACACGAACTGAAGACTATATTGATTTAAGATCACAACTTTTTCAACTACAGAGTGGATTCTCCAGGTTAGTATTAATCCAAAAATAACCTGCAAGACTCCGTTTGGAAGAGCGAGATGCGATCATTTCCCAAAAAGCCTAATTATACATGATGAGAGACAAGCGCATCTGGGTATTGAAAGCCTCAAAGGATGCGTCCATGACGTGTGTACCATGCGACCACCTAAACTTAAGATTTCCAATGCTAGCACTTTTGACTCACAGATGAAGTATATTAAAGTATATTGTAGGTAGTGTATCAAGATGACAGATATGCCACTTTAAAAAGGCAAAATGAAACTCATGGGACACTTTATTAGAACACAAAAAAAATCGCTATGGCCTCAGTTGTCAACCACTGAAATTATGATATATCACGATGCCTCTCAATGGGATTGCATTGGCAGCTGCAGTGCACCGTTCTTCCTTACCCGAAATGGGGCAGCTGTTTCAATTGTGGGCGTGAATTTGTAGGCGCCCGTGTGTCTCTATACACTTCTAGACAATCTCTGATTGGCTGGAGTTCACCTAAAACGTCTATATTCCTGTGTCAGGGGCGGAAATAGTGGGGAAATAGTGGGTGCGGATGTTTTGACGCGCGCCTTCTGCAGCCAGTGTGTGTCCCCTTAAGACTCACTCTGTGACTCGCTATGGGAAGATGTGAGTCCATAGACAACTGAAGGGGTCAACCCCCTGTCTGGAGATCTATTCGTAAGACTGTGAGTGCTGGTAGGCGTCGGTACGTCTGAACATATAGTCTCAGCAAAAAGGCTAAGATGACGGGATCGTGTCGCTGTTACTACATGTCATCTTTTCGACACCCGACTCTAACCCTCACTCTAACCTTAACCTCCGTGGAGTGAGTCGCTAACCCTCCGGTCGAAATGATGGGCGTTCGCAAAAAGGAGATTTCCCCAAGATGATTTGTTTAACCGCTCCTCTATGGAGCAAGCAGCCCCATGGTTCAGCCTGGGATGTGTGTCCTTACTGTCACTCCTCCATGGAGCAAGCAGCCTAATGGTTCAGCCAGGGATGTGTGTCCTTACTGTCACTCCTCCATGGAGCAAGCAGCCCCATGGTTGAGCCTGGGATGTGTGTCCTTACTGTCACTCCTCCATGGAGCAAGCAGCCCCATGGAGCAAGCAGCCCCATGGTTGAGCCTGGGATGTGTGTCCTTACTGTCACTCCTCCATGGAGCAAGCAGCCCCATGGAGCAAGCAGCCCCATGGTTCAGCCTGGGATGTGTGTCCTTACTGCGGGGAGGCTATTGAACAGCCGTCCTCAGAAACCCGGGGGAATAACATCCCCCTGGCCGGGAACTGATCTCATCAGAGGAGAATGCCACGTCTTGACACACCCACACTCTGGGCCGGGCCCGTGTGGGCGCGGGTGCGTACCCTACGTCACCTGTGACGGTATCGGTATCTAAGACTGGGGATACCAAGAAAAGAGTAGCCACAAACCCTGCGACCTCACTCTCTCTAGAGTGGGGGTGATCAGACCCAATGGGGCAAAGGCGTACAGGAGGGTGTAGGGCCACTGGTGCCCCAGAGCATCCAGTCCCAGAGGCGGCGTACCTTTGATTGGCGAAGAACAATGGACACTCTGTGTCGTCCTCGGACATGAAGAGGTCAATTTCAGGTTGGCCAAAGCGGTCCCAAATCAGACTTGCCACTCGGGGTTAAGGGACCAACCCCTGTAGTGACATACAGAACCCCTCTGGACAGTAGGTCCGCTCCCGTGTTGTCGACCCCCCGGGAGGTGTGTTTCCCTGATTGACAGCAGATGGCGCTCTCACCAGATAGTCAGGTCTTTTGCTACGTACTTCATGGAGCTCCTTGGAACTCAGGCCTTGCATATCTCTAAGGAAATGTTTCAGAGCCAGGAACACTGCCGTTGACTCTGCAGGTGATGGTTGTGGGGGCACCGAGGGCCCCAAGGACCCCTAGGGCCCCAAACAGACCTTCCTGTGAAACAGCGTGGTCGAGGACGAGCCGCCTCTCGGTGCTGTTGAGTGTGGACTTGTCCGTCCAACCACCTGGCTCCTTCCATCCCGCTGTGGAGGGCTAGAGCCCGGGCCGTGGTCCATGTTAGCTGCAAGGTTTCACCACTGAGCTCTCAGTGTTCTGACATCTGTTCAGGACGGACGGAAGGACCGATGTCCGTTACAGTGAAACTCATTCGTTTTTTCTTCTCCTCAGCTCTCCAGGTTAAACCAACACACAACTCAACAGGTAAACAAATATGAAATAATTAAAACTGAATAAAGATACTGAATAAAGATGGTATTCTTCCGGGTCTAGTAAATAAAGTTATACATTTTGACTGCTTATTGCTCCCTGTACAGAGTCTGATGATGTCAGGTTGGTGGGAGGAACCAGTAACTGTAATGGTAGACTGGAGATGAATCACCAGGGAGAGTGGAGACCAGTGTTGGCTTGGTTTGACTGGAACAGGATGTCATCATCTGTAGTGTGTAGACAGCTGGACTGTGGCTCTGCTGTTTCAACAGAATTTACTTCTAGTTCTACACGTGAACCTGGATGGATGATTCCATCCTCCTGTGTTGGCTCCGAGTCTTCATTGGTGGAGTGTGGACCAGTAAAGTCTTATGATTCCAATGTCACACTAAAGGTCAGCTGTTCAGGTAAAACAATGACTTCAACAATGTAAACATTTTGTGATCATAAATAATAGCAGATCCTAAACATTAAATGTTCTTAACCACAGTGATATACAAGGTTGAGATCAGAATTGGAGTGGAGTAAGAATGAACTGCAGTAAAAAAAAAAATATATGATCACGTAAATGTATAAAGGAATGCTGAGGGAACAGTGTGGGGACTCAAATAAACTATGATTGTGTAAATAATGAACCTAGCATCATGCTAAACAATATGCTATCTAAATAACATTCTATACATTTGAAACTATGTGACAACTTAACAACAGACTCACTTCTCTCTCTCTCTCTCTCTCTCTCTCTCTCTCTCTCTCTCTCTCTCTCTCTCTCTCTCTCTCTCTCTCTCTTTCTCTTTCCAGAGTCAGTGAGGTTGGTGAATGGGACTAGTGAGTGTTCAGGCAGAGTGGAGGTGAAGTCTAATCAGTCGTGGGTCTCAGTGTTTGAAGGTGACTTTGACCAGCAGGATGCAGAGGTGGTCTGTAGGGAGCTTGGCTGTGGGGCTCCTTCAGTCCTCCAGCGGGCGCTCTATGGAGAAGCTGAGGCTCCGCCTCCAATGTGGACCGAAGAGTTCCAGTGTGAAGGCAGTGAGTCTGCTCTCCTGGACTGTGAAACATCAAACTCAACTAGAAACACCAGCTCACCTGACAAGACAGTTGGACTCACCTGCTCAGGTAAAAGACAAACTATTCTTTTGGTTTAGATTCATATTTCATTTTAATATTCATAAGAACATATTATTCTTTACATTTTTACTCTTTTTACAGTGTTTGATGGTGTCAGGTTGGTGGGAGGAACCAGTAACTGTACTGGTTCACTGGAGATCCAACACCAGGGAGAGTGGAGACCAGTGGACGGAGGGTTTCACTGGAACCTGAAGTCATCATCTGTAGTGTGTAGACAGCTGGACTGCGGCTCTGCTGTTTCAACAGAAAGGAGTTCCGGGTTTACACAGGAACCTGTATGGAGGATCACACCTTACTGTGCTGGTTCTGAACTTTCACTGAACGACTGTGTCATAATGGAGACTTCTCATATCACACGGAAAGGTTTGATTACAGGCAACATCACAGTGACCTGTTCAGGTAACTCAACAATGACTTACACAACAACACTTAGTCTCTCTTTTAATCTGTCTGTCTGTTTATAGGCTCATGTGGTCCTTCCTGTCATCCACCACTCATGTTCTCTCTCTCTCTCTCTCTCTCTCTCTCTCTCTCTCTCTCTCTCTCTCTTCTCTCTCTCTCTCTCTCTCTCTCTCCAGAGTCAGTGAGGTTGGTGAATGGGACTAGTGAGTGTTCAGGCAGACTGGAGGTGAAGTCTAATCAGTCGTGGTGGGTCTCAGCGTTTGAAGGTGACTTTGACCAGCAGGATGCAGAGGTGGTCTGTAGGCAGCTTGGCTGCGGGGCTCCTTCAGTCCTCCAGGGGGCGCTCTATGGAGAAGTGAATGCTACAATGTGGACTGAAGAGTTCCAGTGTGAAGGCAACGAGTCTGCTCTCCTGGACTGTGAAACCTCAAATTCAACTAGAAACACCAGCTCACCTTACAAGACAGTTGAACTCACCTGCTCAGGTAAAATACAAACTATACATTTTAGTTTGGATTGCAATTTTATAATTAAAGTAATAATGTTTTTTTTCATGTTTACTTTCTTGTCTGTACAGAATCTGATATTATCAGGTTGGTGGGAGGAACCAGTAACTGTATTGGTATATTGGAGATGCAACACCAGGGAGAGTGGAGACCAGTGGATGGTTGGTCTTACTGGAACCAGAAGTCATCATCTGTAGTATGTAGACAGCTGGACTGTGGCTCTGCTGTTTCAACAGAAAGGAGTTCTGGTGTTACACACAAACCGGCCTGGAGGATTACAACTTCTTGTGTTGGGACTGAGTCTTCTCTGAAGGAGTGTGGAACAAAGATGTCAGCTACTTCCCTCTACGTACTGGAGGTGATCTGTTCAGGTAACAACTACAGTAATATTCAGTGTTTCACAAAGCTGTGGGAAAGACTGCCACCTGATCAATGAAGCCAATGTAGCCAACACATGTTTGTTCATATGTTTTCATTTTATTTTCTGTCTTCTCGTACTTGATATGTTCTTACATCTGTCTCACTCTGTATCTTTATCTCTCTCTCTCTCTTTCTTTCTCTCTCCAGAGTCATTGAGGTTGGTGAATGGGACTAGTTTATGCTCAGGCAGAGTGGAGGTGAAGTCTAATCAGTCGTGGGTCTCAGTGTTTGAAGGTGACTTTGACCAGCAGGATGCAGAGGTGGTCTGTAGGGAGCTTGGCTGTGGGGATCCTTCAGTCCTCCAGGGGGCGCTCTATGGAGAAGTGAATGCTGCAATGTGGACTGAAGAGTTCCAGTGTGAAGGCAACGAGTCTGTTCTTCTGGACTGTGGGACCTCAAACTCAACAAGAAACACCAGCTCACCTGACAAGACTATCGGACTCACCTGCTCAGGTAAAAGACAAGTTACACTTTTGGTTTGAATTATTATATCATAATGAAAGTACTATCAATTGTTACTGTTTATTCTCTTGTACTCTGTACAGAGTCTGTTTATGTCAGGTTGGTGGGAGGAACCAGTAGATGTATTGGTACACTGGAGATACAACACCAGGGAGAGTGGAGACCAGTGGATGGTTGGTCTGACTGGAACCAGAAGTCATCAACTGTAGTGTGTAGACAGCTGGACTGTGGCTCTGCCGTTTCAACAGAAAGGACTTATGGTTCTACACGTGAACTTGTTTGGTGGATTTCATTGTCCTGTCTTGGGTCCGAGACTTCACTGAAGGAGTGTGGAACCAAGGTGTCTGTCAATTCCACTGCCAGACTGGAGGTGATATGTTCAGGTAAAACCATAACATATTTACATTCTCTGATTGTATGTCCAATTTGTCCATACTTCCCTCCATCCATCCATATCTCCATCTATATCTGACCGTCCGTCCGTCCATCTGTCTGTCTATTTGTAGCCTGGTTGCCAAATAAATTGTTGGCATTGTATATTTCTGGAAATGGCAAGAAACCTTGGAACCAGGTCATATTACTTAACATACACGGTTTGAAGGGGTTAAAATGTCTGTTTTGTTTGCAAATTCACTTCAGTTTTAGGATAAATTAAAATCTAAATAAGCTCTACATAGCTCACTCAGCTGTTGCCTTTGGACTGAACGGTCCTCTATCCTGGGCATTGCCAAATCAGCATAATATGTGTAGTGTTTCAAATTAGTTGATGTCTCTAACTTTACCTTAACGTCGTTTTGTTTGTGTGACCTCTGTCTTGTTACAGATATGTTGTTTAAGCCAATCATCACCTTCGTAAACTCTTTGAACGGGGTTTCTGAGGGCCAGCAGCAGGGGCTGGAGGTGATAGAGGGTTATGACTTCTCCGTCAGTTGCACCATTCAGCCCCAGTACTCAGGAGGCTACTTCCACCTCACCTTCACTGGATCCAACACCCCACACACCTACATCCAGCCAGCTGTCAATCACTCTGACACCTTACCGTTTCCTGCAGAAGACCACACCTACCAAGGGAACTACAGCAACCAAACCCAACCAGCTGTCAATCATTCTGACACCTTACTGTTTCCTGTAGAAGACTTCACTGGATCAAACACAACCCTCAACCTCACTGGATCCAACAGATCTTATGACCAGCATGAGGAGATATATCAATCAGATGGACCCAGTGAAGAGACAGAATACCTCCAGTATGAAGAGGTGGACCTCCAAGGAGGTGCTGAAGCAGCAGGAAGCAGCAGACCACCTGTGTATGACGTGGATCTCACAGACCTCCCTGAATACAACACAACACAAGACGACGCCCAGCCAGCTGTCAATCACTCTGACACCTTCCCGTTTCCTGCGGAAGACCCCGCCTACCAAGGGAACTACAGCAACCAAACCCAAACGGCTGTCAATCACTCTGCCAACTTCCTGTTTGCCCACTTCCGGTTTCCTGCGGCCAACCACACCCACCAGGGAAACTACAGCTGTGCTTATCACATCTATATTTTCAACCATAACTTCTCCTCTCAGAGCGAGGTCCTCTCTCTCACTGTCACAGGTGGGTGTTTTTCAAATATTCAATATGAAACTCTCAATATGACATGGATTCAGAAATGTTTAGCACTTTCTATCAAATGCACATTTTTAAATTAGAGCTGTTCTTTGCATGATGTTTGATGTTCTAACATATTTCTCTCACAGCTTCTCATCTGACATCCAGCATCATCATAACAGTCACAGTTCTGGTGCTGCTGCTTCTGATAACCAGTGGCCTCTATCGTCTCTGGAAGGTAATTATTCATCTGAATTCCTGAAGACTGGAAAGCTAATGAAGAACGTACACTGTTTGTATTTAAGAGAGACATCTGATCCAGTAAATTAAAGTCGGGTGCTTTTGTGTTTCTCCAGGTCACCAGAGGGCGTCGTGCTCAGAACAATGAGGTGGTTTATTATAATGTAAGTCGGGGGAACGTTGAGCTAGTTTATTTCAACGACTTTGCTGAAGCTGCTAGACCCAGTGAAGAAGAAGAAGAATACCACCTGTATGAAGAAGAAGAAGAATACCACCTGTATGAAGAGGTAGGTCAACAAGTAGCTTCTGAAGCTGGACCTAGTGGTGAAGAGACACCATACCAGAGGATAGATCTACAAGATGTCACTGTTTATAACCGCGTTGGTTCTGAAGGGACAGAATACCACCATTATGAGGAGATCGATCAACCAGATGGACCCAGAGCCGAGACAGAATACCACCATTATGAGGAGGTGGATCAACGAAGAACGGCAAGAAGAGGCAGGAGACCACCTGTGTATGAGGTGGATTTCTGAAGGACAATTTAACCTAAACAGACAGTTGAGGAAAGCGGGCTCTGTCGTTGGGTTCTCTTTGCAGGGGGTGGAGGAAGTAGCCAGGGTGTGAAAGGCTAGGAAGCTGGACTCCATCTTGAAGATTTCCTCCCACTCCCTCCACCTTGAGATCTTCAGTTACTGGAGTAAGAGAGGAAACGACCGATTCGCCTAACCTAGGACGACTGTAGCCTTATTTAACTGGAACTATAAATGTACTGACTCTGACCTCCAAGGACCTTTCCAGGGAGGGTGCTCATGTGTGTCTTGCTGTGTCACCCTTTCTTGTTTTCTTTTAGTTTTTCTTGCACTGACGAATGAACACTTTTAGTTTGGCTCTGCACTTGTAGGTTGTGTTAGTAGTATGGAGTATTTTGCTTGTGTTTGTCATGGCGGTGATTGTAGCACTGACTACTGTCAAAACTATCTATCTATCTATCTATCTATCTATCTATCTATCTATCTATCTATCTATCTATCTATCTATCTATCTATCTACCGGTATCTATCTATCACTCAGAGCGCCAGAGAACAACACGTCACACATCACACAATGTGTCTGTCAACCTAAGGAACAATTGCTGTATTGACTTTGAACTCTAAGGACCTTCCAGGAAGAGTGCTCAGGTGCGCCTTGCGGTGACATGCTTCCTAGTTTCTTCGTTTTTTCGCACTGATTTTTGACACTGCACTATTAGGTTGTTAGTGTTGGTAGTTTCTGAGTATTTTTGCTTTGTTTAACAATGACAGTGAGATACTTGTTTGCACTAACTAGCATTGACTGCTATGGTCTCTTTTGCAAGACACTTTATGTATATATACTTATATATTATTCGCCCCCCTCTATTGATGCACCTTCTCCTTATTGGTACTGTACTGCTCTTGTCTTTTTTTGTTTTTTTTCCCTCTTATCTATCTTTCTTACGTCTCTGTAACTTTGTAAATAACTGTATACTGCTGTGCTACTACTGGACAACTAAATTTCCCCCTTGGGATAATAAAGGTATCTATCTATATCTAACCTTCTGAGTTATATACTGTACGTACCTCCGTAGTGTCAGTGACTCACAACAGTTAAATGGTACATACAATATGTTATGTGTGTTACCTTATTAAATAATGTCAATATAAATAAAGATTACGTCCTTGAGTAAAACAAAGTGTTGTGTGTAGTTCAGGACATTGTCATGGTTTCCATGAACACAAACTAATGCATCAGGTTGCCATGGTTTCATAACAACAGCAGGTCCTTCAGTCCACTGGTCCATTTCAATGACCCCCAGTTTGCTCTTCTTCAGGACCCATTCTTTATCTCTGGACGCCCATTCTGCACTGCACAATCCTCAGTGATTATTTAACTTGAGTGTTTTAGTATTATTGTGGGCTGAAAGGCGAGAACACTATGTGATCTTCATCTTGAGTGAGTTCCGTCGCAGACAGTACAAAGGCAGGGCCCTTAGCCATTTAGGCGCAATTGAGGTGTGGAAAGTCTGGGAGTGGTGTTAGCATGGGGTATTGGTTGAGCTTCACATGACAGTTAGCACGCTGCAGAATATAGTCGCGAGCGAGCCCACACTGTTTCGTAGGAACAGTATTTCTAGTTATTATTATTACTTGCACCAGCAGAGCGCAGATGCTTCATCATTTAAATCAGTGTTTCACACTGGGGCCCGGGGACCCCCAGGGGTCCTTAAGGGGTTTCTGGGGGGTCCCCAGCTATAGAGAACACAGGATCGCGCTACCGCGATTGGCCGTTTTGGCAGACGCGCGAGAGATTTGACTGGTCTCTTTTCCAGCAAAGTGCAGCTAAGCGCCACCGTACCCCCAAGAACACTTTTCTAGTGTCTAGGATTCTTCATTCACCACAAACAACAATGCTTCACAGAAGAAAAGTCATGTTGGGTTGAACTATTCCTGCACACGTCACCTACAGTAAATGGTAAATGATGCATTTATAAAGTGCCCTGGCCTTATTCAAAGAGCTTTACAGAGACTGTGAAGCGCTTTATTACATTCACCCAATCACACACACACACATTCACACACCGATGGCAGAGGAAACTATGCAAGGTACCAACCTGCTCACTGGGAGCAACTAGGGGTTCAGAGTCTTGCTCAAGGACACATTCCCACCGGCCCGGGCACGATAAAGATAAATAACCATAACGATAATTAACAACTGCCATCCTATTGTTCTGCTGCCGACAACAGGTCGCTACCGTCCACTTCTGTTGAGAACAAACGATAATATCATGCCTGGTAGGAATGACGCTTAACTCTGTGGGAGCCTGAATCGTTCCTGGAAAAGAACCAATAATCATGCTGAAATAGAAGCCATTGTTCTGTCGATGTGTCTGCATGTGCCATTTACTAAACAAATATCAACAGACCTAAAAGCATACATTATGTGAATAATAATAATAATAATAATAATAAACTTTATTCATATAGCACCTTTTAAAACAATGTTACAAAGTGCTTAACAACATAATAAAAAATCATAAACAATTTCAGCAAAAATACAAATAAAAACAACACAGAACAACAGTATCAGTGAGAATGGATGCAGTTAAGAGGTTAAAAATGCCTTTCTAAATGAGATTTTAATTTAAATTTAAAAATGGTTAAAGAACTAGCGAATCTGAGGTCTACTGGAAGGCTATTCCAGAGAGTGAAGAGCAACCAAAGCTGTTAATGTGTTGACTTGTATTCAATTAGATTGAATCCGAAAGTGTCTAACTTATTCCTAAGAAATGATAATAACAAACATTTGAAAAACTTGAACCCAACTCCATTCCAAAAATAAGCCTATTACTGGTAATGGTTTAGACATCTTTGTGTTCACATTTAACAAGAAATTCCTGAACACAAACAATAGTAGATACACAAACTCAACAACAAGTGTTTGATTGATTGAAGATTGATTGAAGACTTTATTAGAAGTTTTCATAGGAAAAGGTACAGTTTCATGACGGTACAGTTGAGGGTACAGTTGAGGGTACTTGAGGTAAGTGAAAAACCACTTACAGGCAGCAGCCGTTCGTAACAGGTAAAAAAAACTAACCTAGCCCAACCCTACCCTCCCCTGCCCCTTCTTTGTAGACCTACTTACTTACTGTTTTAGACTCTTTTTTTGTTCTCTCATTATTTCTTTTCTTTACATATCTACTGCATAGTACTGTGTTCTATTCGTCTGTCATTCAATGTTATATATGAGATACTTAAATGGTTTCCTGTGGAAATAAGCTTAGTCTTTTCATGGATCTCCTTTTAGTAGACCTTGTACCAGTGAACTGTACCGTCATGAAACTGTACCTTTTCCTATGCAAACTTCTAATAAACTTCAATCAATCAATCAAACCGTTAACCTCCACCACCTGTTCCCTACCAGGTAAGACTGCATCCAGCTCACTGCTGCGCTGTCAAGGATACAGATACAGGTTCTGCATACTTATCCTACATAGCCTACATATTATTTGGTAAGTGTAGGCTATTTTGATGACAATAGCCTATTATTTTGTTTTCTTGTATTTCTAAAACTATGAATGAATGAATGAATGAATTAATTAATTAATTAATCTGAGTAGGCCTATACTAAAGACTGGTACCATTATCAAAAGGGCCGCTAAAATACATAGGAACTATTTTCAGTTTCAGCTTCATAACGAAGTGCAGACATTTTGCGTCAATCTACAACAGGTTTACGACACTGATGTGACGTGACGCAGGCCGCATGGATTTTTGTAGTTTTTTCCCCCTCAGCCGGGCCGCCAAGCGAGCCAGGCCAGGCCCTGTCCAATGAAATTCGAGAACCGGAAAAGGAGCTCCTGCGCGAGACCGCGGCAGGCCGGCAGCCCCTCCCCCCCACTAACAGAAGCATGCGGATGGAGCGGAGCCCCTGAGCCCCGCGCTCACACGCCCATCCACATGGTTTGTAAGTCAGCGATCTGCGTTCCCAGCGGCAGCAGAGCAGCAGCCACTGTTGCCAGGTCTGCTTATTACAAGCGACATTGGGCTTGTTTTTCTGTTTTTGATCGATTGATTGATTGTTTTATTAGACAAAAAAAAAACAGTACAAGTATAGTCAATAGTACAATAGAAATGGAGTACAGTACAAGTACATGTGGAAGTACAGTACATGTGGAATGCCTTACCGAAGGCCATAAAGGAGTGTGGATCACTAGCATCCTTTAAAAATGCCCTGAAAAACCACTTACAGGCAGCAGCCGTTCGCAACTGGTAAAAAACCTAGCCCAACCCTACCCTCCCTGCCCCTTCCATACTGTACATACTGATTGTTTAGACTTACTGTTACCTGCCCCTTCCTTGTATATATTGTATATACTGTACTTACTGATTGTATAGACCTACTGTTTTCTTTTTTTCTTTACATATCTACTGCATAGTACTGTGTTCTATTTGTCTGTCATTCAATGTTATATGAGATACTTTAATGGTTTCCTGTTGAAATAAGCTTAGTCTTTTCATGGATCTCCTTTTAGTAGACCTTGTACCAGTGAACTGTACCGTCATGAATCTGTACATTTTCCTATGCAAACTTCTAATAAAGCCTTCAATCAATCAATCAATCAATACACCTAAACACCCTGCCCAAGAGGAACATCGCATATAAGTCCCTTTACAGTCTTTGTTTTACGTTGGAAGTCGTTCAATTCATGAACATAACAAGCAAGCAAAGAAAACATTCAATAATATCGCAGTTAAAAAAACACTAGGCTATATGCTATATAACTTTTTGGAGATGTTTGGTCAGATAAGCGGGTAGTGAGGAGATGGAGGGCAGATTTGCATTGACTATTTTGAAAGTCAGTCCCATGTTTTACTTTGTTTAATGGCTACACGGAGCTGGATATTTCATATATCCAGGTTTTTCAGATATCCACATAGAAAAATATCTATGTCCACACGACAAAGATATCTAGATCTAACAAGCACACACACAGTAAAGTCTTCAGAGATATCCGGGTTCCCTGTCTACACGGATCCAGTGAATCGGATATTTTTCAATGTCTTCACTTATTTATCCGGTTTAAAAAATATCCAGCTTCGCGGCCGAAATATCCAGCTTCATGTGGCTGCAAGCCCCAACAGCACAAAAAAATGTCTAGCTTCAGAAATATCCAGCTCCGTGTAGCCATGGCCGTTACTCTGTCTTCAACGCTGAGCCATCTTAGGCTAGCAAAATGTGAGGGAGAAACATGGGTCATGGGCCCCAGGTAATGTAATGTCGCTTGTAATGTCGCTTGAATTGGATAAGTGATCAGTGACACCAAGGAAGAGTGGGTACTACCTCGGTGTGAAATTGGAGATTATTTCCAAAATGTACACAGGCCTCGCCCTGAAGAAGACAGAGTGTCGAAACTGGTCTGCGTTAGTAGCCTTTTATTGGATTTTTAATATGTAATAGCCCTATCTAAATAAAGGCTTTTTAGCTGTTCCTTGGCTGGTGAGTGTGCTTAATGAAGAGTTTCCCTTGATGGAAACCCTCGTCGATTTAACTCTATATTAACCCTGAGCACCTCAAACACCACAGGACTGGAGGTACCACCCTATTGCTAAACCTCTGAAGCACTCGGCTCATCTTGTTCCATTGTACATAGATAGGCCTATTTGGAAAATGTAAAAGTATGAAAAATAAAGTGATTAGAAGTAGAACATGCTTAAACATTCGACAATTGAGTTCTAAAATGTCTACTACAGTTGCTACACAAAACCTGCATATCGAGTAACTTTGGGGCATAAACAAGAAGTTGAGTCTTATTTGATCAAATTAAGTCTGATAATGTGCATGTTCATTCACATCATGTACATTAGGTAGGCTATACACCAGGGGTAGGCAACCTTAGGCACCTTAGGGGAAGAGGGTGATCACTGGCACACTGGCAGAAGTGTGATAGAGGATTTATATTTTAAAATCAAATATTGTTTTAAACGTGGTCAATTACATTAAGTCACCCGATTTGCAGCAAATTACATCCTGCACATTATTCTACATTGATTAAAATTCTGAACTTGGGATGGAGTCAGAGAGATGGGTGGGTTATTTCTGAGTCTAATGATTGTTATAACAATGTCCCGACAATCACCATTACCCACCCATAAGAAGCGGCCTGCTCACTCCTCGTGCAATGAAGGAAGCATAAGCTCATTTCGGGGCCCTCCCCAGGTTGGCAGAGGGAGAGCAGAGCCCGGGATTACAGGCAATTAGTGCTGAGTGAAAAATGGCTCGTGATGGGTAAAGAATCGTGGGATAGGCCTAACATTTTGTAAAAACATAATAATAATAATAATAAAAACATAAAAAATAAATAAGAAGAAGAAGAGAATTTACCTACGTCATCCCACAAGGGAAATTCAGTTTTCAGCTTAACCCAGCTGACCCCCAGTGCTTCGCACAAGGCGTGCGGGGGGAGGGGAGTAGTGACAGCTGGAGCGGGGAATCGTACCTGCGACCTCTGGGACCTCCGAGTCAGGGGCGTCATTTGGGCCTCCAGCACCTAGCATTTCTGAGCATTTAGGGAAAAAAAGTAAGTCTCTAGCCCATTCCTGTCAAGAGTTATGATTTGTTAAAGAATTAACCAACTGCCCACTGGAGTCAATAGGTTTCACACAGAGACCAGCTGGCGACAATTGAGTTGATTGATTGGAATATTTTGTCTCTCTATGAATATACCTGTACATACCTGCACTATTCGAACTGTACTCAAAGATTACACATATTAGGCTTGAAAAACAATGAAAATAAATATTTTTTTCTAAATTTTGAAAAATAATAATTAAAAAGGGGGTTAAAATGTAAAAATATAATTTTTAAAGTATTATTATTCACTGATATTCCCTTATTGAAACTGAAATAAAAAACACCCAAAACCGGATAAAACCCGAAATCTTTCACGCGCATGGATAACTCCATTCCTTGCAACACCCTAGATATTGGTCAAATTACGCCTCTGCTCCGAGTCCTAGGTATGGACACTAACCACTCAGCTATCACAGCTTTTTTATTATTATTTTTTTTTTAACTGCTTTTTATTTAAAAATAAATAAGAAGATTTCGGGTGCTATGGCATCTGCATGCTTAGGCCTATTATTTGGATCTGTAATTTATTTTGGGGGCTCGTTTTCATAGACCAGTTTGCTTATAGTTCTCTCGCAGAAAAACCTGGCAACAACACCGCCAGGCAGCATCGTGAGCTTGTTCTGGTTGTGTGTTCTGTTCTGACAGACTGGGAGGTGCGGCAGTGCACACACACACATACACACACTAATATCACCAAGACTGTTCTATCTTTCCGCCGAAATATGAGCCATTCCCTGCTTTATAGTAAGTCATATGTTGATATTGCATAATGAATCCATCTCATTCTTATATATCTATATAAATACAAAAACCCTTCCGTGTCCGGCTGACTGGCATGAGGCGGATCTGGACTGGCAGTCTGTATGAAGCCGAGGTTATTGTGTTGTCCAGTCATTGTCATAGAGGCGCTTATCGTGTCCGTTATGATGACTTATTGTTATGACTAGGAGCACATAGAGCAGCATATCCTAACGTTTTACCATACATAGACATCGTTCATGTTGCGGTGTGGGCGCGACATTATTATTATGGGTAACAATTGGAAGTACAACATGGGGGGGGGGGGGGGGGAGGATTGGCTCCCTGTCGGCCCGATGCGTCCCGTTCTTTTGGTCTTTGATCCGCGCGGGATAATCAATAATGAGAGGTCATCGGTGATCGCATTAACGGACTTTTAACGGTGGAAGGTGGGAAATGTTTTTTTTTTTTTTTGGATGGAACTGAAGCGATGTGTCAAGCCGACCCTAGCGGTGTGCTACACCCATACCGGTGACCCCAACGAATCGTGTGACCGCAGAGGTCGCTGCGGTGTTGTTGGTTTCTGTTTCGTTGCGTTTATATTATTATCGTGGCACTGGCGCATACATTTTCGGCGCCAAGTTTTATTTGTTTTTATTATTATATTATTATTATTATTTATTAATCCGGGGGGGCATTTACACTGAGCACTACATATAACTATAACTAAATTCATATTATAAAAAAAGAAAAAAAAATCCCCATTGATTGAGTTCAATAATAATTTGGGGTATTTGTCTTATTCCTAAGACAATAATTTGATTGCAATAGAATAAATGTACCCCATTGATTCTGGATGGGGACCCAAATGCCCATCCAAAATCAATGGTATATTTACTATTTTTATTTTTACATAATTTTTTTTTTTTTGTCTTTGTTATGCGACAAATACAAATAAATATTGTTGAACTCAAGTCTCCATGGCGTGATTAATCAATAGGAGAAAAAAAAGAAAAGAAAAAAAAAAACATTTTGGGAGTGAACTACTCCTTTAAGTCCAGCCCTCGAGGTGTAAAATAGCGCCACTTTGAGGGGGACACACTTTTCCACGGGTCACCGGTGTGCGCGTACCACCGTCCAGACAGAAGAACAATCCATTTAATCCTCCTCCCACAATGCACCGCGCAGGGACTGTAACTGTATTTCCTGTTTATTGTCGGCGGATTCTCTCTCTCTCCCTCCCAGCTCACCGTATTTTATATAATATTATTAGTAAAATGTGTTTCAATGATTCGGACGTTTTCCCATCAACATCTCTGAACGGTAAAGGCAGCGTGACGACGCATTGCTCGTCCTTGGGTGTTGGTGTAATAAGGCTGTGTGTGGTGGGTCGTTGATGGCCAGAGGAATGCTATTTTCCCTCCCATACAGACAGAGCACACAGACATGGATTATTTAAGATCGTTATTATGTTGGTGATCACTGGAGTGGTTATTGGGTGTAGAAACGGTAGAAATGATCGTTGTTTGTGTGTGCTTTTTGTTGTTGTGCTTTGGTGCTGCTGCTGCTGCTGTGGCGATGAGATGGAAGTGTCTCTCTGTTGTATGTGGACTCATGCATATTTTATGTAGGCTTAACGTCTGTTTGTACTTACAATGCCATATATGTGTGCTGTATTGGATCATGTAGATCTGGTCTAGAAAATGTACTGTAGATGGATGGTATGGCTGGGCTTAGTGGGCTATATATATGGACTAAAGAGTGTATCTTTGATACAAAGACCTCGATATTATTGATATTGAGTGTGCTTTCACAAAATATTTACGCATACATTGTTTTATACTGTAAATAAGCATCAGTCTAATGTCTATATAATAACCAAGTGATAAAGGCTAATGATAGAACTGCTACAACAGGCAGGTTCATAGTATCACTTTATCATGTAATTCCATATATATATATATATATATATATATATATATTACACACACATACACACAAGCTTGTAGATCTGCTATATTAGCTCTTTGACATCTATTTCTTTGCAAATTGGTTTGAAACTTGAATTTCTACATTTCAGAAAACATTTAGCCTATTTTGTGAAGGTTGTAATGACACACACACTAAATAGCGATGCCAGGTCCAATGTGGTTAATGTTTGTTTTATAGTTTACAATGTCTGCATTTAGGAGAACACTGTTTACTCAACCCTGGTCATCAATGTGTTAATGTGTTTCTGTCTCCTCCAGGGCTGTGGACCCTTTGAAATATCATCATCATCATCCCTGCTGATCTTCATCACACCTCAACCTGCAGGTAGGGATGACATGATAATCCGTTTTATCCTTTATCCTGATGAAAGATCACTCACAATAATGTGATTTTAATTTATCGTGAAAGAGATGAGATGAAATTAGCTTTTGTTGAGAGAGACGCAAATTCAGTACCACTTACCACTTACCCCCACAAAAAAGGTTCCCCACTCATCCAGAAATGCAGAAAAAAAAATATTTCGAAATTATTAATAACTTATTAAACACAAACAAAGGAAAATAATGGGGAGAAATTACGAATACTAGTGGGACGGGGGCACTAGGGACATCTGGGCACCATATTTCTGTTATGACTGGGCATCTGGACGAGTGGGCACCTGGACATCTGGGCACTAGGGTAGGGACATGTGGGCACCTGGACGAGTAGGCACTTAGGGCTGGAAACATCTGGGCAGTAGGGACATGTGGGCACCTGTCCTGGACAACTGGACGAGTGGGCACCTAAATTAGGATTGCCCTGCATTTGAGTTGGAAACATACTGTATACCCTTTTTTGGGTGGGTAACATAGATCCTTTTTTTGGTTGAGCGGGGAACATTTAGGGGTAGGGTGGGTGGGGAACATAGAACCTGGGGAACATAAACTAAACCTATGTACTTGATAAAACAGACCTGCAAAGAGCACATTTGGTAACGCTCTTATCCTGCTATTGTTGGCAAACGTTCCTCCCAGATTAGGGATGCTGGGGTTTAATGAGGTTACCAAAAGTGCCATTTTACGTTTTAGGACGTATTTTGATCATCGCTATACCATACAATTTACAATTTAGCAGACACTCTTGATTCAGAGTGATTTACAGTGAGCAAGGTCATCAAATGCATAGAAATAGTCCTCTAAAAACATAGGTAGACCAAGGACCTATCATCAGTCCCACTTAGTCTGGGATCACTTCACTTTTCGAGGTTTGATCCGGTCGGGAGAGGAAACCACTTTACGTCATGTTGTAGTCCTAGACGGACTACACATTGGCCGGAACTATCAAACCGGATTCAGTTTTAACCCAAAATATTCCCCTGCACTCAAGGACATACTTTTAGGGCCGACCTAATAAACACCTTGATGAGGCGTAGTTTTGCTTTCGAAAAATTTGTTTGGTATGTGCATCTTTTAATCCAACTCGTAGCGACTGGCAAGACTACACTAGGCTACTCGAGCATTTTAAAAGGGATTGGGGAAACAAACGGGGGGGAACCAAATCAAAGCGACGCCGCTTCTTCTAGTGGTTTCCACGCTTTAGGCGGAAACCAAGCGGTCTGTTGTGAACGAACAACAGGCTTTCTCCCAGAAAGCCTGTTAGGCGAGGTTAGTCCCACTAAAGTTAATCGCCATTATTTTTGCCCACAATAATCGTGACATCGTCACGATTATACAAGCCAACATCGTCATGTTGGCTTGTGGTGGACTTTTTTGTAAAAAATACTGTATATTTTTGCCATGGACATACAAAATGAGAAGACACTAATATTATCAGAAACACATAAAAAGATAGCCCTGAATGACCATAACAGGTCCATAGCACTGAGAGTGTACAAATGGAACCAAATGGACCGTGGTTCCATTTGTACACACTCAGTGTTATGGGGGTTCTCGCAAATAAAACATTTGAGGACCACTAGTGGAGTTCTTATATGCCACTGTGTCGTTGTGAATCAGTGTCACACATATTCTGAAGAAAACCCGGAGACTGACATTCAGTAATTGGGTTTAATGAAAATTATAATGGTGTGTAAAAAAAAGAAAAAGTAGAATTTGCCATGGACAAAACAAAGTCTTGCCACGTCCGTGCAGTACATGTTGATGACCCCTGTTCATAGGGCTGTCACAATTATTACATAATCGTCTAATCGTGATTATTTGACATTATCGCAATTATTTTTTCATAATCGTCATAATCGTGAATGTTGAAAAATCTCAGAAATAGTGGAAATAGCAGATCTACAAGCTCACAACGTGTCGCATCGCAACGCGTTGTGAGCTTGTAGATCGGCTATTTCCACTATCAATGTTATTTTTTAAGTTGTCAAATATGTCAGTAATGCATTTGTGTATTTAGGTTATGTGTCAGTGTATTTAGGTTATGTATCATATCTACCATGCAACCTCAAAGCCTAAAAGCCAAACAGAAATGTAATTATCAACAACAAAAACACAATTAAATCGTTAATCGCCAATTATCTGAGTGACAATTAATCGTCATGTAAAATGTCATATTGTGACAGCCCTACCTGTTCATATGGTCCCATCCCTTTTGATTGATTGACATTTTTATTAGACAAAAATGAAGAACAGTACATATACAGTCAAAACAAAACAAACGTTTTGTACAGCACAAGTACAGTCAAACACCCTGCCTAAAAGGAACACCCCCAAAAAGCCCTTGACGGTCTTGTTTCCGTCGGAGGTCCTTGGTAATCAAATTCATTGACATATAAAATAGCAAAAGAAACATTCAATATCATTACAATTATAAAACACTAATGTATCACTTCCGACCTGTCTATGGGAGAAGTGATAACTACCTCCGCCTCTGGCCTGAAAGGTGAGTTTTCAGGGCAGTTTTGGAGGAGGCCAGCTACATGTTTTAAGGGAGGTAGTCAAGGAATTCCACATTTGGGTGGCAGTGATGTAGAAGGAGAATTAACCCATATTTCTATACATTTAGACCTGGAATTCACCCATATTTGTCTTATCCTACCTCCAGGAACGGTGCGGGCCGGCGCCCCACCCCCCCCTGTTCGCCTGTGTGTCCCCGCCCCCCCCTGGTCCGGTGTGGTCGGGACCACCGCGCCCCCGTGCGTCCGTCCCCCCTGGTCCGGTGTGGTCGGGACCACCGCGCCCCCGTGCGTCCGTCCCCCCTGGTCGGGTGTGGTCGGGACTAGGCGGAGATGGAGGTGGACTGTGAGACGGGGGTGGAGCTGACCTCGTCGGAGCCGGACGCGCTGGGCGCCGACTTCATCACGGTGGAGCTGGACACGCAGCCCATCGAGTACGTGGTGAAGTGGGCCGAGGTGGGCTCCAAGTTCACCATCTCCTGCGTCAAGAAGGAGCAGGACGACGAGACCACCTGCACCACCGAGCTGCTCACCGCCGAGCAGCTCATGAAGGTAAACAGCACCAGGCCTGTCACAACTACTAATTACTAAATGAATGCATTATTTTGTCATTTTTTGTTTCCATGTTGAAAACGTTTTCATATATTTTCAAGCATTTTCAAAAATAGTGAAAATAGCAGAACCACAAGCTCAGAACGTTGTAGATCGGTTATTTCAACAATTATCAAATATCAATGATTTTTTTAGGATACAGTTGTCAAATAAATGACATCACTGTTCCTAGTTGTTATAGGATGGGTAAATTACATCACTGAGTCCGGTGCTGATATTGCTGCATGTTGGCTCACTGGAAACACTGTTACACCTGTGGGTCTCAAAGTGTGGTTCCTTGAAGGGGTTCTAAATGGCCCCTTACAAGTGTGTAACTCTGAGAGTGTACAAATGGAACATACAGGTCCACTTGGTAGAGCAGTTATGAGGGTCCTTGAAATGGAAACGTTTGAGAACCACTGTGCTACATTATTGTCACGCCTTAGGTTTAAAGGTGTAAAATGAAGCAATAAGCCATACGAGGCATGTGGTTACCTTGGTATTTTATACCTGAGAGGCGTCTCCAACCACACTGGAGAAAGAAATAACGCACCTGGGTTTGATATTTTTGCTAATTTTGACTGTATATGCAATGTGCCATCTGGAGTGAGTGTGAAAATATAGTGGTCCTCTCCATCATCAAAGTTGCTCCACCCCTGCTCCAGGTCCTCACTAAGTAAGGGATAAATACTGGCTCCGCGGGGGTTGTCCATATATAACATCCCGACGGACTGATAACTCCCCGAAGGGATGTTATATATGGACAACCCCCAAGGAGCCAGTATTTATCCCGATTATTACCCGGCTACTAAATAAAAATAATAATTTGACTCAAAACTAAAAACAAAACAAAGTATTCCCTTGTTTTCAGACGGCTGGAAGTGTTCCACAGGTGTTGCGCTGGGCGTCCTCCCAGCGCGACACGGTCGCCTTGGAAAACAGATTAGATAGAATCCATTTTCGCTGTGTGGTTGTTTACATGGCTGACATGTTGGATACGGCACTAAATTCATGCAGCGCAGCTTGACTGCAGCAGGTGCTCTGAGTCTTTGATTAGGCAGCGGTCTGTTATAGAGCGGAGCGGTCTGCTATCCAGAAATAACAGACCGCTGATTTCAGCAACTGACCAATCAGAATCAAGCATTCAAACAAGCCGGGTAATAATGCTGATTACATGGCACCATGTCAGTCTACTGCATCTCAGACAGTTCAGAAACCTGCCTAACAGTGACATCACTGATGGGAATTCCAAACCCTTCCTGTTTGACAGTTAGCATACTGAAATAGAAGCCATTGTTCTGACCCTGCTGCAATGTAGAAATACTCAAGTTACTCAAGTAAAAATACTGATTATGAATGGACCGTGGATGAGCGCCTACTGTGATGCACGCTCCAATCTAAAATCAGATGAATGTACAATAAAACGTGGACAGGCGAAGCAAGTATTCATAAAATAACAGAATTTGAGGTTAAATGTGAACGATAGGGGGTTGCCCCAATCCACGGCGCTAAGCCGAAGTATAAAAGTGTTTAATGTACGTCTTGTCGTAACAATCCAAATTGACAAAGTAACGATACAAAGGAAGTGCCATCTTTGCCTCTGAGATGTATTGAAGTAGAAGTATACAATTTCTGTCTGGAACACTCTCACATCAGTAGATTTAATGATGTACTGCAACAGGAATACAGTTAAACTTGGCTTTAATGACTCCGCTCTTTAAGATTTTGTCTAAATCTTTCCAAGCAGCATGCTAACAAAATCAGGGAACGCTATGCTAAAACCCCCACAGGTATAAAAGGAGCGGGCCCATATAGCAAGACATTTAATCTGATTAACCCGAGTCATGCAAACTTAAAGCCATAGAACATTGAATTAAGTTTAGGCTAAAGCCATGAAAACATAAAATATCTGTTTAATTTAGAGCCATGAACACATTTCAGTTAAACATTCGGTTTAAACGTTTGAGTAATGTAAGACTCAAACCACGTGCACACCGTTGTCTGTTCGTGATTACAAAAGACCCCAGCTTAATCCACAACAGGGCTGTGTGTAACAAGGAAGCAAAACACAGCAGAAAGTGGCCACAGAGAAGCGCGTTGTCCCGTCCCCCCAAAAAAATGCATATATCCGGTTCCGCTTCCGGGCCCAAAACGGAAGCACTATCCGACTTTGCATTGTTTTTAATCAAATCTAATCGATTAATAGCTCAGGAAACTTGGTTGTGGTACGCAAAGTTTTGAATAACTCGGGGAAACTCGGGCTTGGGCAGTCAATGAGTTAAAACGTTGTCCTTGAGTAAGTGTACTTTGTTCTCAGCTGGAGGGGTCTTCAGTAAGTAAGTGTACTTTGTTTTCAGGTGGAGGGGTCTTCAGTAAGTCTACTTGCTTTGCAGGTGGAGGGCGCCGAGGAGGCGTTCTTCGTCCCGTACGAGGAGGTGTACCCCTGCGAGGTGATCGAGCAGAGCGTGGAGATCAAGACGGACTCGGACCCCGAGGAGGACGGCCTGGGGGGCCAGGGGGTGGGCCAGGAGGAGGAGGAAGAGGAGGAAGAGGAGGGCGAGGGAGGAGGAGAGGACGACGATGAGGACGAAGAGGAGGAGGAGGAGGAGGACGGAGACGGAGACTCGGACCAGGCCGACTACGTCCCGGACGACAGGCAGTACCGATGCACCTACTGTGGGAAATGCTACAGGTGAGCAATATAATAGAAACTAACCTCTTACCTCCATATTCTAACGCAGGGGTCTTCAACGTTTTCAGGCCAAGGACCCCTTAGCTCTGAGAGAGATGAAGCAGGGACCTCCACTACATATTGTAATAAAATTGTGTTGCAGATTAGAAATGTATTGTACATGGATTATTTCTTAGACCGTTAAGACTTGACAGCACTATCCTCTGTGTAGGTTGGATTAATGTGTATAGAGGGTATGCGTGTGACATCACTGTTGCTGGAAGTTATGTGGGAACACGCCTACTGAGTGGCAAAACACTAATTTCTGCCATTGACAGCCCATACATCCAAACAGAAAAGTCCTATCTGATTGTATTAAACAAAGTTAACTCACCAACATTGCGGCTGTACTGAAAGCTTGAATTATCCTCTTTCTATCTGCAAAGTTTTTGTTTCATAAAAATCCACCATAGGCATGTTATGAGCTACTTTCTGTCAAGACATTCTGTGCAGGTTTTTATTTTTCCAAGTGTCAGAGTTTAGAAGCACTTGTTTTCTACAACACAACATCCTGCTGTCTCCTGCATTATGTGCAAATTAGAAACAGGTGGTATGCAGGGCTGTTGAGTGATTTGCAACTAGCACTTCCAAACTCCAATGCTCCATGCTGCTCAATGTTTTGCCACTCAGTCTAGATTAGGGGGGCGGGTCCCAGTGGACGTGCATACCCTCTATTTTCATATATTTAACCGCTTGAACTGTCAATACCTACTACTACTAGTCTGCTCTTCTTTTTCCTCTACTCCAAACCTCTGTGCCAAAAAATAGAGCGAGGCGTTGTGAGCTTGTAGATCAGCTATTTTTTGGCTGATGTTCCACTAAGAATAGGGATGCTAGGGTTCAAGTGATCAAGTGATCAAATCTTTTTTTGTAAGTTAATGCCCTCCTTGATCATTCTACAGCATCACACCAAAGCATCAAAAGTTTAGGATATCTGCAAGGTCACAACACGCCACATTGCGACACTTTATGAGCTTGTAGTTGGTGTGACGTGTGAAGTTGATCGGATAAACGGTTCTCGAGATATCGCAAAACAGAGATTCCTGGAATTCATAGATAATGATTTGCAGTGTTGTTACTTCCTACTCGGCATGGCACAGTATTATAATCACTACTAGTGCGATGACCGTTCGCAAAAACATAGCCCTTCGACTTTGCAATACCCCTTGTATTGTACTTGTTTTGAGTGGACTCGGTACCCATCAGGAGTTGACAGTTCTTGAGATATGCGGCAGACACTGAGGTTTTGTGCATTCATGGAAGGATGAGTATCTCATCGATATTGTTTTCCGATCCCCAGCCACGCGTCCAGCCTGTATCGCCACCAGCAGACGCACACCGGCAAGGTGGCGGGTTCCAATCCCTCCAAGCGGCCCGCCATGCTGGCGCCCTCGGCGCCCGCGGAGCTGAGCTACACGTGCCCTCACTGCGGCATGGCCTTCAAGGGCAGCCGCATGCTGGGCAGCCATCTGCGGCTGCACGGGAAGAGACGCATCCACCCCTGCAACATCTGCGGCAAGGAGTTCAACCACAGCTCCTCCCTCTCCCGACACCGCCTGGTCCACAAGAAGGAGTTCAAGTTCAAAGGTGGGCGGAGGAAAAAAATGGCCATTATTTTCTAAGCGATTATTCAATTAATGGAATAATCTCATTGTTTTTTCTTTTTTTCTGTATATCAACAAATTGACACAGAACAATTCTCATAGATTTTCTTTTTATAGTCAACTAAATTGATTAGTCTGACAATGTACACTTACGGCCCATTCATGCTCTGTCCTTAATACTCTGCATTCATTTCATACGTCTTTCTGTCTGTCAGTTTTAAATGGTTATGAATGTGAAATGCATGCATCCGTAAGCTACAATGCAGCAGGACACTGCAGGGCATTGGTGATCCCCACAGAAAAGGCTCCAGGAAGAAAACATTTAGCCCTGTTAAAGCATGTAGATAAAACAACACAGACCTAAAGAGCTTATCTTACAACTTGCCTTAAAACTGAGTTTTTAGCAGAGATTCATTCTGATACTTCTGATGCCATGCGAAATGTGCCAAAATAGCTGATCTGAAACCTCACAACATGTCACATTTCAACATGCTGTTAGCTTATGAATTAGCTATTTTGGCTTATTGGCTATGGGCGTAAACACAGATGGACACGGATGGACATTGTTTCTGGAATTTATAGATAGATAGATAGATAGATTACAATTTATATTAAAAAAGAATAATAATAATCGATCAGTTTGATTAACTGTCGCACCGCCCCGCTCTGTTCCAAAGTGTTGCCCAAGGACGCGGAGGTGTCGTCGCCGCCCAACGCCCACCTGCGCCGCGGGTTCAAGTCCCCCAACAAGGGCCGCCAGGGCAAGAGGAGGCAGCAGCGGGAGCGCAAGGCGTCGGATCCCAACCAGCAGCCCCCCGCCGTGGTGGTGGCGTCGTCCCAGGGCGGAGAGAAGTTCTACGCCTGTCCCCAGTGCGACATGACCTTCAGGACCTCCACCCACCTGAACAAGCACCAGGTGAACCCCTCACATAATACCTCCACCCACCTGTCCTCATATAATACCTCCACCCACCTGTCCTCACATAATACCTCCACCCACCTGTCCTCATATAATACCTCCACCCACCTGTCCTCATATAATACCTCCACCCACCTGTCCTCATATAATACCTCCACCCACCTGTCCTCATATAATACCTCCACCCACCTGTCCTCATATAATACCTCCACCCACCTGTCCTCATATAATACCTCCACCCACCTGTCCTCATATAATACCTCCACCCACCTGTCCTCATATAATACCTCCACCCACCTGTCCTCATATAATACCTCCACCCACCTGTCCTCATATAATACCTCCACCCACCTGTCCTCATATAATACCTCCACCCACCTGTCCTCATATAATACCTCCACCCACCTGTCCTCATATAATACCTCCACCCACCTGTCCTCATATAATACCTCCACCCACCTGTCCTCATATAATACCTCCACCCACCTGTCCTCATATAATACCTCCACCCACCTGTCCTCATATAATACCTCCACCCACCTGTCCTCATATAATACCTCCACCCACCTGTCCTCATATAATACCTCCACCCACCTGTCCTCATATAATACCTCCACCCACCTGTCCTCATATAATACCTCCACCCACCTGTCCTCATATAATACCTCCACCCACCTGTCCTCATATAATACCTCCACCCACCTGTCCTCATATAATACCTCCACCCACCTGTCCTCATATAATACCTCCACCCACCTGTCCTCATATAATACCTCCACCCACCTGTCCTCATATAATACCTCCACCCACCTGTCCTCATATAATACCTCCACCCACCTGTCCTCATATAATACCTCCACCCACCTGTCCTCATATAATACCTCCACCCACCTGTCCTCATATTATACCTCCACCCACCTGTCCTCATATAATACCTCCACCCACCTGTCCTCATATAATACCTCCACCCACCTGTCCTCACATAATACCTCCACCCACCTGTCCTCATATAATACCTCCACCCACCTGTCCTCATATAATACCTCCACCCACCTGTCCTCATATAATACCTCCACCCACCTGTCCTCATATAATACCTCCACCCACCTGTCCTCACATAATACCTCCACCCACCTGTCCTCACATAATACCTCCACCCACCTGTCCTCACATAATACCTCCACCCACCTGTCCTCACATAATACCTCCACCCACCTGTCCTCATATAATACCTCCACCCACCTGTCCTCACATAATACCTCCACCCACCTGTCCTCACATAATACCTCCACCCACCTGTCCTCACATAATACCTCCACCCACCTGTCCTCATATAATACCTCCACCCACCTGTCCTCACATAATACCTCCACCCACCTGTCCTCACATAATACCTCCACCCACCTGTCCTCATATAATACCTCCACCCACCTGTCCTCATATAATACCTCCACCCACCTGTCCTCATATAATACCTCCACCCACCTGTCCTCATATTATACCTCCACCCACCTGTCCTCATATAATACCTCCACCCACCTGTCCTCATATTATACCTCCACCCACCTGTCCTCATATAATACCTCCACCCACCTGTCCTCATATAACACCTCCACCCACCTGTCCTCACATAATACCTCCACCCACCCGTCCAAGCACCAGGTGAACCACTCCTCACAGAATATACACTTGGACCTTTTTGGGTCCATTTGGTTCTATATGTGCACTGCCAGAACAAACACAAACACGGTGGAGAGCATTTACCCCATTCTACAAAAGCAGTTAACAATAGTTATGCAAACAGGGGACATCTCACTGAGGCGCCGTTCACACTGTGTTTCTGCTACGAGAATTACGCAAAAGGAAAAGTCAGATAGGCCTTCCGTTCAGACGACAACAGCATTTTCGGGGGTTAAAAAAAAAAGAGGTTGTCCGCGGCGGGACGCGAACCCGGGGCGCATGGATCGAAAAAACAAATCGTTAACCACTCGGCCACCAAGCCACAGTGCTGAGGAGGGCATTCAGTATGTATTAGTAGGAGAGAAAAAGCCTAGCAATTTTGCCCACATGCGTTGTTGCTTCTTGCGTTTCTGTTGCTCACACGGTGACATGGACACTACATCATTTCGGCTGCATATGAACGCTTGATAAAAGGCAAAACGCAACAGCGATATCCCGGGACCTCGCCGTTTTCTCTACAGAGCGTTGCCGTATGTACGGGGCCTCAGAAGATCATAAGAAGATGTATATAAAATAACGGGTGTCCGGCTCTTTTTCTGCGACCCCCAAGTAGGTTAAAATCCGGTATTACCGTTTGAGTCGCTTTTTAATGCAATATCGAACCAGTTTAAAATACATCATACCGGCACAACACTAGGGGGGTCTCGGCTTCATCTCTCTCTCTCTCAGCTAAGGGGACCCTTGCTCTCCACCAAAACTATTTTGGGCTTATGTTGCCCCCAGAATAGTCTTGCGTCGCCAGACTGTTGACTCCCACTATTCATTGCTATGGTTATGTCTTCTTTCAATATTTTTGGGGGCGTTATTTCGTCCTTCTCTGGTGTTGTTGGTGTTACATCCATGATGTTTTCAAATGTTTTCTTAAACTGTACACACATAACAAGAATATCCCGCTCAAATGACTCTGTCTGTGCTAGTGTGTTTTCTGTTAATGTTTCCAATGGGACTACAGTTCCGTGCAGCAGTGATTACTTCCGTTACTCGCTGTTTGGGAGCTGCCGTTCCAGACTCTATATACTGTAGCATTCAGAGATTGTGGAATAGTTGTCTGGCTACGCGAGACTACCCCAGAATATGGATGCTTTGGTTCTAGTATTTACATCATTAAATCATCAATGTAACATGTTGTGGCGGTGACCTCCCTCCAGGTGGTTAAATCATTAACATGTTGTGTCGCTGGCGCCCCCCGCAGGTGAACCACGTGAAGGAGCTGCTGGGCGGCTACACGGCGGGCAAGGAGAACCTGGGCGAGAGCAGCTCCGACCTGAAGATCCGCCTGAAGCTGTGCTCCCGCGACAAGCCCAACTTCTACACGCTGTGCAAGAAGAACCGCCGCAACCGCAAGAACCGCCGCCGCGGCGGGGGAGGCGGTGGCAAGCGGGGCCAACCAGCTCCGCCTCCTCCCCTGGCCGCCGCCCCCTCCCCGGACTCGGAGGAGGACGACTCCGAGGAGGACGAGGATGATGATGACGAGGAGGGAGGAGGATTAGGAGGAGGAGGAGGGGTACGGGGAGTGGTGGCGGGGGCGCGGGGGGGAAGCGTCGGCGGCGGTCAGCGCAAGCGGGGCGGCGGCCCCGGCTCCTACGCGTGCAGCCAGTGCGACAAGTGCTTTAGCCACGCCTCTAGCCTGGCACGCCACATGCAGACCCACCGAGGAGGAGGGGGAGGCGGCCAGGGTGGCGGCGGGCAAGTCCGGGGCGGCGGCGGCGGAGGCGGCAAGTTCGCCTGCGGCTTCTGCGGCAAGGCCTTCCACCGACGGGCCGAGGTGCGCGCGCACGAGAAGTCTCACGCGCTGTCGCACCACGCCGTGGCCTCGCCGCCACCGCCGCCTCCCCCCGCCGCGGCCATGGCGCCCTCCTCGGGCGGCAGGAAGCTGTACACATGCACGCTGTGCGCTAAGACCTTCATGCACTCCTCCAGCTTCTCCCGGCACAAGAAGACGCACCGGGAGGGCGGCGGGGGCAACAACAACGCCATGGCCAAGGCCATGGGCGGAGCCAGAGCGCTGATGATGGACCTGGGGGACCACGGGGCGCCCATGGAGAGCTCGGACTCTGAATGAACCAATCAGGAACCAGCCACCCACCCCGCCCCGCCCCCCGACAGCCAGCCAGCCCCACCCACAAAACCACCTGGCGATCAACACTAGTGACCGACCGATAGACTTTTTTTGTGATCCGATACGATACCGATTCTAGAGAGGGGGGCCTTCACCGATACCGATACGATACTGATATATACATATATATATATATATATATATATATAAAACAGGCCTTTTACTCTCTATTAAAGAGCCACAGACCTCCAATCTGCAGTGCTCTAACTGGACTGGAGTCTCATTTCGCTCCTAAAGCCCTTGAATATGATGGAATATGATTAAGGATTACTGTGATTATCACATTTCACATCGCACAAACTAGCCCCTAAAACATCACTAGCCCCTAAAAAAAGGTTATATCGGTAGCATATCGGTCATATCGGTCGCATATCGGTCACATATCGTCGCATATCGGTCCATACCGATATGGCAAAAAAGGTCATATCGGTGGCCGATATATCGGTAACCGATACATCGGTCGGTCACTAATCAACACCCACCCTCTCCACCCCCCATTCTTCCACACATGCATCAGGGTGGGCTCTCAAACTTTATCAGTGGATGCCGTACTGTTTGACATCTGATCATTATATGTCCATATATGGACATGGATGTGGTCGTGTTTAATGTCCACGTTGATGCGCTCGTGAATGACCATTTAAGCCACCCCGCCGCTCAAAGGGAATTAGGGTTTGGATTACTTTTCAACGAGTGAAACATTAGTACCATGCTTACTGTTGTTTACCCACCTGCCTACCTTACGCAACCATAACGACCTACCCCAATACCTACCTTAGTTACCCCTACCGACCATACCTACCTACCTACTTACCTACCTTACCACCCCACCCCAATATCTAACCCCTCACCTTCCTACCCACCCACCCACCCGCCTACCTCTCATCTCCTCTCTGCTTTTCGTTGATTGGCATGCACTCTCCGTCATCACCCCTGAAAACAAAAACAAAAGAAAAGGTGAAAAATGATTTGATTATTTATATTGTGGACGTTGGACATTCCCTCTCAGACAGCGCAGGGTGCAGGCAGGTCATGGTTCAAATTGTTGCTTCCATTTTTTTATTTGATTTAGATTGTTTGTGTCGCAGCCAGGCCATCCCACACCTCTAAATGAACCATCACACACACAAAGCATCTCTTATTTAAAAGTATAAACATGTGATTTGTTGTTTTCCCATCTGAAACATCCTAAGATCGCCCCCCGGCGTGTTCAACTCTTCCTGACTCCAGAACCATCTCGTCTATGTTCTGGGATGGTTTTGTTCTCCATGTATTTTCCACAGTGGGTCCTGTGTGAACGACAGCCATGTTGGCAAGAACCTGGGCCTCATACTTACTTCCTTCGCCAGGTCTTACCAGGGATGCTAACGAAGGCTCTGTTCCATTCTGGTCAGAGTCTGTGTTACCAATCATACTAATGAAGGCTCTGTTCCATTCTGCTCAAACAGAGCCGGTGTTACCAATGATACTGATGAAAGGTCTTGTGTTTAATCCACCGTTGGAAGCAACGGAATGATCTGCAGGAAAATGTCTTTCTGTCTCCAGATCGCGTTCTCGTTTAAAACTAGCCTATTCTCTACGGACCATAGCAAAAAGCACGGATTGGCCACGGTTATAATTTTATCTTTAACGGGTGTAAGAAAAGACAAATCGCTGTTCGTCCAGTCATTGGGGTCAGGGGTCTTCAACAGATGGTCCTCAGAGTTACAACAGGGGGTCCTCCAAAGTCCAAATCTTTGTGTGATAGAAACTTTTTTCTCGCTTTCTATATTAACCACTTGAACCCTTGCGTCCATATTCTGAGAAGCCAAAAATAGCAGATCTACAAGCTCACAACGCCTCGCGTTGTGAGCTTGTAGATCGGCTATTGTCGGCAAAGAGATTTGGTGTAGAGGGGAAAAAAGAGCAGATCAAGTAGTGAAACGTCAAGTTTATTAAGTATTGACGGTTCACGTGGTTAAATATCTGAAAACACACATTGACAGGAATCCAAAAAACACTGATGATTGTGTTGTCAAACGATGAAACTATATGGAATCTGGGGGTCCCTGCTTCATCTCTCTCTCTCTCAACTAAGAGGTCCTTGGCCTGAAAACGTTGAAGACCCCTGCTTTCTAGGTCATTCAGACCAGACTCGTTCAGAATCGCTCCATATGCTTTCTCAACGTGGATTCTGAATGCTGTCTTGTTTCGCAGGTCGTACTCCATTCTGTACGAGCTTTGAAGCTCCAGTGCTCCATTGCTGCAATGTCAACATAATGCACTACTGGTGCTGATGTAATGGGACCAGTGCTGCGGTCATTAGAGCTGTCACGAGTATGACATTTTACTTGACGATTCATTGTCACTCAAATAATTGCGATTTAACGATTTAATTGTGTTTTTGTCGTTGACAATTACATGTCTGTTTGGCTTGTATGCTTTGATGTGGCACATGGCAGATATGACACATAACCTAAATTACTTAAAAAAGAACATTGATTGTGGAAATGGCCGATCTACGATCTGGTATTTCCACTATTTTTTAAATGTTTGAACATAATATAAACATTTTTCAACATGTAAACGACTATGGCGATGATCACAAAATAATTGCGATTATGTCAAATAATTGCGATTAGATGATAAGTTTGTGACAGCCCTAGCGTTCATGGGGCCTCAAATATCAGGTAAAAAAAAAAAACACTGAAAAAACCCCGGCACAAGCTACCGAATGAATTAATGATATACCTGTCAACTACTGTGTTAATCAGTACCATTGGTAAACGCCACCCGTGAAGGAAGTAAGAAGGGGGACCCAAATTGTTGCCGATAATGTCTGCTGAGCGTAGAGCCTAAAAGCTCTGCTAGAAAGTACAGTTTATATTAGAGTTCAGAAGGCAGAAATGTAAGACAGGACTGGGGATGGGACGATAAGCCATATTATCGTTTATCGCATCGTGGAGATTTAATTTACCGTGATATCGTCCTCTGTCATGCACTGGGATCAATTCTCCTTTTATTTGCCGAGCTGCAAATAAATTAAGTACCACTTAAACCCCCTATTGGTAAAACGTAATTATAATATACGTACTTGATATACGTATTTTTCTTAACGCTACCAAATCCTTTGCCAAAAAGGTTGCCGATCTACTATTTTTATAGCCGATCTGCTATTTTTTTTTTTTTTTTTTAAATGTTCCGGCCCAGGATAATGAGACGTTGGGGATATTTTGATTATCGCGATAATATCGTAATTTGGTCACGAGAATCGTGATATTTTCATATCGTCCCATCCCTGGACAGGACCGACAGTGGAGTTGTGTTGTCGTTGTGTTCTGATAGGCTGAAACCTTTTACTGATCCCTGAGTGCAGATTTAACCCCTTAAAACCCTGTATATGTTTATTGTACCACAAATAGTTAAAAAAAAGAAGGAAAAAAAAAAGCTCAGAATGTGCCGCAACGCAGTGCGTTCTGAGCTTTTGGATTTAGAATTAGAATTATTTTGAAAATGTGTATAAAGAAGAAAAAAAAAAGAGAAAACATTGGAACATTTTTGAATGTTTGAATAAAGCGGAGGGGAAACTGTGGAAATAAATGTTATTTCTGATTGGAGTTTGTGGTTCTCTGCACTCGGGGCAGTGGTTCTCAAAGTGTGGTCCAGGGACCCTCGGTGGGGTTCCTCCTTGAACTGGGGTTCCAAAAGGACCCTCTACAGGTCTGTAACCCAATGGACGTTGGGTTCTCCGTCGGGTCCTCTCTCAGAGCCACGAGAACACTTTTAGAACCACTGACTCAGAGGAACTAAGAAGAAATGCGTCTGCCCGGTGTGTCTAAGGATGGGATGAGAATCGTCATGCACATCAATTCACCCATTTTTTTATTTGCCGAGCTGCATATATCCGGTACAATTTAAACCCTCTATAATTGGTAAAACATACCTGGAAATCTGCTTTTTTTTCCCTCACTCTACCAAATCTCTTTGCCAAGAAAATAGCCGATCTACAAGCTCACAACCGGTCACGTTGCGACGCGTTGTGAGCTTGTAGATCGTAATTATTATATTCTTTTGGCAAATGAATGTTGTGGATATTTTGATTATCGCGGTAATATTGTAAAGCGCAATTTCTTTGATCACAATAATCGTGACATGAAATGTTCATATCGTCCCATCCCTACCGTTGTCCATCATTCCTGTCCTCCCTGACCTTTGGCCTTTGATGAGAACCAGCTTGATCTAGGAGGCCACAGTGTCCGCTATCTATTCACCATGTGATGAGGTTTAGCCTCTCAGACCCAAGACATCATTGAATATTTTGCTATCGTTGGATATGAGATTTAGTCCACCATTCCCTGCTGTATAGATGTGGAGCCATAGGAGAGAGAACGGGCAAACGTCGATCAAAATAATAGTTTTTTTCTACATTCTCTAATTGTGTAGACCTCTTAAAAAAGTAATGCGCAGAATTCTAACAATAATTTAACTCTTCGAGAGAGTAAAATGACACCAAATGGATCCGTATAAAGGGTCCATTTACGCTCTTAAGAGTTAAAGATCGATAAGGGTCAATTTGATTATACCAACACTCCATCGTTTAGCTGTGGGGGACCACCTGGAAACCGCCTCGAGGACCACCGGTGGTCCCCGGACCACTGGTTGAAAAGCCACTGATCTAGGCATAGGCTATTGGTTCCTGACGGCACCGCGTTCCGTTTGGTCCGTCAACGTTACGACGCGTTCGATATTCGGCGTTCCCGTTTGTTAAATTATTATAATAATTATTATTACTAGTAGTGTTATTTAGCGTTGGAAAAAAAAATGAAATCCAATCAGGTTCAAATGAAAGCCATTGTGTTTTGTCATCGATAACGGCCTCAACTCTCCTGTTTATGTGTTTATCTGTGACGAGTAGAACCTGACCACTTGTGTGTGTGTGTGTGTGTGTGCGTGCGTGCGTACGTACGTGCGTGCGTACGTACTTGAATTACTATACTTGTAAGGGCCAGTCGTCCCCACAAACACACTAGAACAAAGGTCTACAACAGGGGGTCCTCAGAGCTACTACAGGGGGTCCTCCAAATCTTTGTGAGATAGAAAAAAATATCTCCTTTTTAGTTAGATTCTTAACTAGATTCTGAGAACTTTAGCCAATCGGCTATTTTCGGCAAAGATGTTTGGTGTAGAGGGGAGAAGTATTGACGGTTGAAGTGGTTAAATATCTGAACACAGAAATTGACATGAATCCAAAACACACTGATGATTGTGTTGTTCAAACAATGAAACTATATGGAATCTCTGAAAAGGTTGTGGCCTGGGGGTCCCTGCTTCATTTCTCTCTCAACTAAGGGGTCCTTGGCCTGAAAACGTTGAAGACCCCTGCACTAGAATTTGAAGAATAGACCTGAGGAACATCTTCTGGTCCTAAACACGAGATATGATTATTATGGTATTATCAAAATGATTAATTTCTTCAGTCAGGCTTACAGTCAGAAAACGATTTTGGAGAATAGATTTAGGGGTTAGGATTAGAGTTATTCCTGATTTATATTTGGTTTGCGAGCAAGTGTCACGAACCAAGGAAATTGCCGATTGCGCTTGTATATCGTTGTTGTCGGGTGGAAACCTTCCATGTCCAAAACCGTTCGTTTTCATCATTTAAAAAAATGAACTAAACTAACTTTTGTGCAACGGTCTTGTCCGATAAAGCAGGGCTTTACTTTACGAAGAATCGTACACATTTGAAACTTGGAGATACGAGGTTTCTGCCCGACAGTGACGATATAGTATTTCATATTCCCCTGGATATTTTTCTGTAGTTTTATGGAGGTTTCAAACGCTGTCATAAAAGGTTGATGCTCTCACAAATATAGTAGTTGAAATGTGCGTGCGTGCGTGTGTGTGTGTGTGTGTGTGTGTAATAGTGTCTCTGCAAGAACTCGCCGCTGATTTTCCAGTATTTTGGACAAAACGTGCAAAACATCCCCCGTGAAAACAATCTCCATGATGATGATGATGTCATGACTGTGGATTTCATATTTTGACAGTTCAACGTATTATGATGATGTTTTGGGGGGAAAACTGCACTTCTTCTTGTAATAAATAGGCCTATTTAAGAGTTTGAAACACAAGTTGTAATTATATATAGTACATATATATATATATAAGAAATATATATATTAATGGTGTTGAATGAGATTCACATGAAGATTTCAAGAGAGGCTGTTATAGGAGGCCAAGCCAAACCTATCTGCCCCAACCATATCCAACACACACACACACACACACACACACACACAGTCACACACACACACACACAACACTGTCAGGTGGGCGGTGCAACCTGGAAGCTTGTACAGACGCAATGCAAAAAAAAAAAAAAAGAACCTAAAACAAACAAACAAACTCGAGGACCCTTTTTCATTTGAATCTTTTGGTCGTGTGCTTTGTGGACTTTTGAAGCACAAAACGAGGGTACTGCCTGCTTGTGAATAACATTTTACTGCTTGGAATTGGAACTCCTTTAATTTAATTGTGAAGCTATTTATGTGTTTTGTTTTTTGTTCTTTTTGTTTTTTAGGCTGACGGGAAAGGATTGCTGGGGTGGTGGTTGCGGAGGTAGAGTTGCATGTGTTCCCTGTCGTGTTTGGGAAACCCTTTGTGTCTGAAAAAAAGAAAAGAAAATGGTTCACGTTTCAGGAAACGGAGGAAAGAAGCTGTTGTTCCATTTAGCTATTATTAAGTCTCTTATTAATGCTTTCTATTGGATCCGTTCATCAGCTCTGTCTATCCACAACTTTCCAACATCCCATCGTGCATTGCGCAGAAGTTGCACAGAGCTTCCGGCGCCGCAGCCCAGTGTGATCTACAAGCTCACAACGGCTGCGTCTGCGACGCGACGTGAGCTTGTATGTCTGCTGTTAACCGGAAGTGTGGTGCAAAAAAATCTCCAGTAAATTCCCGCGTAAAGAGGTGGATAAAAACCCACACAGACACACCACCAGAACAACTTTCGCACAGTTTTTCAGACTAAAATGAAGCCGATCTCCAGGCTCTCTCTGTGGCGTGTGTCAGCTTTTAGATCGGGAAATCGATCACTTGTGCGATGAAGCAGGGTGTTAATTTATGAAATATTTGGAGATTTGAAGGTTTCTACCCGAAATCGACAGTACGCACACCTACCGAGCAATAATCCCTGTCCACACATGACAAATGACATGAGAAAAAAAAACGAAATAAATATTAAACAACCGCTTGGTACTTTCCTCCCTACAAGGATGACAAAATGACCCCGTTCTCTATCATTTGCTTTTTTGTTTTGTTTAGTTTAGTTTTTATTATTCCAACGATATCGGCAGAGGTTTTGCATTTAGAATCATATTGTGTTGATGAGTGTGTGTTGTTCTGTTCTGTTGTGTTCTGTTTTTTGCTCCGTTCGGTTCGGTTCAGTTTTTTGGTCTGTTTATCGTGTTTTCTGCCAATAGAATTCATCCTGTTTGACATGTTTGCGTTTTGTAATAAATCTTTGAAAGATGCGTTTTCTTTCTGACCTGTGTGACGTCTGTTCAGGTTGTGGAAGGGGGAGGGGCTCTTGGAATAAAAAGGTCGCTTCCGTGATAATCACATTATTCACTAAAATGTCAATGCTTTTGTCTTCGTTCCATTTGGATAAAACGTACGTATGTTTTTGACTGTTGGGTACAAAATATGAAGTCCTTTCTTTTTCATTTAAGGATTTGTTTTGGGCTTTTATGCCTTATGTTGATGGGACAGTAGACTGACAGGAAATGGGGGGAGAGGTGGGGAGTGACAAAGGTCGTCTGAATCGGGAATCGAACCGACGCCAGGCATCCATGCCTTTGTGGCAATGCCTAAGTGGTATGCGCCCGGACCAGTAGGCCAGCGGGCGCCCCAAATATTAAGTCCTTTGAAGATATGTTTACTTGAGAAGACAATTTTTACCATTGTGTATGTTACTAGCTTTTCTTTTTTTATCCCTGATTTCTTTGTTATGCCAAATGATTCCTCCTCACACACATTTCTGTGTTGTCACTGCTATTGTATCCTACTGTCTGACCTGCCAGTGAGGAGCCCCCACCGGGAGGACGTACTGTCGTATCCTGCTGACTCACCTGCCAGTGAGGAGCCCCCACCGGGAGGACGTACTGTCGTATCCTGCTGACTCACCTGCCAGTGAGGAGCCCCCACCGGGAGGACACAGAGCCATCGTCCTACTCCTCCCACCCAACACTCCCTGCTGACCTGTCCCGCACCCAAGCAGTACCTGCGTTGACAAATATCACCCTTCTGTCACAGTAACAGAATCCCTTTCATGCCCATATATGGAGTCCCCTGATGTCATCAATATTAAGCCCATGTCTAACAGGACTTCATATGAGAATGCCCATATATGGAGGCCACATCGGCCACATACCACACTAACAGAATCCATATGGCCAAGACAGCCCATATCTGTGTGGCTGGTTCCACAGACAAAGATCTCCATGTATGGGCATACAAGGGTATGATGTCAGGTGTCATAGACATCGCATAACGAATAACCGAGTTTTATTATCTTAAAGTGTGTTTGAGTTCTACAGTCTAGTGCAGACCTGGGCATTGTGCCCGTGTAGGGTTAGTGGCAAAATAAAAAATAAACACATTTTCTAATTTTACCTCATGCATGGACCAAAGCTGCATTGCTTTTATTTTGAATTTTTTTATTCGCGTACATATGGACGCAATGCGTACATCAGCACACATGCGTGATGATTGGATCGTTGTCTCAATAACAAGAAGGTGGTCAGACCGGTCACACGTCAAGACGACCTGCCTTACCTTACCCATCAAAAATGGCTAAAGTGGCTAAAAGAAGAAAGTCGATGCTGAATGCCGGGTTTTCAACAAAAATGTAACTGCTAAGTATTTATTTACTGAAGTCAGAAATAAAGCCACGTGTTTAGTTTTAGGGGAGTACATGTTGCGGGGAGCACTGCCTTTTGGCCCGGCCCTCCACAATATGTTCTGTTGTTCATGTGGCCCCATGGAAAAGATTATTGCCTACCCCTGGTCTAGTGCGTGTAAAAACACACATTATTTAACATAACTGACTACATGAATAACATGTATTATAGGCTACTAGTGGTTCTATGGGGCTGTTTATTTACCTTAAAAAAAACTAAAACTCCGAATGAGATAAGAGATTTCTGCCCGACAGCAACGAGAATGATCTTAAACCTTTCAAGATTAAAGGGTGCCCTCTGGCCTACCGGTCCAGGCGCATGCCACATAGGCTCAGTGTAGCCTCGAAGCGTGTCGCTCGTTCGATTCCCGATCCCAGCTACCTTTGCCGCGCGTCACTCCCCATCTCTCTCTCCGCATATCCTGTCAGTCTACTGTCCTATCAATAAAGGCATGAAAGCCTTAAAGCATACCTTGCAAAGAAATTGAACATTTTGCAGTTTCCGCTGTTTGACACCACAGTATAAATGTACCATATTACACAGTATAAATGTACCATATTACACAGTATAAATGTACCATATTACACAGTATAAATGTACCATATTACACAGTATAAATGTACCATATTACACAGTATAAATGTACCATATTACACAGTATAAATGTACCATATTACACAGTATAAATGTGGCTGTAGAAAAACTTTCAGTCACTTGAGTTTGATTCTGTAGGAGCATTCTGTCGTTCCACTGTTCTTCACTAGGGGGAGACATTACACTATAAATGACAGAATAGGCCTGCCCCACTTCAGTAACCAACTAGCATATCCTAATGATAAATGATGCATTTATATAGCTATGTTTTATCCAAAGCGCTTTACATAGATTACACACACACACACACACACACACACACACACACACACACACACACACACACACACACACACACACACACACACACACACACACACACACACACACACACACACACCGATGGCGGAGGAATGCAAGGCAACAACCTGCTCATCAGGAGCAACTAGGGGTTCGAGTCTTTCTTGCTCACGGCCACTTCAACACTCTGGGGGAGCCCGGGATCGAACTGGAAACCTTGTAGTTCCATCCAGCCGCTCTGCCGACCGCTCTACCCCTGAGTCACTGCCGTTCCACAGGTCATGCTTACATTTTAAATCAGAAATGATACCAATAGAATCTGCCGATCAATAATATCTACTTATCTATGATCATACACATAATACACATAATACCTAGTGACACTGGAGACAAACTGAACATTATGTATAATGTATCACTACTCAGACTATTTGTTGTATGTCTCTGTAGGACATGCGCGAGCGCACGCACACACACGCGCGCACACACACACACACACACACACATACGCATACGCGCGCACACACACACACACACACACACAATCAAATAAAATTAAACTAGTAAGACGCCTCAGGGCGACAAGCGCCCTAAAGGGCGAGGTCGCACCATGTCTTGGCCATCTGGCCAGTGATGTATATCGGACCAATTACCCATATATGGAGACCCCTGGTATACCAATAGGCCTATATGGAGATCCATGTACTGTATATTATATGGAGATGTGCTGTGAGAGCCCAAACATGCTTATGCCTACTCAGTTATTCGTTATGTGAAAGTCCTATGGTGTCTATGACATCTGATATCATACCCTTTTATGCCCATAAATGGAGATCCCTGTCTGTAGAACCAGCCACACAGATATGGGCTGTCTTGGCCATATATGGATTCTGTTAGTGTGGTATGTGGCTGATGTCGCCTCCATATATGGGCATTCCCATATGAAGTCCTGTTAGATATGGGCTTAATATTGATGACCTCAGGGAACTCCATATTATATGGGCATAAAAAGGATTATGTTAGTGTGACATCACTGTGAAGTGAGAGCGTGATGTCAGAGCGGCAAACCCATAGTCAGCATGTGCCGTTTCACATACTAAACTGCGACCTTTGGTCGCAATAATTCTCCTAGACCATACTCCCTCGTTAGAGTTACAGTTTGAATGAATTAATGTAGAATAATGCGTGTAATTTGCAGACATGCGGTGACTTAATTTAATTGACAATTGTTTTCTTTTTAATATTCTATGAGAAAACGCTTACATGCCAGTGTGCCAGTGATCACCCTCCCCTCCTGTGCCAACGTTGGCTAAGGTTGCCCACCCCTGTGGCACTGGGTTTAACACAACGAGCTTGACAAAAGAGGAATGGGGAGAAAATGTGTTTGGGGTTTCTGCATGGTGCCCGACTGCCCGTGCGTGCGTGCGTGCATGTGTGAAAGCCTTTAGTTTCTCATAGAAGCATTCAGTTGAAGCCTCACATTTATTTCAAGGTGTCCAAAACTCTCACTCTCTCTCTCTCTCTCTCTCTCTCTCTCTCTCTCTCTCGCTCTCTCTCTCTCTCACTCTCTCTCTCTCTCTCTGTCTCTCTCCTGCTTGCTGGCTTCCCACAATGCATTTGGTTCCATGTTGCCACGGTTACTGAACCCGCAACCAGAGTCCAAGGACCTCACTGTCTGTCTGTCTGTCTGTCTGTCTGTCTGTCTGTCTGTCTGTCTGTCTGTCTGTCTGTCTGTGGTGGAAAGCAACTAAACACATTTATTCAAGTAGGCAGGGATGTGCAAAAAATGTTAGAGAGGCACAGGGGCTGAAAATGTCTAAAAGGGCCTTTTGGTGGAAATATCGAAAATAGCCGACCTCCAAGCTCACAACGCGTCGCAGCTCTTTTTGATGCGTGATACCACACTGAACTATAATAGCATAATCAAGTCAATACTGGAGATGCGGCGTAATGGCATGGAATTCAGGAGGTACAGTATGTCATGGAAAGAGGGGGCATTGGTATTTCTTTCACCACAGTAAAAACTGCGTTCATGGTCTGGAGAGGATACTTTTTACAGACGGATAAAAGGGCAGGGGCTCATCATGTCTACAGTATGTGTGCAGTATGCTACTGTACTTACACTTTTGAAGTGCTTTTACTGTATCTAAAAGAATGTCCATTTTTGGACAATAATTTACTTTGGTACTTTACATATATTTTGATGCCTACTAACCTGATAGGCTATAGCCTACTTTGTACTTTGCAGTACAAAGTACATTTTTGAATACAGGACTTTGGTCTTGTAGCAGAGTAGAACTTCTATGTTGTGGTATCACCACTGTCTGTCTGTCTGTCTGTCTGTCTGTCTGTCTGTCTGTCTGTCTGTCTGTCTGTCTGTATGTCATGATTTCTCTTCCTCTCTCTCTCTCTCTCTCTCTCTCTCTCTCTCTCTCTCTCTCTCTCTCTCTCTCTCTCTCTCTCTTAATCCCCCCCCCCCCTCTTGTTGTTTACAACTGCTAATAATGAAAAGCTCAAAGGAACAGGAAGGGAAATGGGGGGGGGGGCTTCGAAAGTGAACAAGGGCCAAGAGAGAGAGAGAGAGAGAGAGAGAGAGAGAGAGAGAGAGAGAGAGAGAGAGGCATTCATAATGACATCACCAGCTATTTCCCACAGTCTCTCTCTTCTCTGTGACACAGTGTGTGTGTGTGTGTGTGTGTGTGTGTGTGTGTGTGTGTGTGTGTGTGTGTGTGTGTGTGTGTGTGTGTGTGTGGTAAGGGGGGGGGTATCCATTCACTGGCTGAGAGCGCTGGCTTTTCAGGGTGCCCCCCCCCCCCCCCCCCCCCCCCCCCCCCCCAAACTGAATGGTGTTTTTGTTTGAACCCGGGCCTTGTTTCTGGTGACGGGGTTTCTGGGTAATTTAGTCGGAGGTTGCCAGGAAGTGAAAGATCTGTGACCGTGGCGACAATGGACGCTAACGCTCCGAATACTAATTCACTATCAACTCTCTCTCTCTCTCTCTCTCTCTCTCTCTCTCTCTCTCTCTCTCTCTCTCTCTCTCTCTCTCAATTTCAGTTCAGTTCAGAGGGAGGCTTCCAGGCATGGGAAACATAGGTTTGCTTTGCCCAGGCGAGTGTGAAGGAAACGACAACAAACAGGAGATGAATGCATGGACAGTTAAGGATAGGCTATAGGGTTGGCAAACATGGAGAATGTGGCTGAAGTGTTTTTTTCACCCATGAAGCGCTTAAATCAAGGGTCTTCAACAGGGGGGGGGGGGGGGGTCCGGGACCCCTAGGGGGTCCTCTGAGTTACTACAGGGGGTCCTCCAAATCTTTGTTCATGCACTTGAACCCTAGTGTCCATATCCTGAGAACTTTAGCCAAAAATAGCAGATCTACATAAGCTCACAACGCCTCGCGCTGCGAGGCGTTGTGAGCTTGTAGGTCGGCTATTTTCGGCAAAGGAGTTTGGTGTAGAGGGGAAAAAGGGCAGACCAAGTACAGAGTGAAAGGTCAGGTTCAAGTGGTTAAATAACTGAAAACACAAATTGACATGAATCCAAAATACACTGATGATTGTGCTGTCAAACAATGAAACTATATGGAATCTATGAACAGGTTGTGGGGGTCCCTGCTGCATCTCTCTCTCAACTAAGGGGTCCTTGAAATGTA
>NC_137833.1:5657760-5677760 GCF_963921795.1 Nannobrachium achirus | reverse complement strand
TGATGTATTATCTGCTTATTGTAAGTCGCTTTGGATTAAAAGCGTCTGCTAAATGCCTAAACCGTAAACTGTAAACTGATTACATATTGAGGTATGGTAGAGTGTAACCAGAAGGTGCATTAATTCACCACACATCACAAATATACAAAAACCCAAAAAAGGGACAAAAAAAACAGGAGCGTAGTTGACATGGTGGTGCCATGGTGGTGCCATGGCGGTGCCCTGCCCAGCTCTCACATCCTAGCCTAGGCTACTACCAATCTGACTTGAATGAACCGTCGGTGTGTGAATGTGTGTTTGTGAATGGGTGAATGTAATGTAATGTACAATCTCTGTAACGCGCCTTGGATAAAGGTGCACCACTGTACAGTATATACATGTACTATTTTTACCATTTAAGTAGAACAGGAAAAGAAACTAGACTAGAAGCTGGTACCACACTGTGATTGGACAGATAATATCCTACCCCTCACCAGGAAATCATATTTCATATTACCAGTTAAAATGAATGTGCTAATAGAGCATCGCAGCGGAAGTGGATTCCTGGGGTCACTACGTCATTCCCCATTCATTTTCGCCATAGACTTTTACAAAAATATTTACAACAATTATGTTAAGCCTCGAACCAAGCCATCCAGGATGGAGGTGAATCATGACCATATAACCTTTGATCCTATGTGAAAACATATTTTAATATTACATTATTTGATATACTACATTTAATAACTACCCTTTGTTTAGCGATTTTCAAAATGTTCTTTTCATAGAAAAAAAGGTTATATGGTCATGATTCACCTCCATCCTGGATGGCTTGGTTCGAGGCTTAACATAATTGTATTTTGTAAAAGTCTATGGCGAAAATGAATGGGGAATGACGTAGTGACCCCAGGAATCAACTTCCGCTGCGATGCTCTATAGGCCTATGTCTATTAGGGGTTGTAACGATAATAGTAACTGAATAAAAAAATCGTTTATAATTTGCAATGATCTACTATATCGATATGCAAAAGCAAATATTGTACCGTTTGGTTCTGTATATCATATCGTTTTACAATGTAAATAATCGGTATCGAATAATTTTGCAATGCAAATAATTGATTGTATGGAAACTAAGTATTTGTGCCTATTTAGCAATTTGAAGAGGGAAAATTAAAAAGAGGGGTCTAATTACTGTCCCATTCCATACAGCTACTCTTGGTCTGTCGATAAATGTGTGTAATCTCTGTGTTCATGTCAAGGTGTGGGTTTGTCCATGTGTTGTAATATAATGTCCATGTATTTGCTAGAGAATGACACCTCTATTGACACGTTTCACACAGATTTAATGTCTTTGCTTTAAATTATTGAATCAAATCGTATCGTCAACCATGTATCGTGATGCGTTTCGAATCGTTGTTCAAATGTATCGTTACACCCCTAATGTATATATGTGTTAACATTAATGTGCATAAATGTACTAGAAGTCCAAATAAAAGGTGCAAAATATACAGATCTTGTAAAGAATTTTGAGAGGAGACAAAATAAAACACACAACAATAATTATCGTTTGTAAAGACTTTATGGAGCTCAAATCTGGACAACGGATCCCTTTACACACGTATACAGTATAAAATAAGATATAAAAATACAGTATAAACTCAGTAGTAACAATGGCTGCAAACATGCTTTCGTCAAAGGCATTTAATTTGGTCATTAACTCGGATAATGATCTACTTCAGTGATGACATCAATATAACCATCGGCATGCTGACGACATGTCTCTAGATCAGTGGTTCTCAATCATTTACACATCGGCGACCCCCGAATTGATATGTTCCTGTATTTCATACCCTGTATACATAACGACAAAATGTGACAAAGTTCTGTCTACACAATGCTGTACCCCCTCCATTTTCAACAGTTTTCATTATATTTTGAAACTTGCTTTGGCAATGTAAACGTAAGTTTTCTCATGGCAATAAAGCTCCTTTGAATCTAATTGAATTGTATTTGGCCACAGACCCGCATCTGAGAATATTTTGTGTCAGGTGCGAACCCCCATAAGAGAAGATTTGTGAGACTTGTTTTCAAAATCATTAATTTCTTTCCCCCCAACATTTTCAAGCTCACAACAAGCAGCGCAGTGCGACACAGCGCTTGTTGAGAGCTTGAAAATGTGCTATTTTTGATCAGTCAAAGTATAACACACAGGGTTAAAGTGTTTAACCACTTAAAGACGAGCGTCCGTATTGTGAGGAAAGCTTTGGCAGACAATAGCAGATCGACAGGCTCACGGCCAGGGACGTGCTGGGCCCCTGATTCAGCCCGGGAAAAAGAGTTGGAGAGGCCCTAATTGCGCGCTATAGAGCTGCTGCTACTCAAAGATTTGCCATTTCAGATCATGACAAGTGACAAGCCAGTTGGCTAATTACATGAGTTATATTTTGTCGTTGTCGGGTGGAAACCTTGTGCGTCCAAAACCGTTAGTTTTGTATTTATCATTTAAAAAATTATTTAAACTAGTGAAAACAGCCGATCTACAAGCACACAACGCCTCGCGGTGCGAGGCGTTGTGTGCTTGTAGATCTGCTGTTTTCACTACTTTTGTGTAACGGCCTTGTATGATGAAGCAGGGCTTTGCTTTGCGAAAAAAATTACAAATTTGAAACTTGGAGATACAAGGTTTCTGCCCGACAGTGACGAAGCCCCCAAAATGGAACGAAGGCCATTTTTTTCCCTAATGGCCGGCCTGTACCGGCCAGGAATGAACCAGCCGTTCGGGAGTTGTCCCGCTTTTCCCAATGGCCAGCACGTCCCTGCTTACGGCATGCCACAGTTGTAGATCGGCTGTTTTCAGCGGAAGCTTTAATAGCTTTCCCCACAATAAAAACAGAAAAGACACTAGTATGGAGCCCTGAGGGACTACACTCAACCATACAGGGTTTATGTGGTTAAACTGATTTTGATGCTATATATTGATACATTTTGCTGGGACCCTCTGGTACCCCCCTCAAGGACCCCTTAGGGGTCCCCAGACCTCAGTTTGAGAACCACTGCTCATTAGATGGCAGCGCTGCAATGTTAAAGCTGTGATCCGGATGCCAGCATTTTACTGCCGTGCGAATGACAGAAAGACAGCTTCAACTTCTGGATGTCCGGTTACCTCTATAGCCATGTAGTCGAGAGTAATAAGACAAAGAATTGACGTGTGCCCTCCATTGAAAGGGATATTTTTTTCATGTGTAACTTTCGGAAACAAAATGTAAAAATAGCCCCAATTTTTCATGTACCCCCTGCAAGTTGTACGTGCACCTTTGGTCGGGAACCAATCAACGCTATTTGAACCAAGCTTTATGGTAGAGTCTACCACAACAGATTGGTTTAAAATGATGTGTTATCTGTATAAACGGATTGTGGATTGCAGCTTTAACATCGACGTCAACATGAGCCGCGGTTGCACACGCGCTGCAGACGTATCCTTGTCTGTAGGAAGAGACATGTGTCCGCAGCGACGTGCGTAGAAAACGCTTTTTAATTCAAATAAGGCACTTCTGTTTTTCTCTCTCATCACTTTAACTTATCACTCAAAGAGCAATGTGACTTTGGTAGAGGTGTGGGCTGTGGAGTCACTTTGCCTTTATCAGATATCTTTTACGTAATAATAGGAGTGGAGTAACCTGACTTTCGTCAGATGGTGGCAGTAGTGCGTAGGCTACCGCTCTACTTTACCATCTGAGCTCTCTCGGTGGGAGTTGATAACGCTCGTAAAGCCCCGGGCCGGACCAATCAGCGGCAGCTACGGGCGGGCTCTGAGCGGCTCTGAGCCAATAGAGTCTGATTTCAGACCACGTGGATGCAGACAGGCCAATATGAGTGGTTGGAGTTGGCACTCCCAGACTGTGACAGAGAGACGGCCACATCCAATCACCTGCTAAAAAAATTCAAAAAATGGCCCGTCTGCCCGAGAGAGCCCAGATGTAAGGCAGAGCGTTACGCACTGCTGCAACTATCTGGCGCAGTCAGGTTAGGAGTGGAGTTTAAGAAACCTTCAAATATATTTAAATAGTTGCTGTCAAATACACTAATAGTTAGCAAAACATACTAACAATATCTTGCTCTGTTCCATTGCTCCGTTGATTAGAAGTTGATATTCCCAACATAGTCTCCTCAATGGCTTACATTGCACGTGAAACATCGCTAATGTAAGTGTTTTAGCAGCACATAAATGTTTTTATCTTTTGCTGTTTTGACAGCTCAATCTGAACGAAGTTCCTTTTTTCTTAAAGAACATAAATACATACATAGATAAAGAAGGAGAAGAAGGAAAAGAAGAAAAAGAAGAAGAAAAGGAACTGTACCGGACTGTGTTATTAGCAGAATCTACTTTGTTTAACTTTGTGCTAAAAGAGTGACTTTGAGAGCTGTGTCTCTCTCTGTGCCATGTAAATGAACAGAGCAGTGGAACGAGATATTTAACCAATATTTGGAGTGGCATCACAGCAATGTAACTACGCAACTCAACCCACTCTCTACCAAAGTGTCATTAGAGACCTTATAGGGTGGTGGCAAGCACTGAATTGGAGAATGCATTGACTTTCAAGAGACCTTCGATACCATCGTCCCAAATACAGAAAGAAACTGTATGCTGAGTCACGAAAGAGGCTAAACTGTAAGTCAGTGGCTCTCAACCTTTTCAGGCCACGACTCCTCAAATAATCATATTTTACCTGGTGACCCCCCCCCCCCCCCCCACCCTGACGAGCACTAAGAATTGAGGCATTACATTTTGTATAACACGGTTCTATTGTGAAAATAGCCGATATACATGCTTACAACGCCTCGCGTTGCGAGGCGTTGCGAGGCGTTGTGAGCATGTAGATCGGCTATTTTCACAATTTCTGGCTCAAACATTTGACAATTTGGCCAATGTTCAATTCGTGATTTATAGAGGTATTAACTCATTCTGAGCCCAGGACATTAACGGATTAGGGGGTCCAGAGTGCCCCCTCCCGGCCCCATTAACGGCCGCTGTCTTATTTTGAAGGCCAGAAGTCTAGACCGGAAGTACTTCCGGTCTGACGTCATCGGATCGTGCGCCGGAACCGATGCGTGTCCACGTGGAGTTGTGTAATGGCCGACCGGGAGCTTTTATAACTGTGTAAAATAAGCGAGCATCTGCCTCCATCCTAGCTTCTAAAGTGTAGTTTTGAGATAATGGACATTAAAGATGAGATCGGCCGTCCACCTCAATGTTATGGGATGACTATTGTGTGCTCGTGGAGCCGTGATGATGACAAATCAGCGCGGATTTCGTCTCCGGAGCGTCGGCCATTGTACTAGGTATTTTTACTCGCCGTTACAGTAATATATTACTTTTCACGCGACATCGCGTGAATGGCTCTATAGATACTCTATTACTTTTCACGCGACATCCCGTGAAAGGCGCTGATTGAGTTAATAACTCCTTAAATTGTCATTTTAGAAATGTGCAGATACCCTCTATGCACTTAAACTTTATGCTGGTTTGTTTACTGTTGAGTGAGAAAACTATGTTGCAACATTAAGTTAATCATCTGGGGACCCCCCAAAATGATTTGGGGACCCCCCTGGGTTGAGAACCACTGCTGCAGGTGGATCAATGAAGGATCAACACAAACAGCTCTAGAAACTTTGTTTTAGTCTTAACAAAAGTTAGTTTTTCATGAAGTAAAGGGCCTCATTCATCAAGCATTTCTGTACATATCACTAGAAGGCATAAAAACACACGTTGGAAAAATAGATATTTCTTCTCAGTGATAATATTTATGAATAATAATAATAATAACCACTGTAGTAACAAAAAATAATTTGTTTCCCACATTGGTATTGTCATTCCTCCAATGTACACAAGTATAAAAACGTTTGAATACACAGTAAAATCCTCAATTTTAATTCATCAATAAATGGAATGTGACATGCCCATAATGGCCATGGCATGTCTTAATCGAACATGCAAAAAAGATAACCAAACATTCCGTCAAAATAGGCAAACTGTTGGTGATTAGGCAAACGTTTGTTGAAAATCTTTTGGCCAAAAATAGCCAAATAGTTAGTCAGAATAGGCAAACAGTCTGTGGAAGCTGCCAATTGGCGGAAACAGGCCAACAACGCTTGGCAATCCAACACGTTTTGAACATCGGCTCGTTCCTTTATTTGATGTACAACGAATCACACAGGGATTAAAGAGTGGTTAAATTAACTCTGAGGATTTCACAGTGTGTTTCTGTACAGCAGATATAAGACAAAATGGCTTTAAGATCCTCTGTGACGCGCATGCGCAGTTGCGCACACACGCACGCAAACACACACACGTGCACACCTATACAGACACACACACACACACAAACACTAGGGCATTCACGAATAGTGATTTTTAGTATTCGAATTATTCGACCTCAAGTATTCGAATAGTCGAATATTCGACAGGACTGGCCAAACTGTCAAATATTAAGTAAGCAAGAGGCGAAAATTGTGAAAATAGCTGATCTGCTATTTTCACAATATGTATCTGCGGAGTCACATTAAATGTAATACCTACAATTTCAAGTGCTTGTCAGGGTGGGGGTCCCCAGTTCCAATATGTTTATTTTGGGGGTCACAGCCTAAAAAGGTTTGAGAACCCCTGGTATAGAGCATTAACAAATTCATCCACCAGGGGCAACTCATTCTTATGACTTCCTAGCCAAGCTTTATATACTATATATTTTTTAAAGAGAAAAAAAATAAACGAATATTCGACTTCGGTGAACAACGTCGAATAGTGACTTTGATATACGAATATTCGAATATTTGGTGAATGCCCTAACACACGCACGCACGCTCACACACACGCACACACACACACACACACACACACACACACACACACACACACACACACACACACACACACACACACACACACACACACACACACACACACACACACACACACACACACACACACACACACACTGCTCTGGGATCAGGGGGCCACCCTGCTGGGTAGTGGGTACCATGTCGGGCAGAAGCTTCATTGGTAAATTAAGGCCCAACTTGATCATACTACAGTGGCACACAAAAGCATCACAAGTCTTGAACTCGTAGATCTGCTACTTTGGTCGTTTTTTAAGTAGAATCCTGAAAAGTATCCGTTTTTGGACATCCGGTTTCAACCCGACAGAGATGATATACAGCAGGGGTCCTCAACCTGTTCAGGCCGCGCAACCCCCAAAATAATCATATTTTAACTGGGGACCCCCCACCCTACGAGCACTAAGAGTTGAGGAATTACATTTTGTATAACACTGTTCTATTGTGAAAATAGCCGATCAACCAATTAAGTTGCCATCAAGTTAATCATCTGGGGACCCCCCAAAATAATTTTGGGATCCCCCTGGGCGTCCCGACCCACAGGTTGAGAACCACTGACAATGCAGTATTATCCCTGGTATTCAAACGTTCTTTTTTTAATTTCCAGGACCCCCAGTTTGGTAAGACTCCCATAATTCAGAGAGTGTGCACTGTGCACATGGAACCAAATGGACCCCCTAAACTCTCTTATAGAGTTAATACAGACCAGGAAGGGTCCATTCGGTTCCTCCTACCTATCGATCATTTCGCTGCATGGGGACCAGCCTGGGACCTCCCTCGGGGCCCCCTGGGGGTCCGCGGGCCCCACGTTGAGAAGCAGGGTCATACATCCACAGTCAGCTCCGTTGCCGTGACGACCGTAAGAGAAGGTCAGCCGAGACGACACGCTGCTCCCTCTGGATCCATCATTGGGTTCATCCTGAACCCTGTGTGTGTGTGTGTGTGTGTGTGTGTGTGTGTGTGTGTGTGTGTGTGTGTGTGTGTGTGTGTGTGTGTGTGTGCGTGCGTGCGTGCGTGCGCGCGTGCGTGCGTGCGTGCGTGCGTGCATGTGTGTGCGTGCACGTGCATGAGTGTGTGTGTGTGAGTGTGTGTGCGTGAACAGCAGGGACCAGGAACTTATTGCTTTGTAAGGAATCAGTGCACGTCTATGGTCTTCACACAGCGAGTTGGACTGGGAAGACTGGAATGGAATGGACTGGGAAGACTGGAATGGACTGGAATGGACTGGCATGGACTAGGATGGACTGGAATGGACTGGGTTGGACTTGGTGGATTTGGGAGGACTGGAATGGACTGGATAGACTGGTATAGACTACTAGGGCTTTCACCAAATATTCGAATATTTGAATATTCGAATATCAAAGTCACTATTCGACGTTGTTCACCGAAGTCGAATATTTGCTTTTTTTATTTTTTTATTGTTTTCTCTTTAAAAAAAAAAGCATAGCCTAGTTTATAAAGCTTGGCTAGATAGGATGTCATAAGAATGAGTTGTCAATGCCCCTGGTGGATGAATTTGTTAACGCTTTATACCAGGGGTTCTCAAACCTTTTTAGGCTGTGACCCCCAAAATAAACATATTTGAACTGGGGACCCCCACCCTCACAAGCGCTTGGAATTGTAGGTATAAAATTTTATGTGACTCGGTTCCGCAGATAAATATTGTGAAAATAGCAGATCTACATGCTCACAACGCCTCGCAACGCGAGGCGTTGTGAGCTTGTAGATCTGCTATTTTCACAATGTTCGCCTCTTGCTTATTTAATATTTAACACTATTCGAATACTTTGAGGTCGAATAATTCAAATACTAAAAATCACTATTCGTAAATGCCCTAGTATAGACTGGGCTGGACTGGAATGGACTGGCTCAAAAGACATAGGTGCAAGATATGTGACTGGACTGTGTGTGTGCGTGCGTGTGTGTGAGTGTTCATTATTCTGTGAACCACAGAGGAAGAGAAGAATGGCCAGCAGGAAGTAGATGGATTGCCAGCAGGAAGTGGATGGCTGGAGGAGGGGTCGTCATTGGGTGAGGAGAAGGAGGAGGAGGAGTTTACAGGTCAGGAGGAGGAGTCAGGTGTTAGTGGCCGCTGGCGGCTGGGTGCGGTTAGGACACGAGGAAACGAGGAAGCGAGGAATGCAAAAGAGGAGAGGAATGAGAAGAAGAGGGGAAAGGAAAAGAAGATAAAGAGAGATTAGTTTTGTGATGACATCATGGCATGCTTTCACTCAGAGCTTAGTCTTGCGTAGCCAGACGACTATTCCACAACCTCCGAAAATATATATATATATATATAGAGTCTGGAACGACTGCTCCCGAGCGACGAGTATCGGTAGTAGGCTAGTCACTGCTGCACGGAACTGAAGTAGCCTGGCGTTGCTCATACTAATTCCGGATATTAGTCTGGACTCGCGAGCAGAATATTCATTTCCAAGGTGCGGGTTAAAAAAATGGCTCTGGAGACGATTGGTCACCCAACTCTTTGGGGTGAGGAAATGAATTCAAAATTGAGCGGGGCCAGACCCATATCCACCAAGAGCAGGTTTTTTCTGCCCAGGTGGATTGGTCTGGTTCCAGGCTAGAACTGTAGTCCCATTGGAAACATAACAAAACACACTTGCACAGACAGTCATACAGAAATAACGCCCCAAAAAATATTGCTACAGACTGCATGACGGGAGCATTTGCAAATTGTGGGGGTCAACAGTCTGGCCACGCGAGACTACTCAAAGCTAGACAGATACCCAACCAGCCAATCGCAGGTCTGGCCCCGCCTACTCTGCCCCACCCATGCACTGAAACCCGAGAAGAGGACCCACATCTGTACACCCTCAGAGTTAGGGTTAGGGTTAGAAGCATTCAGATTAATGATTGAAGAGTATTTAATGAGAACCAGAATGGAGTGACGTATCACTTAAAAGGAAAATGTTGCAGATTTATGAAGCAAAATGTCCCTTTAAAAGGCTGTTATAGCGGCTCAAAGCAGCATGAAGGAGAAACCAGTTAGTCGTTACTGAAGAAGGAATGAGTTTAGAGGCGGTAAAGAGAACCGTACTTTAGGGTCGAAACAGCATTGGTCGATTTTTTTGTTTTTTTTACTCAATAGAATTTTATTGCCTTTTGAAAAGAATCATCTCTATTTACAACAAACATGTAAATCTTTTTTGCTGTAACAATCATAACAAAGCAACTCTAACAGTGTATACTTCTAGCTCTGCTATACTAGCCACGGTGGCCGGTTTGGACGCTGTGAGCATGCTAAAGCTAACGCCCTCAGCCGAAACAACAGACTACACACAGGAACACAGGACACCTCATATAAAATGCATTTCTCTTTTTCTTTTTGCATATAAACACTGGAAACTGGTCCTGTCATGTCGTATAGAAAGCCCTAACATAATATTTCAAAAATAGAGGAGATTTTCTTTTTCCTAAAGCTGCTATTACTGCATATTGGTCTTTCTTCCTACAAACAGCGCCCGCTACGTTTTTTTTTTGCTATTTCTTTGCAAAATACAAGTAAATTCTGACATTTCATAATACATTCCTGCTTTTATATATTTATTTCATATATATATATTTATATATATTTCAAGAAGCCACAAGTAAATACTATTTTCTTTGCAACAACACAAATAAAAAATAATAAGAAAAAAAGAAGCTTTACAGTAAAACATAAAACAAAAGAATGTCGTCAAGTGGAATGGATTTTCTTTTTCTCGTGTAACAAGTGGTTCTCAAACTTATTTTCTGGAGCAAGGCCCGATCACTGACATGGCCGTGTGCATTTTCAAGGCATTATTCTAACGATCAATCAAATCGATTGTGTTCCCCCTCGGATCAATGGAACTGAAAATAAATACCACAAATACCACACCAGCTCTATGTAACTCTCCTCTTCAGGCTGCTTGCTCAGGAGAGAAATGTAATCTTGGCTATCAGGTCAGAATCCGTGTCAGATCTTGTGTCTAAAGGTGAGTCTATGACCTGGCTTTGACACCATCTACCATAAATGTCTCAATAGAAGAGCAGGGAGACCAAATACAACCACCCCGATTGTAGACCCCAAGTTATATAGTATTAACATACTCTACCATACAGATTGGATGACATTTCAAGGTATTAATTAAAACAAAAAAGGTACATAGTGAGGCTTTAATATCGTAGAGAAGAATAGAACCGCACACTGTCTTAATGTTCCCCAAATAATTGTATTAACCAAGTGGTATAAAACACAACGTTTCGGCCTCTCCGGCCGTCGTCAGGTGTATATGAGACCAGAAATCTCTAAAAGGGCTTTTTGATGAAAATATTGAAAATAGCAGACCTCCAAGCTCACAACGTGTCGCAGTCGGCTATTTTCGGAGCTTGATGCCACACCGAACTAAACATAAACAAGTCAATACTGGAGATGTGGCGTAACGGCATGGATGTCTACACAGAGAGGGCAATTCCTTCAACACAAGAGGCTGCATTCAAGTTCAGGAGAGTTTAGACAAGGCGATTCTCTCGAATGCTGCCTTCAGGCATGGCATGGAAAGGCAGATATGGCAATTGCCTTTTTTCACCATTGTAAAAACTGCATTCATGGTCTGGAGAGGGCACTTTTTACAGACGGCTAAACGGGCACGTGCCTGACTGAGACAGTGTGTGGTTCGATTCTTCTCTTCAGTTTCCCATTTTTGATCCAGTAACCGTCGCAATATTGTGGACGTGCGTGTATCTCCTGACCGCTTTTATATTCTATCATCATTGCAATCCGAAGCGTTTAGCAGCTAATCAGCTTGGGGACCCCACTTGCAACATGACCACGGCCCACCAGGCGGGCCCCGGCCCCGCAGCTTGAGAACCACTCCGTTTACATTTAAAATGCATTCACACAAACACTGTCCTCCTGGGTGGAGGGTCACAGGTCACCGTGGTCCAGTTAAAGACTGCAGCTTTATAATATAATAAAACACTTTATTCATTTCATTTCATCATCTGAGGTTTGTCGTTTGTAAGTTTTCACTTTTTTTCTTCAACATGTCTGCCCTCCTGGCCGAGGCAGAGGAGATGAACTATGCTTGTTTTTCTTTTTAGCGCTCAGTGCAAAATAAGATTTGTGCCGTAGACTCTCTCTCTCTCTCTCTCTCTCTCTCTCTCTCTCTCTCTCTCTTAAAAAGGAGGCTAAATCTGACAGAGGTGAAGAACAGTGGTGGTGCTATGGCTTCTCTATCAGACTAGTCTTGTGTATGCAGCCAGACAACTATTCCACATTCTCCGAATGCTATTATAGAGTCTGGAACTACACCTCCCCGAAATCCGAGTAACAGAAGCTGGCTTTTCCGATCATTCTGCTTAGCAGCAAGCTATATACCGATGTCTCAGGTTCACATTGGCACAAATCTGCCCAGATCATGCATGTCATGCATGTCTTCTTCTTATTTTTTTAGTTTTTTACTCTCAAAAAAGCATCTGCAATGCAGTGCATTTGAAACTACATTGCAGTGCACATCATGGGGTGATCACTGCTTGCCTCCTGTGAATTGTTTTATTTTAATTTTTGTTTATTTTATTTTTATTTTGTTGCTGAGTGAGGTCAGCAGACAAAGTGAGATGAAAAAACCTGAGTGAAATATGCCAATGTCAACCAGAAACATCGGTATGCTATATTGTATATATACAATATATCGTATATAGTGGGGAGGAGGCTTCACATCCGCTTTATATTTTACTCATCAGAACTTCTGTTCTCCAGACTGTATGACGGACGCATTTGAAAACTGTACGAATTACAGGTTGTTACTTTGTGTAACATGTTTATTTTATTGTATTTTTGCATGGGGTAGGGTCGGTAGGTTCACGTGTTTCTTTAAAGTCATACTGTGTAAGCTTCATTGTTTGACCTCTGGTAACTACGTGGTCATTACACGGAATTACGAACTACGGTTGGTTTAGAACTGTGATTCCCAGTCTTATTGTGAAAAATAATATACTTGTTTAGTTGAAAACTTGACACAGTATGACATTTCTTTTTAAACACATCAAGTCCAGTTTGAAGTCAACAGGATGTCTTCCAGTGTTTAAAAAACACATTTAAAGTGTGAGTACAGTTTGATTAATGTTCTGAATCAACTCAATACTCATAAACACAATATTAATAAAACACGTGGTCTGAAGCAACGCATCCTAAACACGACAACTTCTCCAATTAAACAACCAATGCAAAAATGTTCAAACGTCATTATTAAGAAATTGAGCCGATGAACAATGAAGTTACTCAAACAAATACATCATCTATATGTGTGATTGACCTTTAGAGTCAAATCTCCGGTCCAGTGAAGCTGATAGAGAACCCATGTTTTCCAGTGTTCTCCCCCTGTGTCATATCTGTCTGGCTCCAGTCCAGTCTGAAACAGGTCTGAAACATGGACCTGGGAGCTGCCCTTCAGCTGGTCGGGTGTAGACACACCCCCTCCACGCCTGCCGTTAACACAAGTAGTCGGCTCCGGTCAGCCATTTTGGGTCAGCTCTGTTATGCTGGCGTTACAGCTGCACTCAGGACAGTTGATGTTGATGAATTGAATACATACAGTAGGACCACAATGAAAACAAGTCCCCCAATACTTTTTTTGTGTTACCCTTTTAACCTTAAAGTCTGACCACATGCTTGTTTACATTTCTGACTAATATAAAGTATTCAATCAATCAATCAATCAAAGCGCCCTGTCAAACTGACTGACATGGTTCGAACCTATGACCGCTGAACGGCCTCTCTCAGGCCCTTTTTTGTGCAATTTCATCAGGTTTGTGATTTTTTAAAATATATATATATATCATTAATTTTTGTCAGTGTTACCTATCCGTTACTTAGTCATCTGGTTCATTACGTATTAAGGTTTTACCTCTTAGTAATTTAAGCCACTCGTATAAATAGTCATTTCTTAAAGAAATGTAATATTATATCTGATTTTTTTCTGATTGACTTTTAATTGTTTTTAGAGAAGTTTTGGGTCAACTTGAGGTGAGGGGGGAATATGTCCTTCCTGATGTGATTCCACGCCTTTTAAAAAGACATGGAATTAAGACCTCACAAAAAAAGTTACTTTTTGCAGGATTCAAATCTGCTACTTATGATCTTTGGGGTTTGTATTGTAAAGTACAACGGTGTGATGTCATCAAATTGTACTTTACAATACAAACCCCAAAATCAATCCTCCAGTTCTAGACAACACAGAAGGGGGGGAACTTGTTTTCTATTTCCACACAACTCCTCTAAGGCATATTAATGACATAGTTCAATATTGAAAATGGGTGGTCTTCCCCTTTAAGACGATCCAAATAGAGCCCCATAGTCTAGAAATCAGATTTGGGTTGCCGGTGTGAAGCCGATAAACGCGTGGCTCGAGGGCTTGGGGGGTTGTGAGGGTCAGGTCAGCAGGAAGGACAGAACGTTCCCTCCTCATCCTCACCTCTGGACAACGACTATGTCTATCACACACAGATCTCTCTGTCTCTGTTTGACTTCAGCTGTGTGTGGGAGTCAACCTGTCTGTTCTGCTTCCAGAATGAATACTGGAGTCTGTTGTGGTGAATGGTCTGTCTGTCTGTCTGTCTGTCTGTCCGTCTGTCTGAACCGCATATTTCATCTAAACAACAACATCCAGTTTGATAGGAACCGAACAGGCTTTAAAACCTCCCACTCGTGACGTTGTCGTCCTTCATGGTTTTTCAAGAAAACGAAAATAACAAAAAGAAGAAAACAAAAAGTCAACATGGCTGATTTCTCAAAAAATTCTGCAAACAAATAAATACGTCTTGGACAAAACATTGAAGCTGACATCGTCGTCTGAGGTGACTTGAAGGCGTAAGGAGGAACAGTGGTGGGGGCGGGGCAAACAAAAAGAACCAATCGGGTCTTCTTAAAGGGCCAGCTCGCTATTCATCATCAACATCGCGGCATGCAGAGCCGTGAAGTCCTCAGAACAGCGGCGCGGACTCGAGCAGGATCTGTTTGTGTGTTTGTGTTTTTGAGCTAAACGGCGGAAGCATTATTGTTACTCTGTTGTGGTCATTGAGACAGGAAGATCTTCCCATGTGTGGAAAAAACAAACTAAAAAACAACCACAGTGAAAAGGCAAACACAGGCTTCCCCCAAAACCAGATCTTTTTTGGACCAAATCCATCTCCGTTCCTTTCAATTCCAGTGGGAAACGAGGAAGACTGGGTGTAAAAATAAAAGGCTTTTGGGGGAACCTCAGAGAACAGAGAGTGGCCACACTAACCTCGGTCTGCGGTCAGCATCCTTTGGTAAGGATGGACGCGCAACTCATGTCTTCGAACTTTAGTGGCCACTGCACCTGCAATCACCACAATGTTACCAAATACACCAGAGGCAGGTGGGACAGGTGGGTGGGTGGGTGGGTTGGTAGGTAGGGAGGGAGGGAGGGAGGGAGGGAAGGAGGTGCACAGGTAAGGTAGGTTTGGGGAATAAGTAAGGCAAATAGGCAGGTAGCCTTGGATCAAGACTGCCTATTGTTGATTCTGACATTCGCGTATCAACACCAATCTTGGAAACTCCCCCAAAATGAGTGTGGAGTTACGTATTCAAGGCCCGTGCATCACCATAAATTTACAAATTCAAATGACTTTAGAGGAAAATATCTTATATAAGTTTGCAGAGGTGGGGCCCATGTAGTACCCACTTAGAGCCCACATGGGCTAGCCCAAGTGGGACCCATATGGATCCCGCGGACATTGCCCAATTGGGGCCCATACAGTTAGCCCACCTTGTTCCCATATGGGACCCATGCTGGCTGTCTTATCTGTAGATACACACATGTGAGAATCGATAAAAGTAAATATAATATATATACGGTCATTGATAAAATTTCAATGACCGTCTTGGTCCAAGACTAGTACAGTAGGTAGGTGCATAGGTAAGGTAGGTAAGGTACTGTGGGTAGGTGCATATAGGTAGGAAGGCATAGGTAAGTATATATCCTGTCTGAAATCATCACACAACAATTCTCCATTAACAGTCATAACTACAGTACACAAAGAAAAAAACACATCTACACAAAAAAAAGATATTCCAAAACAAAACAAAAGAATCAATCATTAGAAAATACATGTTAAGGCACAAAATCATTATACTCATTATAATCAGTTTATCATAACAAGGATAAGTTCCTTAGTAGCACGATGTAGGAATGAAATCTGTCTCATCACATGATAACAGACTTTTTTTTTTTACATGTCGAAGCTTTACTAGTCACATAAAGGGCGATTCGTGCTCGGTTGTGCGGCCGGTTGTCGCGCGACTGAAAGTAGACGATTTATAAGCTCATAGCGCATCGCGTCGCGTCCGTGACGTGTCGTTTACAGCTTACAGAGAACGGCTATTTTCGGTTACGCGCCGCCCACATGCAACCGAGTACAATCAGAGGATAAGTGCATCGTTGCCCGGTTGTTAAATATAATACTGCCGTCTCTCCGTACAACCACACTAGTGTACTGTACTTACTGTACTTACTGCACTTTAATACATATAATACTATAGTACTACTGTGCTGTCCATGTACCAACACTGTTACCTGTACATGTACACGCACAGTGCTATCAGTTACGTGATTAGTAAAGTTTCCACTCAAACAGTTGGTACCGTTTTCTTTTAAAACAAGTTTATGTGTGTTAATGTTTCTGTTGTACACTGCGTAAAGATACAGTGTGTGTGTGTGTGTGTGTGTGTGTGTGTGTGTGTGTGTGTGTGTGTGTGTGTGTGTGTGTCTCAGCACATGCGCATGTGTGCATGTATACGTGTGTGTGTGTGTGTGTGTGTGTGTGTGTGTGTGTGTGTGTGTGTGTGTGTGTGTGTGTGTGTGTGTGTGTTAACACTGGGATCGATGAGGGGTTCAGTTAGGCTCCGTCAAACCCGGTTAGCCTTTGGTGTGGAAAGCCATACCTACGAATAGAATAGAGGACCAGTTAGTGGAACGACCCGTCTGTCTGTCTGTAAATAAGTCTGTCTGTCTGTCTGTCAGTCTGTCTGTAGATGCGACAACAAGCTCTTCAGGCTTTCATGGTGTTTCACTTTAAAGATTGACCTGGTGTAAAATGATACCATTTCACACCAAGCACCAACTGACTACCCACTGAAGAGCCAATAGCAATCAGTCAGTCAGTGTTCCTGCCTGCCTGTCTTGTCTATCGAGGGTCCCGAGTATAGATGGGACGATACGTGATAATATCGTTTATCGTGATAAAAAACACAGATTTAATTTATGGTGATATCGTCCTCCGTCATGCACTGGGATCAATTCACCTTGTATTTGCCGAGTTGCATATCCTGTACAATTTGAACCCTCTATAATTGGTAAAAGGTACACTTACATAATATACATACTTGATACAGCCTTTTTTTCACTCTATCAAATGTCTTTGCCAAAAAAAATAGCCGATCTTCAAGCTCACAACGCGTCGCGTCGCAACGCAACGCGTTGTGAGCTTGTAGATCTGCTATTTTTTTGGAAAATGTTCCGCCCCAGGATAATGGATTTTGATTATCGTGATAATATCGTAAATCGCGATTTCTTTTGTCACAAGAATCGTGATATGAAATGTTCATATCGTCCCATCCCTATTCCCCAGTGGGTCTCTTTCATGAATACGGTCATGTTCGAGCCCCGTCCTGTCCAGTCCCGTCCCGTCCCGTCCCGTCCCGTCCCGTCCCGTCCCGTCCCGTCCCCCCTTCACCACCACCAAACGGACCACACCACGGGCCACAAGCTCAAAGTGATGCCCGTGGAACCCCAACGTTCCCCTCAGCGTTCCTCAGGTTAACACAGCCAACAGCCTGTATGTTTGGCAGGAGGCACACGCACATGAGCACGCACACGTACACACGCAGCTACCCAGGGTGCGAGTTGCAGCCAAGTCTAATCTGGTAACTGCATAGCTTAACCACTTGAGCCCTACGGATCTGTCATGTTCACTGATTGTGTGTTGTTTTTGCCACACGCTCATCCACATTGTTGCCGAATCCTCATCCATTTTCATGTCAAGTGTTCACTCATATTTTGCTGAACGTCCGTATTTTTGTATTTCTTGCTGAATGTGCACATAATATATTTTTGCCCAATGTTCATCCATATTTCAGCAGAATGTTGGCCTACTATGAAGAGGCCAGAACAGGGACGCTATAGGGTTCATGTGGTTAAGCCTTGGCAGAGAGAGAGAGAGAGAGAGAGAGAGAGAGAGTTGACGGAGTCTCCCAGGGCTCAGCACTAGACATCTTCATCAAAAACATATTGGCGGAAAATAGCCAACGCACTAGCTAACGTCTGCGGGTCTGCGGAGAACGCGTGTGCTGTTTTCCACGGATGCTAGCCGCAGAATAGGGATGCTAGGATTGAAGTGCATGAAGGGAAATGTCATTATGGATGGAAGATCAAAAAGATTCAATATTCTCTCTCTCTCTCTCTCTCTCTCTCTCTCTCTCTCTCTCTCTCTCTCTCTCTCTCTCTCTCTCTCTCTCTCTCTCTCTCTCTCTCTCCCCTTTGGTCTGGCCAATCATCTCCCGGTGAAGCACGGTCCATTCTCCTTCCGATGTCTGAACCTTTCTTGGGAAAGGAGGAGGGGATACCGGTATAACTACAGAACTAGTTGATATAGAACTACAGATCGACTTCATTCCCAACTTCCAGGACATTCGATGTTCGTTCTCAGAACATTTGCACCTCCTCCAGATTTCATGATGGCTCCTGACTCTCTCAAGTATAGTTCGGAAAGCCTGTCGGAAAAACACCCCAGACATCGGGAAGGAGTATGTATTGCGCTTAAGAGAGAGAGGGAGGGGGCGCAGTCAGATGAATGTGGGGGGGAGGAGCATGGGGTTTGGCAGAGGCGGGGCTTCACCCTGAGCCAGAGGCGTCAATTGGGTATGGCAAGGTATGGCAGCTGCCATACCTTGGCTACAGGGTGGGGGGGGGGAAAAAATACATCTTAAAATAAATTCATCATGCCTGTTGCTAAGGTATGGTAACATGACTGGTCGTGCGCGTGCAAGACACCAGTCGTGTTGCCATACCTTAGCTTTTGCTGAACTGACGCCACTGGCGCTCGTTGTTATTATTAATATTTTGTTTCTCTCCTCTCCACTAGGAGGCGTGCCTGAGCAGCAGTGTGGGGGCGGGGCTCCACTGGGCGTGGTGGTGGTGGGGGCCGGCGCTGGACGGGCACTCGCAGGGGCAGGGCCCGTGGTGCTGGGGGGCGTGCTTACCTAGCACCGCGCCGCTGGAGTCCATGGGCGCGTACTCCAGGATGGAGGCGGGCGCCAGCGCGTACGCCGTCGGGTAGTCGTAGGGCGACGCCGTGGCGTAGATGAGGCCCGCGGGCGCCTCGGGACCCCCGGCCTGCTGGAGCTGCAGGGTGCCCGGGTGGCCCCCCACCCCTGGGTGGCCCCCTGGCATCACCGTCTGCAGTGGGGGAACAAGAAAGAGATGACAAAGGTCATTATGTGTCAGGTCGCACTTTGTCATTTTCTTCGGAAAGTGACGAAAATTACCACAGGAGAATGTGACGCAAATTACAAAACATGGCTATGGTTTGAGTAAAAGTACAAAGTTATTGGCATCAAAATTTACTTAAAGTACTCATTACACACACATTTCAAGTCTTCAAATTAATACAAATCTTTTGAAAATAGCAGATCTTCAAGCTCACAATGCGTCTCATCGCAAGCGTATTGAGCTTGTAGATCGGCTATTTTCAAATGTCCAAAATGTATAAAAGGCTGAAGTGGTAATGTACCGTATGTTTTGTAATAAAAATGTAAATCTACAAGTAACTAGTAACTAAAGTTTTGAAATAATTGTAGTGGAGTAAAAAAGTACAATATTTGCCTCTGAGATGTAGTGGAGTAGAAGCAAAAGTATTGGAAATTAGAAATACTTAAAGTGGGCGTGACACGGCCAAAACAGCTAATTATGGCTATCAAATTAGCCAATTTTTTTAATGATGTCATGTACCCCCATGTTAAATTACCCAATCAAATTAATTTATTGTAGTTACTGTACTGAAAGTAGTACTTTCTGTACAGTAACTGAATTAAATTAATTTGATTGGGTAATATGACGGGAGGGGGC
>NC_137833.1:5625260-5647760 GCF_963921795.1 Nannobrachium achirus | reverse complement strand
CCGGTACAGTGCTTAAGTAAATGTACTTACAGTACTTACTTTCCACCACTGCATACACACACACACACACACACACACACACACACACACACACACACACACACACACACACACACACACACACACACACACACACACACACACAAACAAATCGAATGACTCTTACATGTACATAATGTACTTGTTGGTTCGATTGTGAAAGAGTGACTAAAATAACTCAGATCCTTCCCCTACACACACACACACACACACACACACACACACACACACACACACACACACACACACACACACACACACACACACACACACACACAGGAAGCAGGCAGACAGCGCATGGGTTCAGCATCCTGTCCTCCACATGTTCTGACTTCCTGCCGGCTTCCTATTGGCCGGCTGATGGCAAGGAGGAAACGAGAGTGGAGGAAGTTTTCCTCGGCAGAAAAAAAAAAGAATAATAATAAAAATAAAACCCTCGAAGTTTCTCCCTTCTGCAGCCTGCCTGACCGCATGTGTCACAGAGTAACTCTGCCCGAAGCTTAGCTCAGCTCCATAGCATTAGTGGAGTTCTCCCTAACGCTATGTTCCTCTACCTCCGAAAATAACAAAAACTGTTTCGCCCCTCACCAAACCAAAGGTATCAGTGGACAGTTGAAAGCTTTCTCTACTTAGTGGACGCGGTCTGAGCCCCCCACCACACGATTAAAATACATTTCTAGGGCAAAATGAAAAATAGTCCACCTGACGGAGACACTCTTCCTGGTTGAAGACTGTTTTTACGAAACAGCGCTTCCAACGTCGCAGAGCTCAATAACACCCAACGAGACCAATGCTCTGCTAATGCGGTGCATTTCGGTCCTCTGACCTGTGCGGCAGAAGCGAGCTGGCGCTGTGATGGCGACGACAAATAGTAAAAAACAAGAAGAAATGGAGTCTCCATTCGTATAGAGGGTATCTGCACTGCACATTTCTAAAGTGACAATTTAAGGACTTTTTAATACCTCTAAAATGACAAATTAAACATTGTCCAAATTGTCAAATATTAGAGGCCGAAATTGTGAAAATATGCCGATCTACATGCTCACAACGCCTCGTAACGTGAATGCTATTTTCACAATAGAACAGTGTTATATAAAATGTAATGCCTCAACTCTTAGTGCTCGTCAGGGGGGGGGGGGGGTCCCCAGTTCAACTATGATTATTTTGGGGGTCACGGCCTGAAAAGGTTGAGAATCACTCACTGTCTTAGATATAAGCGATCAAGACCGCTGGCACAAACATGTCGGTCTAAAATTGTATTGATATCTGCCAACCAGCGCTGCCCGGGGAAACAAAATTACGCCTGTCACAACGTGTGACAATTTGTGACACGTTGTGACAATAAACTTTTACGAAATCCTTCCATGCAACTCGATAAGCTGCTTTAAAAGCTAGCTCACCCTGTCTAGCCGACTGTCTCCTCAATGGCTGTTGTCCGTTGGGATGTGTGAGTCTAGCATGGAAGTATTCTGTCGCTTTTCCTTTGCGTTGTCTACAAGTGATGCCTTTTCCTTTGGGTTGTCTACAAGTGATGCCTTTTCCTTTGGGTTGTCTACAAGTGATGCCTTTTCCTTTGGGTTGTCTACAAGTGATGCCCTTTCCTTTGGGTTGTCTACAAGTGATGCCTTTTCCTTTGGGTTGTCTACAAGTGATGCCTTTTCCTTTGGGTTGTCTACAAGTGATGCCTTTTCCTTTGCGTTGTCTACAAGTGATGCCTTTTCCTTTGGGTTGTCTACAAGTGATGCCTTTTCCTTTGGGTTGTCTACAAGTGATGCTTTTCCTTTGGGTTGTCTACAAGTGATGCCTTTTCCTTTGGGTTGTCTACAAGTGATGCCTTTTCCTTTGGGTTGTCTACAAGTGATGCCTTTTCCTTTGGGTTGTCTACAAGTGATGCTTTTCCTTTGGGTTGTCTAAGTGACGCGGCAGCTTTGATGGCATCATAGAGTCCTTTGACAACACTGTCAAATTAAAATGTCTTTGTTTATACATTATCTTTGCTAGTAGTGCTGTCAATAGAATCTTTCTGTCTGTGTCTCATTGTGTGTGATGTTATGACGTCATCAAACGATAAAGTCGACTTCAACTCAACTTTTTACTGAGTCGAGTCGACTTGTAGCAGCAGTAATGTTTGCCTGATGTTGGTTGGCGATGTGCTGGATAAGATCCTGTCTGTCTGTCTGTCTCTGTCTGTCTGTCTGTCTGTCTGTCTGTCTGTCTGTCTGTCTGTCTGTCTCAGTTCATTTGAACTCAGATGAACTCAGATGAACTCACTTTAGTTTCCTCAACTGGAACGATGCATGTATGTGACATGATTTGATTTCATGATCCATAAAGACAATCAATCACAGCATAACCTCTAACACACACACACACACACACACACACACACACACACACACACACACACACACACACACACACACACACACACACACACACACACACACACCGAACTCAGTGACATGTCGACATCCTTCTTCCATCACATGACTAATGCCCTTTCACAGCTTCAGTCCTGCCATGACATCATACCACACACACGCACGCACGCACGCACGCACTCACGCACACACACACACACACACACACACACACACACACACACACACACACACACACACACACACACACAGTTATTTTCCCAAATCAGAACATGCCAGTGTCTGTAACTGCATGACATCAGTGACCCCACAAACTATACTGTCTGTCTGATTGAAGTGAAAAATGTGTTTTTACCCGAAAATCTAAAACTTTTCACATAATCAATTAACTCTTTTAATCGATCGAACCGCCGATCCCACCAATATGCCCATAAAAGGGAACAAGGACTGAGAGACAGGTACTGACACGCACGCACGCATGTCTGGGGTCTCACGGGCCGTCACGGCACACATTTGGTTCTACAGACTCCATATATGGTCATAAAAGGGATTGTAGGGCCTTTAGGGCGAGGTTGCTTTTCGCCCTTAGGCGTCTCACTGGTATTATTTAGACTCACGGCGGGAACGAGCAGCTTGTTGACTTCCTCCACGGCACGCTTCAGCTTGATCTCCGCGCGGTTCTGAGCGTCTTCCACCGTTATCAGGACATGGAGGTCCTCGTTGAGATGCTCCCAGTTGGGTTTACCTCTGTTCTGCTCCTCCTGGGGGGGGGGGGGGGGGGGGGGAGAGAGAGAGAGAGAGAGAGAGAGAGAGAGAGAAAGATAGAGAGAGGGAGGAGAGGAGGGAGAGGGAGGAGAGGAGGGAGAGGGAGGAGAGGAGGGAGAGGGAGATGCTTTATTATCTTGGATCATCACAAAACAAATATATCATTGCTGTTGAGCAGTGATCACACTACAGCGTACACATCAAAAGTAGCAGATCTACAAGCTCGACAGCGACAAGTTTCGTGCTTGTAGATCTGCTACTTTTGATGCTTTTGAATTTGAATTGTGAAAAGTAACCTTTTAGTTGCCCACACTAGTGAAAACAGCAGATCTACAAGCTTTTTTTTAATGATGTATGATTTATGTTGTATTTATTTTTATTTTTGGACCTTTTTTCTATTTACATTTTTTACTATATTTAATAAATACTCTTTGCTTTTGTTTTTCTTCACAGAATCAACTGTTTTATGGTAATGGATTACATATAAATAACAGTGTTTAAACCAAAGTGCTGTACACTCAGAACCCAAAAACATAAATAAAAAATACACGATACAAGAGCTTTCGAACGCCACGGTACAAGTGAGTTTTCAAACTTAATTTAAACACAGACAGGGGGTTGAGATGCTTTAACATGGGGTGGAAGCTCCTTCCACAGTTTGGGCTCTACAGTGGAAAATGTCTCTCCCAGATCTTCAGCTTTGTTGGTGGGACTGAAGTGACTGCTCAGTAGACGGTAGAAGCTCCGATATATACAATGGTGCAACCCATTTAAAGACTTAAAAGCAATTAAAACATTAAAATCTCTGAATCCTGTAACGAACAGGGAGCCGGTGTAGGGAGGCAAGAATCGGGGGAGATGTGATCATACTTCAGTCCCCCTGTTAAGAGGCGAGTGGACGCGTTTCCGACAAACTGTAGCCGTGACAAACAGGCTTGGCTTACGCCAACATAAAGTGCATTACAGTAGTCAAGTAGGGCTGCTATGCCCTATACTGCCTCAGAACACAGGCTGAGTTCTGAGTTCTAGAATCCCGGACCACTCAATCATTCTGCCTCGATCTCTGCTGTTTATTCCCCTGGGTCCGCCACATGCTTTCACACTCGTTTTGGAGATTTCACAGTTTCTGGCGTCAGGCGCAGTGGACAGAAGAGCGTACTGTCTCTCTCCACGCACTAACTGCCACCTGGTTGTATTTCTTGAAATAAATATTTATATCGAATGAAAATCCAATATGTAAATATTGAATCGAGCAACTGATTGCTGTCTGGTGTGCACGCTGGGCCCCTTGATTCAGCCCGGGAAAAAGAGTTGGAGAGGCCCTCATTGCGTGCTATAGAGAGAGATCTCTCTCTATAGCGCTGCTGCTACAAGCCAGTGGGCCAATTACTGTACATGAGTTATATTTCGTCGTTGTTGGGTGGAAACCTTGTAAGTTCAAAACCGTTTGTTTTGTATTTATCATTTTAAAAATGATTTAAACGAGTGAAAACAGAAGATCTACAAGCACACAATGCCTCGCGGTGCGAGGCGTTGAGTGCTTGTAGATCTGCTGTTTTCACTACTTTTGTGCAACGACCTTATATGATGAAGCAGAGCTTTGCTTTGCGAAAAAAATGTATACATTTGAAACTTGGAGATAGGAGGTTTCTGCCCGACAGTGACGATTTACTTTGTTGGCCTCCAAGCCCCCAAAATGGAACGAAGGCCGACATTTTATTTTTATTTTTTTTCCTAATGGCCGGGAATGAACCGGCCGTTCGGGAGTTGTCCCGCTTTTCCCAATGGCCAGCACGTCCCTGGTGCACACAGAAGCCAGAGTAAGAAGCGTTTTAGCGTCAAATAGCCCTTTAGGTTGGCAGGGGGAAGAATCTCACATGGATCATAATCGTCTCTATCGCAGGGGTCTTCAACAGGGGGTCCGCGACCCCTAGGGGTCCGCGGAGGTACTGCAGGGGGTCCGCGAAATTATTGGAAAAAAATGTTTTTTTTTTTTTTTTTTTTTTTCATTTTTCACATTTATGTTAAAAAATAAATCATGATTCTATCCATTTTGAATAGCTTGAATACATGATTACTATGCAATTGACAGATTGTTGATATTATTGACATTGGTTCTCAGTTAATAAGTAGTATGTTTAGAAATGGTAGTGGTACGGCCCACCCTGCTCGCTGTAACTTGTACATGTTTAAAATAAAAAAAATATGTCGTAGCCCCGACCCCCCCACCCTCGAGGTGGTAGGGGGTCCCTGCTCCATCTCCCCATCAGTTTGGGGGTCCCCGGCCTGAAAACGTTGAAGACCCCTGTCTATCGGGTGGAAAACTCATATGTCCAAAGCAGTATCAAAAGTAGCAGATCGACATGCTAAAATCGAGCTATACTCGCTATGATGGAGTCTTTGGGACTGAGATAAATCACGGATCAAATTTGATCCGCTATAACACCAAAAGCGTCACCAGGTTTCAAACACATTGCAAGGGTTAAAAAGAAAAACAGGCGGCCGCCCGCTGGCCTACTGGTCCAGGTGCATGGCACATAGGCATTGGTGCCTGACGGCGTCGCCAGTTCGATTCCCGATACGGACGACCTTTGCCGCATGTCACTCCCCATCTCTCCCCCCCTTTCCTGTCAGTCTACTGTCGTATCAATAAAGGCATAAAAGCCCCCTAAAAAAAATCAGATAATCAACTTTCACTTTTAGACCGGTTATAACCCGGTAAAAATAAATGCTCAGTGGGTTTGGAAGCCAGGGACGTGCTGGCCATTGGGAAAAGCGGGACAACTCCCGAACGGCCGGTTCATTCCCGGCCGGTCCAGACCGGCCATTAGGAAAAAATTAAAAATAAAATGTCGGCCTTCGTTCCATTTTGGGGGCTGGGCGGCCAACAAAGTAAATCGTCACTGTCGGACAGAAACGTTGTATCTCCAAGTTTGAAATGTATAGATTTTTTCGCAAAGCAAAGCCCTGCTTCATCATACAAGGCTGTTGCACAAAAGGCGTTGTGCGTTGTGCGTTGTGTGCGTTGTGTGCGTTGTTTAAATCATTTTTAAAATGATAAATACAAAACAAACGGTTTTGGACATACCGGTACAAGGTTTCCACCCGACAACGACGAAATATAACTCATGTACAATAATTGGCCCACTGGCTTGTCACATGTCATGATCTGAAATGGCAAATCTTTGAGTAGCAGCAGCGCTGTGGAGAGAGATCTCTCTCTATAGCGCGCAATGAGGGCCTCTCCAACTCTTTTTCCCAGGCTGAATCAGGGGCCCATCACGTCCCTGTTGGAAGCTGTGGAATAGAAGGTTCTATAAATGTGTATTGTATTGTTGTTATTGTTACCGTGGACTACACTCACTGTCACTGCCAGCATCTGTATCATAATGTGATGGTAAACACCTCGATGTGACACATGTCAATCAATCACAGGGGGGAAAACAACAGGCCACATCTGTGTGTGCGTGTGTGAACGCGAGCACGTGTGTGCATGCATGTGATGTGTGTGTGTGTGTTTTTTTTTTTTTTTTTTTGCTGCTGCTGCTAACGACGTTAGCCACCTGCCTTGCTAACACTGAGATCTGATCTGGACTGCACAGCAAGACCTCTACTGGAAACAGATGGAGAGAGAGAGAGAGAGAGAGAGAGAGAGAGAGAGAGAGAGATGGGAGGATTGGAAGAAGGACTGTCCTGTAGCTGAGAGTTCAGAGATCAGATAACGTCAACAGTCAACACACCCGTGCGCGCTTGTGCGCGACACACACACACACACACACACACACACACACACACACACACACACACACACACACACACACACACACACAGACCTACATCATCTTCCTACACACGTGCACTCACAGCTGGAGGTCTATTTTGCCCCTAACACAAAGGTGTGTGTGTGTGTGTGTGTGTGTGTGTGTGTGTGTGTGTGTGTGTGTGTGTGTGTGTGTTTCTTTAAAAAGTGAACATCTCTTCTTGTCTCTCCTCTCTTCAGGGTCAAACCTCACAGGGTTACATGTCACACACTAGACCACACACACACACACACACACACACACACACACACACACACACACACACACACACACACACAGGGGTAGAGCCCCCTGGTAGAGCGGCCGAATGGGAACCGCGAGGTCCCCTTTGTACAGTATGTGTGAATGTAATGCACAATCTACCGTATGTGAAGAGCCTAGGATAAACACTGTCATCTCTGCTCACAACCTATCCTATCACTGCTACAGTATGCAGATGACAATCAACTGTTTTTGTCCTTCCCCCCTTCTGGATGTCCCACCACCTCAAGCTGAATGAAGATGGAGCGTCTCTTCTTCCCAGCTCTTGCCCCATGCAAGATCTCACTGTTTCCTTAGACAACACACTGGTGACTTTGGTTCCAACAGCTAAGAACCTTGGTGTGGTCCTGGACAGCCAGCTCTCATTAAAGAGGATTCACTGCGGGCCCCACACGAATGTTCTTCATAGGGGGAGGGGGTTTAACCCATTTAGACTGGGAACGCATTATTACGCATTATTTTGTGCTTTAAGTATTGAAAAATAGCAGATCTACAAGCTCACAGCGCGGCACTCTGAAGATTTGCTGTTTTTGAAAAATCATGAAAATTAGTTCTTTTGAAAAACCTGTTTCTTTGTCAATGGTGCTCAAACCTTTTCATGTGAAGGACCCCCAAAATGATATGTATTTGGCCACGGACCCCCATCTGAAAATATTTAATTCCAGGGTTCCCCCAGAAGCAAAACTGTTGGCTTAAAAAAAATCATATAGGCCTATTCAAAGATTTGCACAGATTTTCACGACTTTTCAAAAATAGCAGATCTGCAAGCTCGCAGCGCGGCACCAAGCTTGTATATCTGCTATTTTTCAATAGCTAAAGTATAAAATAATGAAGGCCTCCACCTTGGGCCCTAGTAACTCAGTCCCACTCCCCCCCCCCCCCCCCCTTGTGACGCCCCTGTATGGATCACATGCAGGAGGTGTCATTTGTCAACAACACCCTTGCTACAAAACCCAGGGCAAAAGTCCACTCGTCCGAGACAATTTGCACTCCTGGCCCCCAAACTGTGGAATAAACTCCCTGTCGCACTTAGAACTACAGACTAACTCCCTAGCTTCCATTAGAACTACAGACTCACTCCCTAGCTTCCATTAGAACTACAGACTCACTCCCTAGCTTCCATTAGAACTACAGACTCACTCCCTAGCTTCCATTAGAACTACAGACTCACTCCCTAGCTTCCATTAGAACTACAGACTCACTCCCTAGCTTCCATTAGAACTACAGACTCACTCCCTAGCTTCCATTAGAACTACAGACTCACTCCCTAGCTTCCATTAGAACTACAGACTCACTCCCTAGCTTCCATTAGAACTACAGACTCACTCCCTAGCTTCCATTAGAACTACAGACTCACTCCCTAGCTTCCACCGTGGACTGAAGACTCACCTCTTCAGACTCCACCTAAACCCATAGCACTACTGTAACACCCCCCTTCCCTCGATGACCACACATGAAGCTAGATAACATTTTTAGGTTTTAGAAGTTTTTTACTGATTAGATGCGTGGTCTACCTATGTTATTGTTTTTCTAGATTGATATTCCTATGCATTTGTTATATTGTTGTTAATGAACTGACATATTATCTTGCTTATTATAGTGATGTGTATTACCTGCTTATTGTAAGTCGCTTTGGATTAAAAGTGTTTGCTGAATGCCTAAACTGTAAACTGAAGAGCTGTGAACAAAGGCTCCCGGATGTTTTAGATACAGGGATGTTTTGATTATGAGATCAGGTTCACGAGTGAAAGCACCCAGAGAGAATGCGGCAAAACACAGGCCCTACATTGACTCGAATTAGAATTATAGGTACTGGAAAGAACATGCTGGACAGACATAGGGTTGGGTATCGTCTGCAATACTTTTAATGGTATCGATTGCATGACGTCGATACTATCGGGTATCGGTTCACGTAAAAACGAACAATACCTCGTTTCGATACTTTGGAACGCACCCCTGGCCGGTCGCATCTGTAACAGTTGGGCTACTGAGAGTTTAATGACTGCTTTCGTAGGCTACACTCGTTACTGTGGAAAATAGTCGACAATAGCCTACAATGTTTATTATTATGATGATTATCCAACGTCTATACTCTCCGCTCCGCCACGCTGTGTGATCATCATCATCACCTCTATAAAAAGTATCGATAATGGTATCGAAAAGGGTATCGTATCGATTCCCATGTATCGAAAAAGGTATCGTATCGATTCAAAAGTGAACGATACCCATCTCTAGACAGACATTATGGAGTATCAAGACATATAGCGATGGAGAGCTACGCTACCCTTCATTGAGTGTTGAAGGTGAGATGTTTGTGGATAGCAAGCGGTGTTAGATATAGAAAGCCTTTTACAGTATGTCTGTAACTCTGAGAGTGTGCACATTTGAACCAAATGGACCCCGGGTTAAGGGTAATGGGGTTATGGGGGTCTCGCTCTGGGAACCACTGCTAACTACGTTTAATCCTGAGTAGCAAGTTGAAGAATTAGCAGAATTGATCATGCTGCGGTTATGTGTGTGTGTGTGTGTGTGTGTGTGTGTGTGTGTGTGTGTGTGTGTGTGTGTGTGTGCGTGACTGCGTGTGTGTGGATGTGCGTCTATGTGCGTGTGTACATGTACGTGTGTGTGTGTGTGTGCGTGTGTGTGTGTGTGTGTGTGTGTGGGTGTGTGTGTGTGTGTATGTGTGTGTGTGTGTGTGTGTGTGTGTGTGTGCGTGTCAATGTTGTTTTTTGAAATTTTGATTTCGTTTTAGTCATAGTCTTTTGAATAAAATGTAATTTAGTTTCAGTCAAACACTGGTGCGTGTGTGTCTGTGTGTCTGTGTGTGTGTGTGTGTGTGTGTGTGTGTGTGTGTGTGTGTGTGTGTGTGTGTGTGTGTGTGTGTGTGTGTGTGTGCGTGTGCGTGTGTGTTTACCTTCTTCTTGTCTCTCATGGATCCTTTTCCTCTCACCATGATCTTACATCCTGTCTCCGCTTCCAGCTGTTTGGCTGTGAGACCCCTGGGTCCTAAGATCCGCCCTACGAAGTTAAACTACACACACACACACACACACACACACACACACACACACACACACACACACACACACACACACACACACACACACACACAAAGTTGGTAACGTTTCATCACATGGTAAACTCATTTTATAGTAACTAAATAATTGGGGCGAATCCGATACTTCCGTGACCACAAGAGTTGCCATATTGTAACCATTTTAGAAAAGCAATATAGTTGGGTCGAAAATGGCAGTTCCGTGACCGTGGAGAGCAAAGGTCCGTTTCTCAATGGATTTGTCATCTAGGAGGGTTATTAAACACATTTGGTCGGGGTGTATTTTTTTAAATGGCGGGGAAAATGTTTGACAGCTAGGGTAATTTTCGGTCTCATTCACTTATACTACACTATAAAGGAAAAAATGACTCCCAAAAAATCTTTTTTAAGTGGGATGTGAGGGGTCAAACTAGGGGTTTTTAATTATTCTGAATCCATTGCAAGCATTTGTTTTGCATGGAAAACATTCCTTGGGCTAAAAACTGACCCCAAAAGACTGTGAAAATTGATGACTCATCACTAAACCATAGTTTTGTTGGCCGGTTTTTAACCCAAGGAATGTTTTTCATGCAAAGCTTGCAATGGATTCAGAATAATTAAAAAGCCCTATTTTGACCCCTCACATCCCACTTAAAGCAGATTTTTGGGGAGTATTTTTTTTCCTTTATAGTATAGTATAAAAAATACACCCCGACCAAATTTGTTTAATAACCCTCCTAGATGACAAATCCATTGAGAAACGGACCTTTGCTCTCATGGTCACGGAAGTGCCATAAACGACCCAGCTAAAAGGGTTTCATTTTGACTCTTGTCTCAAGGTTCAAACCCTGCCTTGCTGAAAGGCTCAGTGTGTCAGTTAATGAGTGAGGGGGTGCGGGGAGGGAGATCAGCCGGGGAATCGGAGCAGCAGGAGCAGCATTGCAGTCGCTGTACCACACTGTTGTGAAGAAGAAAAAAAAAAGAGTTGAGCCAGAAGGCAAAGCTCTCTGTCTACCGAGCAACCTTCGTTCCTGCTCTCACCTATGGTAATGAAGTATGGGTCATGACCCAAAGTATAAGGTCGCGGATACAAGCGGACGAAATGAGTTTTCTCAGATGGGGTGGCTGGTATCTCCCTTAGAGGTAGGGTGAGAAGAACCGCTGCTCCTTCACTTGGAAAGGAGTCAGCTTAGGCGGTTCGGGCATCTAGTTACGGATGCCTCCCGAGCGCCTTCCTATAGGAAGGTCCTCGATGCGCGTCCCACTGGGAGGAGACCCCGTGGTGCGTGCGTGCGTGCGTGCGTGCGTGCGTACGTGTGTGTGTGTGTTCACACGTGAATTAACCTTCATTAGGAGAGCAATGATCATTAACAAAACATGACCCCCTACCCAACCAGCCACCCACCCACACACACACACACACACACACACACACACACACACACACACACACACACACACACACACACACACACACACACACACACACACACACACACACACATGCACGCGTTTATAAAGTTCAAGTTGTCTGAGGGTCTGTGTGCACAACTGTCCATATCATCCCGTTTAGTGCTAATGCTTTAATTTTAAATGCGTTTAATGCTAATAAATGTGTTTATTCTAGACTCGCTACGAGTTAGAATAAAATACATAGCAAACAATCATTATACTAAAAGAAACAAAATTATCCAACCAAACAAATGTTAAACCAGGGGAACCCTTTTGGAGGGTAAAGCGATTTTTTTTCATAACCCTTTTTTTCTTCACCCGGTGTCAATTACGTAATGTAATCCTGGGCGCTACACTCCCTCTGCCAACCTGGGGAGAGCAACGGACTGACCATGCTTCCTTATATGCATGAGGAGTCCAAGCCGCTTCTTATCACCTCAACAGTCCCTTTCCCCTCCATCAGGGGCTGGCCAGGGGGAGGCAGTATAGAGGGTATGCACGTCCACTGGGACCCACCCCCCTAATCTAGACTGAGTGGCATGCAGGCTGATGGAGCATTGAAGTTTAGAAGTGCTAGTTGCAAATCACTCAACGGCCCTGCATACCACCTGTTTCTAAATTGCACATAATGCAGGAGGCAGCAGGATGTTGTGTTGTTGAAAACGAGTGCTTCCAAACTCTGACACTTGGAAAAATAATCACTTGCACAGAATGTCTTGACAGAAAGTAGCTCATAACATGTCTATGGTTGATTTTTATGAAACAAAAACACTGCAGATAAAAAGAGGATAATTCAAGCTTTCAGTACAGCCGCAATGTTGGTGAGTTAACTTTGTTTAATACAATCAGATAGGACTTTTATGTATGGGCTGTCAATGGCAGAAATTAGTTTATTACCACTCAGTAGGCGTGTTCCCACATAACTTCCAGTAACAGTGATGTCACGCGCATACCCTCTATAGAGACCAGGATTACGGCATGTTTTTTGTGAGGGTATCTGAAATGTAAGTTATTAATGTTAAATAAATATGGATTATGGATAAAATCCATAACCAAAATAAGAGACACGAGCCAAAGGACAGTCCATAGATTGCTGTATTTTGAGAGGAGTCAGACAGAGGAGACAAACAGTGAGCGTACCATAGCGGCAGCTTTCTAATTCTCTCTCTCCTCCAAGATGGAGGAGAACAGTATATAAAGAGTACAGTTTATGACAGTAAGAATCGTGGGACTTATTGATTCGTTCCCATATCATAACAAGGAAGTAACAGGAAGAAAGGGACACGTATGTTGGTAATTTTCCACAGACATACAGTATATCATGATTTCGTAGCCAGGGCAACCAAAGTTACTATGACCTGTAATCTATTTAGCCTGAACCTACAGTATCCGACCAAAATGTGGTCTCTATACAGTAAGTTCAGTTCATATTATTTATATTATATGGTCATATGAGCGTCATACACAAACCAGAATTATGTATCATAATTCTTATCTTATCAGTATCTACCCTAGGAGATACAGGGAGAACATGCAAACGAAAAGGGTATTGAATCCCAGGCTCGCACACGCACGCACGCACGCACGCACGCACACATGCACGCGCACGCACGCACACACACATGCACCCGCACACACGGACAGCTTACATCAGGGTACTCCTTCACGGGGACGTAGAGCTTCTCCTGCAGCTGCACCGTGGGGCCCACAGCCTCCGGGAGCAGCTCCGAGCTCCTCTTGTCCGTACCGTTCAGAGTGTCATTGTACATGTCCTTCCTCACCCTGCTGATCTCTGTGGGAGGAGGGGAGACATTAGTCATTATGAACACGTTAATGACGCTTCATGCTGTCAGTTTAATGAAAAATCTCAAAATATTTAGTTCCAGGGACCCCCAGAAGCAAATTTGACTTACAAATGTTCGCTTAAAAAAAAATATATATATATATTCAAAGAGTTGCACACATTTTCATGACGTTTCAGAAAAATAGCAGATCTACAAGTTCACAGCACGGCACTCGGTGCTGCGCTGTGAGCTTTTATATCTGCTATTTTTCATAGTTAAAGTATAAAATAATCCCAGGCCCCTCACCACTCCCAGCCCCCCCCCCCCCCCCCTTGTGACACCCTGTTTGAAACATCCCATCTCTCGTGAGAGAGAGAGAGAACAAGAGAGAGAGAGAGAGAGAGAGAGAGAGAGAGAGAGAGAGCGAGAGAGAGAGAGAGAGAGAGAGAGAGAGAGAGAGAGCGAGAGAGAGAGAGAGAGAGAGAGAAAGTGAGAGTAATACGATAGTAACAACAATTCAAATCCAGAAGTTAATATTCCATAACAAGCATGTAATCCCCTTCACACACACACACACACACACACACACACACACACACACACACACACACACACACACACACACACACGCACACACACGCGCGCACACACACACACACACACACACACACACACACACACACACACACTCACTAAATGCTTCACACGGTTCTCAGCCAGCGTAGTTAGGCTGGTAGGATTACAACAAACCAATCACCATGGTTGTGTGTGAGTCCTCTTTGAGGTGAGTGGTAATGTGTGGTTTCCCCCGGCTTGGAATCCAGCTGCGTTATCGCCGGTGCTCATCCAAAGCAGCCCCAAGTGTCACGCCCAGTTGTTCATGTGAAGCACTCTGTTCATGCTCATTTATTTAAGATTATAAAGATCGCAGAACACACTGTCTGTCTGCTGTGTAGCTGAACACACCGTTTGCTGTGTAGCTGAACACACCGTTTGCCGTGTAGCTGAACCAGGGCCAGACTTACCATTGGGCAAGGGTGGGCACGTGCCCGGGATGACATTTTAAAGTATTGCAATCCAAATAAGGTGATATTTGTGTTTAGTTACAGTACATTTTGTTTTATTATTGAGAGCTTCTGCTCTGCTGGCCGCACTGCATAGCTGCTCTGGAAGCTTAGTGCAGTCTAAAGCCTGTCCACTCTATGTACCTGGTATACTTTCCACACACATAGGCTGCACACATGCACATACACCCCACTTCTGTATCCACTTTAGACCCTTCCAATGAGCCAATGAGGATACACAGTCAGATTATGCACGGGCCGGTCTGGAGGTGAGGTCACGGTGTGGTCAGGAGGACCAGAGGTGGAATTCTTGCGCGCGAACGAGGGCCTCTTTATTTCCCCTTGCCCAGGGGCCTCATGTCATATAAATCCGGGCCTGAGCTGAACACACCGTTTTTGCCATGTAGCTGAACATACTGCTGTGGTGATATCCACACATGGTGAGGATATATAACAATCATACAAGAAAGTTTGACAACGTGCTTTATGAAGTTGATGACGACACCCAGGCACGTGCACACATAGACATCAAAGGGGGCTTGAGCCCCTGCCCTTTTACCCGTCTGTGAAAAGTGCCCTCTCTCCAGACTATGAATGCAGTTTTTACTATGGTGAAAGAAATGCAAATGCCCCCTTTCCATGCCATACCTGAAGGCAGCTTTCAAGAGAATGGCCTTGTCCAAACTCTCCTGAACTAGAATGCACCATCTTATGTTGAAAGAATTGCCGTCTCTGTGTAAAAATCCATGCCGTTATACGCCACATCTCCAATATTGACTTGATTACGCTTAGTTCAGTGTGGTATCAAGCACCGAAAATAGCCTACCTCCAAGCTCACAACGCGTCGACGCGTGGAGGTCTGCTATTTTCGATGTTTTCACCAAAAGGCCCTTTTAGAAATGTCAGCCCCTGCCTCTCTAACATTCTCTGCACATCCCTATCGACACCCACAGAAGAATCCGAGATACAACCATTTTTCTGAATTTCATAACATTGAGTCAGATGGAAAGGAGGATTTGGGGATGAAGTCACTTCCAGTTGCATCATGGGAATTGGAGAGCACAGTCTAGGCTAAACCACGGGAAAAGGTATTTGACATATCAATTGGTCAGATGGGTGGACCGCAAAGGCTTTCAAGCGGGCCCTACATGTGCCGATAAAAATACTGTGCAAATCGACATCAGTTTGTGTTGTGAATGACATCAGACCAGAGCTTTGTCAGCCTACATAAGGTCTTGCACATATATCTATACAGAGAGGAAAGATTGAGAGATTGGACTGGGATCATAGAAGGACTGACAAACACTGACAGAGGCTGACAGAGACAGGGGAAACAAGGAAGAGATGGTTTTCTGGTCATTGCCCCTGAAAAGAGGACCACAGACACCCCACCAGTTCTTTGGCTGTGCTGCTGGGCCAGTGGATGACAAGGTGTATTCCTTTGGAGGGTTCTTCTATAACAAGAAGACCTACAACAAGAAGGATCAGATTGATGTTCATGTCTTCAACACAGTGACTTTGTGCTGGATGACGTTGCCCCCAGTGACCAGAGGAGAATGTTCCCTTGAGGTTCCTTTCATGCGCGATGGCCACACAGCTGTACTAATAGAAGATATCATCTACATCTGGGGTGGGATGGTGAATTGTAAAACAGAAGTTGATGACGACAACTGGTTTACCATCACGGGGGACTTGGACAACGGTCTTTATGCATTTAATGTCGACACCCACAGATGGTTCAAGCCCAAGATTTCTGGAACTGTTCCAGAGGCGAGGGAGGACCACTCAGCCTGTGTTCTAGGGAAAGTCATGTTTATCCATGGAGGATGCAATCAGCTGACTGACACTAATGACCTCTACAAGTTGGACACCAGCACAATGGTCTGGTCTTTAATTAACACCAGAGGCACTCCAGCACCTGTTTCATCAATGCACTCTGCCACCATGATCGGGACAAAGATGTTTCTATTTGGGGGCACAAAGCAGATGGACAACAACATCAGAGTGTTTGACACAGAGTCCAACTGTTGGCTGAACACTCCTTCTGGACAGATTCTTCCAGAACAGCGTCAGAGTCATGCAGCCTTTGCCTACAATGGAGAGCTGTACATATTTGGTGGCTGCAAATGGCCAATGTGTTTCAATGATCTGTGGAAATTGAATTCCAAGACCTTCTCCTGGAGGAAGGTTGAGCCGAAAGGTAAAGGCCCAGATTGGCGGTGTACAATTTTCAGTTGCATGGTGGGAGATCGTATCATCATCGTTGGACCACAACTCATCTTACAGATCTTACACTTAAATCCTAGTCTGAAGACGTTATGCAAGCTAGCGGTTATTCAGAACGGTCTGGAGCAGTCAGGACTCCCACACAATGTCAAGTGGGAACTGGCAGCGATGACAACCAAAACAGGACAAAGAAAAGTAAAAAAAAAAAGAAAATACTCGTACAGAGTATTTTTTTCTTTTCTTTTTTGCCACTAGGGGGCAAGAAGAACTTCTGGGCAAAAACTATGATGACTTAGGCTACTATACAGGAAAAAAGACCCCCCAAAAATATCTTCTTGAAGTAGCATGTGAGTTTTTTTCATGATTCTGAATGGATTGCAAGAATTTGTTTTGCACGGAAAAACATGCCTTGGGCTAAAAATGGATCCCACAAAACTGTGAAAAGTTTTTAGGAATGTTTTTCAATGGATTCAGAATCATGAAAAACCCCTAGTTAGACCCCCTCACATGCAACTTAAAGAAGATTTTTGGGGGGTCTTTTTTCCCCCCTGTATAGTAAGTGAATGGGTAGGTGCAATAAAAACCATTAAAAATTATCCCCACGGGACATTAGTTGACCACAGCAACAAGAAGAAATCATAACTAGACACCATAAAGGTCCTAAAAAACAGGTTTCGAAAAAGTGTCGTTCGGGTGCTGCATGGTGGAGTCCAGGGACGTGCTGGCCATTGGGAAAAGCGGGACAACTCCCGAATGGCCAGTTCATTCCCGGCCGGTTCAGGCCGGCCATGAGAAAAAAAAAAAAAAATGTCGGCCTTCGTTCCATTTTGGGGGCTGGGCGGCCAACAAAGTAAATTGTCACTGTCGGGCAGAAACCTCGTATCTCCAAGTTTCAGATTTATACATTTTTTCGAAAAGCAAAGCCCTGCTTCATCATACAAGGCCGTCGCACAAAAGTAGTGAAAACAGCAGATCTACAAGCACACAACACCTCGCGCCGCGAGGCGTTGTATGCTTGTAGATCGGCTGTTTTCACTAGTTTAAATCATTTTTTAAATGATAAATACAAAACAAACGGTTTTGGACATACAAGGTTTCCACCCGACAACAACGAAATATAACTCAAGTAATTGGCCGACTGGCTTGTCACTTGTTATGATCTGAAATGGCAAATCTTTGAGTAGCAGCAGCGCTATAGAGAGATCTCTCAATCTATAGCGCGCAATGAGGGCCTCTCCAACTCTTTTTCCCGGGATGAATCAGGGGCCCAGCACGTCCCTGAGCTGATTAATGTACGGAGGGATTCAGAGTCCCTATTGGTTGGGAGATGTGCTTCCTCAGAGTACCTGAAAACAGATCCTGAATTCATTGCCAAACCATAATAAAAATATTGATCTCTCTTTTTTTAGATATAAAAAATATCACTTTATCCATTCATGAGTTGTCCTGACAGAAATGGGAGCGTGTCGCTGTCACTACATGTCATCTCTTCGACACCCGACTCTAACCCTCACCCTAACCCTAACCTCCGTGGAGTGAGTCGCTAACCCTCCGGTCGAAATGATGGTCGTTCGAAAGAACGCGATTTTCCCACAGAAATGTAGTATGCCGGGGTCTCTGCCTCATCTCGATCTCAGCTAAGACAATCAAATCATAAATGTGTGATATACTACAAACTGAGCTTCATTTTCAATACTTTTTGACTTTTTTTTTAATACATGACGAACTTGTGGAACTTATACCACACATATCTTGATGACAATACTTTTGTACGCTTACTGAAGTACATTTTGAACGCTGGACTTCTTATACATTGTGGTATTTATTATAACGTTTACTCATGTTAATAATAGTAATCATTCCTTCCTTCCACCCACTGGAGGTTTCATGCATGGGAATCCAGAGAGACATCCCATAATACACCGTCGTCATGACAACCAGAGGCTGCTTTCAACCTCCCTGCAGGGCACAGAGCAATTCATCAGCCCCTCTCTCTCTCTCTCTCTCTCTCTCTCTCTCTCTCTCTCTCTCTCTCTCTCTCTCTCAGAAGGGGTGAAATAAGAGCTGGGGGGCGTGCGAGGGGCCCCATGAAGACGTGAGGGGCCCCATGAAGACGTGAGGGGCCCAGGTTGTCACCTCTCCAGACCGACCAATGGATTTACACACACACACTCCAGCGGCATGCTGGGAAATCTAATGAAGCCATCTGATGTTTTTTTCCACTCTCGTAACACAAACATCCATCCCTCCATCCATCCATCCATCCATCCATCCCTCCATCCATCCATCCACCCACCCACCGGTCTACGTACTGTATGTCTGTATGTTCGTAAATAAGTATGTATGCATGTACATGCATACATACTGTACATACAAGGGGAACCAGTATCGGGAAGGGGGATCCCATGCCCCACCCTGACTCTCCCCAATGCAGAGTCCAACAGCATAATGCTTGGAGACTCTCCACTCTGCAGTAACACCATATCATTTTCTTAGGGCCACAACCACTAAGGGAGCCACATCAAATAATTGTTTTTATTATTGTTCTACATATTGTTACATTATGTCATATATCCCCTGTCCAAAAAACTAGCGTTATTATTGAAGCGGTGAAAACCGCTTCCAAGGTATAGCTTTGTCTGTCCCGTGCATGGTTACACCCCGCCATTCCGAAACACCGCCATTCCGAACGTTGACTTCTAACCCTAACCCTACCCCTAACCCTAACCCTAACCCTTACCCTAACCATAACTAACCCTAACCCTACCCCTAACCCTACCCCTAACCCTAACCCTAACCCTAAACCTAACCCTAACCCTGCTTCGGAATAGAGGTGTTTCGGAATGGCGGACTGTTGCCCCCGTGCATGTCCAGTCCAGAATGAAGAATTGAGGATTGGTCAAGCTTCACATGACAATTTGGCTCTCCAGACAAAATCATTCATTCATTCAGAACACATAGAATCTAAAAATATAGAACTAAAGCACATAGAAAGTATAGATCTAGAACACAGAATGTATAGATCTAGAACACATATTTCATAGCTCTAGAACACATAGAATAAAAATTCACCGAATTCACTTCGAACCGAGTTTTTTTTTTTTTTTAAGATTTTTTTTGGGGGCTTTTGCCTTTATTGATAGGACAGTAGACTGACAGGAAATGGGGAGAGAGATGGGGAATGACATGCGGCAAATGTCGTCCGGGTCGGGAATCGAACCGGCGATGAAGATCTCACACAAATCATTTTATAATATGCCACTGCTGCTGTGGCCTCCCCTCCCCCTTCCTCCTTCCTCATAATCCACAAACTTCACTCTAGGCCTTGCTGCCTGTATTTGATTCAAGTCAATATTCCTCCAAAAGAACTTTCTAAAATGGCTAGTTCCATTCCTTGATTCTTATTGGCTGGTTTCCCTTAATTGCTGTGGTATATGAGACTATAACCCACACCTTGAATCAGTTTATATCAAACCCAGGTGTGCTATTTCTTTCCCCAGTGCACCAATTATCTGCACCTGTGTTGTTAGCAAAAAAGCTGGGAACTACTTTCTTGCAGCTGGGAACTTTCTTGCAGACCTTGAAGTGAATTATTAATGAAATAGAACAGTTTTAATTGGTACATGTCGATGATTCTTCATGTTGCCACATTGTAACCGGTTTAGAAAAGCAATAAGCCATGCGAGGCTTGTGGTTACCTGTATTTTATAATGGCTGAGAGGGTTGGAGACATTCGGCTGCACCTCGTGTCTCACCACGCCTCTCAGCCGTTATAAAATACCAGGTAACCACATGCCTCTTGTGGCTTATCGCTACATTTAGATCTTATGGTTATCATGACTGTGTGTGTGTTGTGACCTGCCAGTCACATGGCTGCTCCAGTCACTGTCAGTAATGAATCAATGTGCTGAGGCCATCGGGGCTACCATAACATTGCGACACCTGTCATTCAAAGACGCCGGATATTAAACATCACAAAGTAACATGCTATGATCTTGTAGATCTGCTATGTATATTTCTCAAGCAAACATTTTTAACTTCTGGGGGTCCCTGGCAAAACAAATATTTCAAGATGGCAGTCGGCAGATAAATACAGTACATAATATTTGTGGTCCTTTACATGAAAAGGTTCGAGCACCTCTGTTACAGCAACAAGTTTTTTTTTTCTTTTTTTCTGACACTGTTAGGATTTAGAAGACATTTGTAGAATGTGTCTCAGGTATTAATGGGTTAAGTAGCGACTGAGCAAACACCTAAAAAAACAACAACAACAAAAGAAAAAGGTAAAAAGGAGATCTACCACAGAATTCTCCTTTAACTCTATAACCGCTTTGGACGTTCCCGTTCGCCCTATTTTTCACGGCGGCGCGCCGCCAATAGTACGTTCTTTGGCTCGTTCTTTTGTACCTTGTTTTGATGTCTGTAAACTGATGAGGGGTCGCGCGGGTGTGTACCGTTAACACATCTCCCGTAAAAGTGCTCTCAAAAACCCACTGGACGTTAGCGTCAATGGAGTAACAAAACACTTCCTTGTTATTTTCTCTGGGTCTATTGCTCAGCTCTGTAGCGATTCAGTGGTCTTGACGGACGGCAGCCGCGGCCATTTCACATTAATTCTTGCATGAGGCTGCCCTCTACTGCTAGTATAGCCAAAGTACACCTATTTATTGAGAAAAGAAAATAATAATACTAAAATAAATAAATAATAACATCTGGCAGTAAAACTGTTAATGGGTTCAGTAGAAACTGAGCAAACACCTCCCCAGCATCAGGCTGTAATCCAACACATGTTGTGATGAAGCAGGTGTGTGAAAGTGGTGGATTCTTTATGAAAATGTGCTCCCATGTTTTGGGAGGAAAGATGTCAGTCTGTTTAGACTGAAACACGGCGTGGCCGACAGAGTACTCAGTACCTGAGTCAAAGTATAGATACCATCCTAATCAAAGTTATTCCACTACACAGTATAGATATTCCCCTGGTCAAATATCAAGCAAAAGGTCAGATCACCAAAAATCATGTTAGTGCAATGTGTGTGCGTGTGCGTGTGCGTGCGCGTGCGTGTGTGTGTGTGTGTGTGTGTGTGTGTGTGTGTGTGTGTGTGTGTGTGTGCAGTGTGTGTGTGTTAGCCAGAGGATGATATCGCTGTCAGAGTGATTTATGGAGGACTTTATTTCAACCTTTTAGTTTGACACGCACACACACACTCACGCACGCACGCACGCACGCACGCACGCACGCACGCACGCACACACACACACACACACACACACACACACACACACACACACACACACACACACACACACACACACACACACACACACACACACACACACAGTGTTTCTCTTTTCTTTAATGATTTGTCAGCTTTCTAAAGAAATAAGAGATTCAATCAGTTTCCATCCTGGAGGCCCCGAACACACACACGCACGCACGCACGCACACACACACACACACACGCACGCACGCACGCACGCACGCACGCACGCACGCACGCACGCACGCACACACACACACAAATAACTGTTTATTTGATAAGGATTTGTTTCCAGTCATGCTGCATCATATCTACCGTCACAACAAAAGAGCATCACAGCTGCCGAAACACTCATCCACACATTTGTCACATCCCGGATAGACTACTGCAACAGCATCCTCAACGGCACCACTGC